>NC_092741.1:132538384-132861717 GCF_047496795.1 Chiloscyllium punctatum | reverse complement strand
CCACAATTTGAAGAGAGATTCTTTTGGAACAGTCATAGAGGCATCAAATTTTACAGCATAAAAAAGAGTCCTCCGGCCCATTATATCAATGCCAGTCATCAAGCATTTTGACCTGTGGGCTTTTCAAATATTCATGTAAATATTTCTTGAAAGTATTGAATGTTCTTGCCTCTACCATCCTTTTAGACAGTTAGTTCATGTTATCTATGATCCTCTGGGTGATTTTCATTTCCTCAATTCCCCTCCAAACCTCCTGCTCCTTACCTTAAAACTGTGTTCCTAGATTTCCCTGTTCATGCCCCTCAAAACTTTGTACATCTTAATCAGACTCCCTTTCAGCCATCTCTGGTTCAACAAAAACAACTCCAAACTATGCAGTCTCTCCTCACAGCTGAATTGCTCCAACCATGCAACCACCTGCATCCTCTTCTAGTGCATCTCTTCTGCATCCTCTCCAGTGCAATCATGTCCTTCCATATAGCATGTTGACCAGAACTCTACGCAGTTCTCTAGTTGTGGCCCAACTAACATTCCATACAGCTTCACCATAACCTGCTTGTTCTTATTTTTAGTCCCTTGACTAATAATCCACCCAAAATGCATCATTGCTCACTTTTAATTATGAAATTCCTTTTGTCACTGTTCAGCACATCTATATCCTGTAGTCAAAGGCTTTTCTCGTTGCTATTTACCACACCACCAATTTTTTTGCCATTTGTGAACTTATTGATCATATCTCCTGCATTCATGTATAAATCATTAAAATATACTATAAACAGCAAGAGATCCAGTACCAAACATGGTGGTTCACCATTAGAGACAGGCTTCCAGTCACAAAAACATGCTATTTTAAAGTGCAGTTCTAGTTATTTCCCTAAGTTCACTGGTTAATTCACCTGATCAGATTGTAAAACTGCTGGTTTTGATTAAGATTGCACCTATCTCAATTTAAGTGCAAAATGCAGAACTTGACAAAAGAAGCACTAGATCACTAAAATGTGAAGTGTTTTAATCTTTAAAAAAAACTCACATACTTTGAGGAAACAAAACATTCCATTTTAGATGTGGTTAGTTTTAAGTAGTAAACAATTCAGTAATGATCTTATCTAATCAGTTAGTTCAATGATTGGAAATGCTGTGCTGACTTATTGCTGAAATAACCAAGTTTCTGACCCTTAAAAGAAATCACCATCACAGCATAAAACAAAATTGATTTGCTTCTCCTCTAAAACCCAATTTCCAAATAACGAACAAAATATAGTAAATCTTCATTACAAGAGTTCCAAAGTTCTAAAATACTTTACCTGTCGAAGTATTTCATATTTTCACTTCTGGAAGGCCTGGTTTTTAACATTCCCTCCTGCCCTAGACTCCCCAACCTCTGGAGGTAGTTTCTTTCCATCTATTCTCCTTAGTGTATTGAAATCAGCCCTTAACCTTCTCAAATCCAGTGACCATAATCCAAGCTTGTTTAATTTCTCCTTGTTGTCTAACCCTAGATGGTGTTCCCCAGTGTGCCTCTGGACATCATAGAAAAATAAGTGTATGGCGAGTGTATCTCGGGTTTAAATGCAGGATGGCATACACAGATTATTTTCCTGAATATATTACAAATACTTAAGGCACCATTCTATTAGATTAGATTAATTACAGTGTGGAAACAGACCCTTCAGCCCAACAAGTCGACACTGACCCGCCAAAGCGCAACCCACCCAGACCCATTCCCATACATTTACTCCTTCACCTAACACTACAGGCAATTTAGCATGGCCAATTCACCTAACCTGCACATTTTTGGACTGTGGGAGGAAACCCACACAGACACAGGGAGAATATGCAAACTCCACACAGGCAGTCACCTGAGGTAGGAATTGAACCCGGGTCTCTGGCACTGTGAGGCAGCAGTGCTAACCACTGTGCCACTGTGCCTATTGTATCCTGTCATTTCCCAGAAACATTTTGACATATTGCAAAATTAAAAAGTATGGAGGTCTATTTTTCTCAGAAGCAAAATTACAGCAGGCTGGTTTTCAGAAATGTGATTCCCAGACAATATTACTTACTATTTAACCACTGTTCCTGCAAACTACATCACATTCACTTTTAAAGTGAACTTCACATTTCCTCCAGATGCATTAGTTTTTATGATCCTATTGTACATCAACTACATCTACAAGTAGACACTACTTTGAATATTTCACTTCTTCCGACCATAAGCGCTTTGGATTAAAACACTCCACACTTTACAGTCCCTAAATGACTATTTGTCAAGATGTGCATTTCAGATGGAATTAATGTATACCTGCCAAAAATCATCAGATTACAGAGACCCTCTTGGTCACTCTGTGAAGGTAATGGGAATAAGTGGAGATTTTCTCAATAAAACGGCTATTTCCAAGATATAGTTCGAAATTAAATTTAATAATTTCAAAAACCTAGTCAAGACTAGCAAAAGGTAGAGATAAGGGAGAAAGTAAAAAAAGAGAAGATCTTGGATAACATGCAAGGATTTGTTCTTTTTAAGTTGGTGTTTAAGCAAGTGACAGTAAAACATACAACTAGATTTAAATCTGAACAAATGCTACTGGGAAATATTGAATTCTGTTATTTAATTGCTTACAATGCTATCAGGCCAATGACAGAGTCCACAGGTCCGAATATAACACAAATCACAAATTACAACAAAATGAGAAAAAGGTTTTTTAAAACATCTGCCTGTTCTGAGGCAAAATACAGAAACATTTCTCTAGACAGCTTCACAAGATTTAAAAGCAGTTTTAGAACTTGCTGTATTCACCTCCTGATAGTAAGTTACCAGTTGTTTCACAGAATCGTTACAGTGCAGAAGGAGATGTTTGGTCCATCTTGTTAGAGCATTAGAGCTCTGAGCATTTTGACCTAGTACCAATCTTTTGCCTTGTCTCTGTAAGGCTGCATATTGTTTCTGTTTATCTACAGAATGCATTCACAAATGCTACAATTGAACCCACCTCGACTACATTTCTAGATAATGTATTCCAAACTCTATTTATTCACTGTTTAAAAGATCTTTTCTCACCATACATTGGCTTCTTTTGCAAAATACCTTAAAACTGGATCTTCTGGATCTGAATTTTGTGGGATTAATTCTCTCTACCCATTCTGTCCAGAACGGATTGTGATTTAGATAGCTTCCATCAGATCTCCTGCTCGCCTATCGCATCTACAAGGAAAACATTACCAACTTATGCATTTATCCTCATTGCAAAAGTTTCTCATGGAACCATTCTTGTAAATCTCTTCTGCCCTCTTTCCAATGTGTACATATATTTACTAAACTGCGGCAGCCAGAATTATATGCAATACTCCAGCTGAGCTCTAATTAGTGTCCTGTATAAATTCAGCATAGTCTTCTTGCTTTTGACCTCTATGCCCTTACATATCGTGTGACCTTTCATGACCTATTGACAGGGGAACCTCAATTATCCGAACAAGATGGGCAGACACTATTCAGTTTGGATAATTGATTATTCAGATAATCGAGTTTAGCTTAAACAGGGGAAGCCATACTGATCTAACACTGTGCTCTAGCAGAGAATTTGTTTAAATCTATCATTTTAACGAGACTGCCATTTAAACAAACTAATCTTTGCAGTCTACAAATTACAGTTAAAATGAGAAGGGCTAAACCTTTACCATGAAATCCCAGCATTAAACAAGGCCACAAACAGCTTCCACAATCGCAAGACCATTTACAGTATCAGTTTACAGTAAAGTGCTGAGAAAACTGTAAAATGTTTAGTTTTGCAAAGAGTTGTGTAACAAGCCTTACCTAAAAAATATCCAGTCGCTGATACCTGAGCTGCTTGTGTTTCTTCGTTTTTACCAGCGTTTTCACATGTTCTTCAGTACAGGTAAATTGATGACACTTACCTCTTTGATGTAACGTTTTTGCAGGACTTTGAAATCTTCTTTGGATAATGGAGATTCGGATAATTGAGGTTCCTCTGTATTTACGTACAAAGGTTTCTTTGCTTCCACGCAGCATTTAGAGCTTTTTATTTTGTGCTGTTTCACCATGTTTTTTGTACTAAAATGTATCACCTCATACTTCTCTGGAAGGATTTTTATCTGACACCTATCTGCCCATTCCATGAACCTGTCAATGTCCTTTCAATGTTCAGTGCTGTCCTTCTCACAGTTTATAATACTCCCAAGTTTTGTATCATCTGGAAACTCAGTGACCTGTGCACACCACAGTCTTGATCAGAAAAAGCAAAAGGTCATAAGACTGGCCCCTGGGGAAGTCCACTACAAACTAATTAACAAAACGTTAAACTGATGGTTTCAACCTTTTGTGAACAATGATATTGGCAATTTTCTAGTTCTCTGGTACCACTGCTCAATCCAAGGAAGTTTGTAAGGTTATTGTCAGTGCTTCTGCAATTTCCACTCTCACTTGCTTCGAAATTTTTGGTTGTGTCTCATTCAGTCACAGTGTCTGGTCAACTTTAAGTAGAGCCATTGAATTTTTGCAGCATGGATAAAGGTCAGTCCATTGTATCTGAACCAGTAATCAAGCTTCTATTTATTCTAATTCCATTTTCCAGCACTTGGTCCAAAAGTTTGTATTCTTTGGCATTTCATGTGCTCTTGTGAATACTTAAATATGCTGAGGGTTTCTGCCTGTACCAACCTTTTAAGCAGTGAATTCCAAATATCCAACACACATGGGGTGAAAAATTATTTTCCTCAAATCCCTTCTAAGATCTCCTAACTGATGTTATAAAACTGTGCCCTCTAGTCATTAACTTCCCTACTTGGGGAGAAATTTTTTCTTAACTACACCCTTCATAACTTTGTAAACCTCAATCAGATATACCATTTGCATCTCTACTCTAAAGGGAAACAACCCCAGCATATCTAGCCTCTCTTCATAACTGAATCACTCCAACTCATACAACATGCTGGTGAATCTCCGATATTGACAGCTTATCAAATACCTCCTTGTCAATTTTCAACCATTGTTGTGACTGAGTTTTGTCCTATGTCACCATGACTAGTAACATCTGACTTGTCAGCAAAGAAGATAG
The DNA here is from genome assembly GCF_047496795.1 of Chiloscyllium punctatum. Taxonomy (NCBI): domain Eukaryota; kingdom Metazoa; phylum Chordata; class Chondrichthyes; order Orectolobiformes; family Hemiscylliidae; genus Chiloscyllium; species Chiloscyllium punctatum. The sequence goes on along the minus strand of NC_092741.1, from coordinate 132,856,645 downwards.
AAATATTCATTTAACACCTCCGCCATGCCTCCTCGTTGCCCACTACTCAGCCCTCCTCCTCCTCTTTTTACCACCACTTTGCTCTTAATATGCCAATAGAAGAGTTTTCCCTTTATGTTAGCAGCTAGTCTTTTCTCATTCTTGTTCATTTCTCTTATTCCTTTATCAACTCCTGTCCAAACTTTCTGCAAACTGTTTCATTATTAAAAGTGTTTTCTAGCTATCATCAGCACATTCTACTTTTTCCAATTTAAATTCCACTTCCTTTGTCATCCAAGGGGCTCTGAATTTGTTTGCCCTATCTTTCCTTTTTGACTTTGCCTGATCCATTTTGCCTTTGAAGGTAGCCTTTGTACAACTACTGTTTTACCCATCGACCTTTGATTCCAGTCTATCAGGCGCAGCTCCTTTCTTGCCCCATTGAAGTTAGCTTTCCACTAATTGATGACTCTTACTTTGTATTGACCAATGTCATTTTCCATCATCATCCTAAACCAGATGATACAATAACCACTGTTTCTAAATGTTTCCCTGTTGATACTTGATCTACTTAGCCAACCTCATTCCCAAACATCAGATCTTGGAGTGCTTTTTTACTTGTAGGATTCGACACAGACTACTGGAGGAAATTCTCCTGAACACAATCTGAGAATGCTTGCCTCTTGCTGCTCTTCCCACTACCAATGTCCTAGTCTGCATTTGAGTAATTGAAGTCCACCATTATTTACAGGTAGTTCTTCTATAACACGACAATTGCATTCTTGTGCAATCCCACATTATTGAAAAATCACGGATTAGAAATAGTGCTTAAAGTGTTGGTGATGTAATCACATTACAGCCAACAAATGCTTTAAAAGTTTGCACTTTCAAAACTGTGTCCCCAGTTCGTCTATCTCGTTATAGTGAATTCGCATTAACGAAATGTGCATTATAGCAGAATGACCTACACTACACTATGCTGTTTGCACCTCTCTGTAATCTCCTTGCAGATTCATTCCTTTACATATTTCCCACTAATGGGTGGCCTATAGATTACATTGGACAATGTAAATACACCATTTTTGTTCCTCATCTCCAGCCAAATGAATTCCACCCTTGAACACTCTGAAATATTGTCTTTTGCAGAGTCCAGGAATAATTGACACTCCAATCTACTCTTCCTTAAGTCAGATCTTCCTTATTGCCACAATATCAGAATTCCGCATGGTAATCTGTATCTGTCATTCCCCCAGTTTTTTTACCTTACTCTGTGCATTCACATGCACTTGATTTAGATTTTAATAGTCTCTCTTATTCCACATCAACCTATTAATTTATTATTCTCTATTTTAGTGTTTTTTGCTTCTCCTAGCATTGTGTGCATGCTGGTGTTAGTCTCTAATATTCTCCCCTCGTTCCCATAACCTGAGTTTGTTTAAACTGTCTGTAATACCACTACCAAAATGACCCAGAAAGAATTCAGTTCCATTCTGTTCAGGGGCAACCGGTTTGGCTTGTAGAGCTGCCATCTCCTCCAGAACCACTCCTGGTGTTCCAGAAATGTAATGCCCTCCCTCCCAAACCATTCATCCAGGCACAATCCAGGCACTGGAGGTCCTATCCTCCAGTTTCTAATCTTACTTGTATGTGACACGGGAAGTAATCTAGAGATTACTACTTTTGAGGTCCTGCTTGCTCATTTTAACAAAACAAATTTTCTTTCATTAGAATTCCGGTACTCTCATTAATTTAAATTTTTCAATTAATGAATTAGCCTTGGAGTTCATCAACATGCAATTTTCTAGACTTTGTAAGGGGTCGTCTTCTTTCCAAGACCATGCTTGTTAAATGCCTTTAACCATTTGTCTCAACTCATTATAAAATCAATGAGAAAGATGATGTTATGACTACCATTACATTAATTTTTCCAAAGTCTAAACATATGGTAAAGTAGCAGCAGATTATACTGTGTATTACAGCAAAAGATTAATAAAACTGGATTAGAGTAAATAGTTCCAGGTGATGAGCTACAATTGACACATGATTGTGTTGAAAGGCACACATCAACCATTTTCACTGTCATGACTCTTTGAAGCCTCACTAACTTCCTATGGATTGCATATTTATGATGTACATTTTGTTTAAGTTAAGACAAATATTGGCCTTGTTACAAAGAGGAATTGAACATCGGAGTAAAGATATCCTACAGCAATTGTATATACCCTGGGTGAGACCACACTTGGCATATTTTGTGCAGTGTTGGTCTTACCTGTAGGATGAGCTACTAGTCATAAAGGGCATGCAATGAAGATTCACTAATTCTCGGAACAAAGGGATTGTCCTGTGACAAAAGATTAAATAGGTTAGGCCTATATTTCCTTGAGTTCAGAAGAATAGAAGGTGATCTCATTCAAACATGCACAATTAACACACAGCTTGACAGACTTGAAGCAAGCAGGATGTTTCCCAGAATTGGAAAGTCTAGAATCAGGGAACAGAGCACAGAATTAGGGATAGACCATTTCGGACTGAGATGAGGAAGAAGCTCTTCATCAAATTAGCAAATTTGTGGAATTCCTGGTCCCCCAGAGATATGCTGTGGCTCACTAAGTGAATATGTTAAGACTAAGTTTGATAGATTTCTACATATTAACAATATGGGATATAAGGTCGTGCAAGAAAAAGCTGTTGTGGTAGAAGATTAACCATTATGTCTTTGAGTGGTGAGTGAATTCAAAGGAGTTCTATGCTTGCTGCTATTTCTTATGGTCTTGTTTTCGGTTCTTATGTTCCATAAGATAGAACCTAGTTACCTCCCCTTAACATTGAATGAATTCTCCAACCTCATTACCCTAGAGGTTGCAATGACTAGAAACTTGAGCCAACTAGACAAAAGCTGTTCAAAGGTTTGGTGTTCTTTGGTGAGTTACTCATCCCATGACTCCATTGAGCTTTTGCACTGTCTAAAAGGCACAAGTAAGAAATGTGATACAATATTCTCTACTTGCCAAGAACACTGCAGTTTCAACAACAGTCAAGAACAACAGTACCATCCAGAACAAAACAACCAACTTGATTGACAACCATTCATCAGCTTAATTAATCACTCACTTCTCCTCCAGCATGGAATGGCAGCAGTATGTTCCATCTAAAATAAGCACTGCAGCAACTCACCAAATATCCTCCCAAGACAGCACCTTTAAGCCCAAACTTCTGCCCCCTAGAACAAACGCAGCAGTTGTACAACACCACCAACACCTGCAAGATCTCCCTATATGCCATAACATCCTTGCTTGAAAATATGTCACTGTGCCATCACTGTCACTATGAGTTGTAACCATGGAATGTCCTCCCTAACAGCCCTACAGATGTCCCTGCACACCAAGGACTGCAGCAATTCAGGACGGTAGCTTATCATCAACTGGGCTTTGGCAATAAGTGCTAGCGTAGCCAAAGACACAAACATCTGATGAATGAGTAATTGAAAGAGATTTTTGAAAAGAGTAGCTGTTTTATATTTCATCCTGCTTTCTCATTTCAAAAATTGAAAACTAATGAATTCTATGTGGTAATTCAAAAGTCGGCTGAATTTCTAACACATTGCAATATTTTATACATGATTCACAATTTACAGCGGTTCACCTATGAACAACATTGGGGAGATGGTAGGAGTACTGCTGCTGGTTAGGGGAGAATTCAATAGGGGTCAGCCTGATCCCACACCATAATATTTGGTCAAAAATCACAATGATGTAGAGGAGCCGACGTTTGACTGGGTGGACAAAGTTAAAAATCACACAACACCAGGATATAATCCATCAGGTTTAATTGGAAGCACTAGCTTTTGGAGCGCTGCTCCTTCATCAGGTAGCAAGACGATAAGACACAGAATTTACAGCAAAAGACTTTTTCTATAAATTCTGTGTCTTATGGTCCTGCTCCACAGCTGCCTGATGAAAGAGCAGTGGTCCGAAAGCTAGTGCTTCCAAATAAACCTGTTGGACTATAACCTGGTGTGTGATTTTTAAGATAATTCTCAATGGAATAAACAGTTCCATACTCTATTTCCACAAAGTTTCTGGCAACCTTCTGCTAAATTTATGGTGAAACATTGAGGAAAAGTCCCATTGAAATTTTGCCCATAGTTTACTCAAGCATGTTGCTTACTTTTAGTGCACAAAGTCAAGGTGAGCAGCCTCACAGCAAGCAGCACAAGATCATCATGAGCAGGCACTTCAGCACCTGAAACATTTTCAATTCATGTGTGGTTTATCTGTACCTTAGCTCCATTAGTTTGGTCAGCCTTAATGTCCTTGTCCACTAAAATTCCATTTTAACTCTCATTTGAACTAGCCCTTTCGGTTTTTTGGTAAATTAATTCTAGATTACACTGCCCTGAATTAGTTTTAATCTGAACCCTAATTTCAAGGCTGTTCTGGACTCTGCCCAACCAAAGACAACAGTTTCTCTATTTAAATGTAGAAAATCACTTCATCGTGTTAAACACTTCAATTAGGTTATCATTTAATCAAATACAAGTCCAGCTCATGCATCTATCCTTCATAAGTAAACTTTAAGCCAGGTATCATTCTGGTGAATTTAAGCTGCAATCTTAACTGAGGTGCAATGGCCAGAACTACAGTATCATCCACTGGATCAAATCAAAGACTTACATAACGGTGACTTAACTTCCCATCCTTTTTTATTCCAGTTTGTTTAGTTAGTAGCATTTAATAATTTCCATATTTCGACTCTTTAATTTCTCTTTTTCTAAACTTCCTCCCTTATTGCCATAATTGAAAATATACTAATCTATCAATTCTGTAAATGTGCGTGGAATTAAGAAAATTGCCAAAATATATTAAAGACCTTTCTTCCATGAGCTCAAGCATTGCTTTATGAAAAACGTACTGGAAGAGCAGCAAGTATAAAAATCTGATTAATAATTGCCTCTTTAATAAGCTCAGGTTCTATTTGCCAAGGTTATACTTTCATTATTTCTGAATTTAATGCTGGGTCTGTGCCAACTACTTATGACAAAAGTCTTTGATCAGACAATACTTTCTTTATAGATAAAAGCCAAAATGATATTGCCTCAGACTAGCTCAAAAAAAAATGTATTTAGTAACACGCTGGAAATGGACACAACTGGCCTCATTTTGATCAGATAGTACTTTTCTGCCAAGCCATATGCGAGTTGCTCACTAACTAACTGAAAAATCAAAACACATGTTACCATTTGTGTTGTTAGTTAAACAATGTGAGAGGACTGAGGTGACTTAGATTCGATGTGGATCCTGTGAGCCAAAGTCTCGCCCATCACTAAAAAAACCAAACAAATCTCCAAGAATGTAGCTCTTTATTCTGAAGAGTAACTTTCTTCTTCAATTCCGAATGAGAGGTGTGTTGAAACCGAAAAGTTAACACTGGTCTGCGGTTTTGCAGGTCCTGAACAGCTCAGGAAATGGTGTGTCAGTTAGGAAAATATGTCAAGTTTAGAAAAAGAAAGAGATTGGAAATAATAAAATCTGATTCTGTAACCAAGGCTTGAACGGTGAGATGAGCCTCTTGCTAGTGAGTGGAGAAAAGGCTTCTTTGATTTCATTTCCATTTCATAATACCTATTCTGCCTCAAATGATGTACAATGTCCTACTTTCTTATGGACAGATAGAAACTAGACAGTGATATTTCCCAACATGAAGATCAAAGCAGCTACCTGCCATCTCCAGCTCACCACTTTCTCCTCCCACCTTCATCTTAGATAGCAGGCCCCAACCATTCAGGTTAAACGCTATTCGTCGTGACTGCCTGCACCTCTTGTCCAGTGCCTGCTTTCATGAACATGTACGAACCTCACCACATCAAGGCACATATCTGACTCACCTAGAATATAATTCTTACTTCAGTGCTGCTAAGTTCCAGAAAATATTTAAGCTAGGAGATAAAGATGTGAAATTTATATAGAAAGTATAATTGGTATTCACAGGGGTGGACTGCATGGATGACTGCTAGCTGCCTGGCTTATATGACGTTCTCCCAGGTTAAGGTCACACACAGATTGTGATTGAGTACATAGTGTCAAGACATTCATCATGTCTCACAGCCTAAAAGATTGGTATGTCACCAGTACACAAACTCTGGACAAAGCCGGTCTTGGCAACAATCCAAAAGCAAAATGCTAACACCAAAAATAATGCACAATGGTAACTGATAACCGCATTGTACTTGGCAATGGATTAATCTCTTCCATCGGTAATACTGCACTACATGAAATTATTTCATCTGTAACAAATTTGCTGAATATCCATGATCCTATGTGAATGGAAGGTTGACAATGACATCAATGATTAAATAATTGCCAGTTCAGGATTTTGTTATTTGGCCTTTTATTTGAGAATCATAAATTTGAATGTATTCATTCACTTAAGTACCGTATGAGAATTCTGATGGGAGGTTTGTGGTCTCAGTGCCAAGGTAACTGCCATGAAAACTGTCCAAGGTAACAGTTTACAGAGCCAAATTTGGGTATCATTAACTCCTAGGCTCAGATTAGTTGGTAACCCTACATATTTCCTTACCAAGGAGCTACAATAATGGAATTAAAGATTCCTTTGATGTCATTGGTAAGTGTCTTTGTCAAGTTATTATTTCAAAGCTTCTTAGAAGCAACAAAATATCAATTAATCATTTGTTAATATTTAACATTAATAAGGATAAACAGCAGAGCATCTTTAATATAAGATTTCTGATCCAAAAGTAAACAACAATCCAATTTATGCAAATAAATCTCATTTCACCAGAAAAGAGGAACCAATTTTATGAACACCCACTTATTCAAGACTGAATTTTATGAATACCAGAACAAAACCACCAGAACCTTAATACCAACAGAAAGATCACAAATTCACTCAAAAATTATTTTATTGCCGTATTCCAAAATACTGTATGAAATGCCGTCATGCACATAGAATCGTCGAAGTTTACAGTACCAGTATATCTCAGATGTCCATTACTCAGCGTTAATTGCTCACCCATCTTCATTTTTTCTCACCCCATTTTGGAATGGCATTGTTTGCTACCTACATTAACTTGTAGATTTCAGGTTTCCATTGAAAATGGCATCATTCTCTGAGCTTTTTTAAACTCTAAACTTGTGCACAACTTCATATATTCCACACTAACATGCCATGTTGTGTATCATAGAAGCCCTACAGTGCAGAAACAGGCCATTCAGCCCATTGAGTCCTTACTGACCCTCTGAACATCATCCCACCCAGACCCACCTCCATACCCTATCACTGTAACCCTGAATTTTCCATGGCTAACTCAATCAGTCTACATATCCCCAGACGCTATGGGCAATTTAACATGGCCATCCACTTAACCTGCATATCTTTGGACTGGCGAAGGAAACCAGACTACCCAGAGGAAACCCATGCAGACACAATGAGAATGTGCAAATTTCACACAGACAGGCAGTCACCCGAGGGTGGAATCGAACCCAGGTCTCTGGTGCTGTGAGGCAGCAGTACTCACCACTGAGCCACTGTGCCACACCATGGAAGATCAAAAATTGGATATGGATGTGTAATGACTTCCATTTTCCCAAGGTAGGCATCAGTAGTTGGATGATTATACATGAGACTTGGTATATATAAATAATACTCTTCAAATTTGATCGAAAATACATCTCTAGCTAGAAAGCCATGCACCTGACTCAGTGTGGAATTCTTTGCTGTAAAAATATATTGAATGAAAGCAATTGAACTTGTACCAAACGCAAAATTATTTCAAACTTATAGGGACCACAAAACACACCATGACAACAGTGAGTAAAACATGAATTAATGCTGAATTAGATTAAGAAAAATCAACATGAATAAAATATCACAGTAAGATAAAAGAAAGAAACAGGTTGGATCCTGTGAAAAGTACCAGAGCAATGAATAGACAATAGACAATAGACAATAGACAATAGATGCAGGAGTAGGCCATTCTGCCCTTCGAGCCTGCACCGCCATTCAATATGATCATGGCTGATTATTCCTCATCAGTATCCTGTTCCAGCCTTATCTCCATACCCCTTGACTCCACTATCTTTAAGAGCTCTATCCAATTCTTTCTTAAATGAATCCAGAGACTGGGCCTCCACTGCCCTCTGGGGCAGAGCATTCCACACAGCCACCACTCTCTGGGTGAAGTAGTTTCTCCTCATCTCTGTCCTAAATGGTCTACCCCGTATTTTTAAGTTGTGTCCTCTGGTTCGGCACTCCCCCATCAACGGAAATATGTTCCCTCCTGCCAGAGTGTCCAGTGGTCTAGCCGTTAATGAATTGGAAGGCTGAGAGTGTCCTGGAGGCAGTTGAGAAGTTTAAAGAAAAGTGCAGACTGTCTTTCAGTAGTTTTCAAGAATGCATTACTGCAGAGGAATTTGTTTGCGAGATCCAATTGAGGACGCGAGATGGGATTAGATCTGCTTGATATCTGAAGAATGAATAAAGATGACACAAAAAAACCCAAACATGTTTCCCAAGAGGTTCAACACTTGCCAAAGTCAAACAATTAGGAACATAGGAACTAGAGTAGGTAATTTCAGCCCCTTGCGTTTGTTCTGCTACTCAATGAAATCATGGCTGATCTGTGGTCTAACTTCATATGGACCTCCATATACTTTAATACATTCGCTTAAGAAACATTTATCCTGCAATCATTGGCATTTGTGGGAGAGAGTCCGAAACATCTACCATCCTAAGTACTTCCGAATTAGATTGTTTGCTATATGAATTTCAGAGCCTGGGATGCAAACCAGGTGAGTCTGTTGAAACTCATTCATGTGATTGAGAGATGTCATCTGCAAGGAGTTATTCACGGAACAGTATGTAAGGTTGGTAGATTGGATCATATGGGATTCTAGGAGAAAGCGAGGACAGCAGATGGAAATCAGAGTTGGGAGTGTGGTGCTGGAAAAGCACAGCAGGCCAGGCAACATCCGAGGAGCAGGAGGATCGATGTTTCAGGCAAAAGCCCTTCCTGATGAAGGACTTTTGCCTGAAATGCCAATTTTCCTGCTCCTCGGATGCTGCCTGACCTGCTGTACTTTTCCAGCACCACACTCTTGGCTCAAATGAAATTTTGTACATCTTGATCTACAAATATCACGCATAGGACAGAACAAATTCAACATTACAGACTGTTAACACTGCTCAAACACATGAAGCCACAAGTACTCAGGTGAAGATGCTGACTACCCTAACCTTTATTTCAAGTTAAGGGAAAAGGAAGCACTAAAGCAGCAACTAAAGAATGCACATCAGATGGAAGAGAAGATATGAAAGAGCTGTGGAAAACAATAAGTCCACACAGAAGGACATGTCCACATGCATGTCAAACTACAGAGCTTATAGCAAGCTCAATTACTTGGAAAAGATATACAAAACAAAGATAAAGGACAGAATAGGAGTTACCAAAGGCAGAGCAACAAGGCAAAAAAAAATTGAACACCCAAGAAGATGACGAGGAGTTTGAGTTCACAACTAACCCACAAGCTTTACAATGTCATGAACTGTCTGGACATGCCAATTCCCAGAGAAGAGAAAATCGCACAATGACTGAGATTTTCAGATGTGATCAGATCTTTCCCTCGCTTGCTGAAGGTTGGGAAGATAGCTGAATTAAAGGCCTGTCATTGGCCTTTCTCTGAAATCAGATTCCTGGAAGCAGCAATCCCACCAGGCAATAGCCTTTCAGAGGCTGGTCATCCCTGCACTTACAATACCACCACAAAGGTTGGGGCCACTATCAAAGGATCACCAATATCCTAATTACCAAGCAATTGAGCAGTTGTGAAGAACTGGCTGATCTGAGTAAACCATGAGAAGGATAAAGTCTTATTAAAGGTTAAAGATAAGTTATCCATTGAAATGTACCCATAAATCATAAGTGAGAGAGATTTGGTCCAGATGTGTCATAGATACTTCAATAAAATGCTTGGATGCTTTGAAGATTTAAATAACACATCATCATTGGTCCAGATGTTCAGTACTGTATCCACCATATAAAGTAACAACAGAGTTAAAAGAAACATTTGAAAGGTAGCTGTGAGGAATGGTGGGAAAGATGATTGCCAGATGCATAGACTATACAGTTTAGGTAAATTTCATAATTACGAGAGAGAAGCCAAATGGATGGATACTAATTTGTCTGGACTTTAATCAAACAATAAAGAGTAATGTCTCCCCTATTGCAACATTAGAGAAAATCATTCCAGTGTTGACAGGGACAAATATTTTCAAACAGCTTGATACCTGAAATGGCTAGTGAAAGTTTAAAGTGGATGATGAATATTTGGTATTGACAGCATTTTACACACTCTTTGGACAGTACAAAATCCTGAATTTTTGGCTTGGAAGTGCGCCGCAATATTTTCTGGTAGAAAGTTGATGATACAGACAGGCTGTAGTATAAGGGATATCAATATGTTAATGAGGATAGTGATGATGTGGTTACAACATCAGCAAAGAGACAGGAACATATAAGGGAGACTTGAAAGAAAAACCATAGTAAAGAGGCATGTTTAGTAATAATATGTGTGTCGTTGTATAATTGGATAGTGTCGCAGTACTACAGAAAGTTTGAAAGCCATACTTTAAATCAAGGACAAACTAGGGATCCATGGGATTTAAAATAATAGCAACCTAGTAAAACGATACCATATCTGAGAGTGGAAATGTAGACTACCAGCACCCTAGAGAGTAAAGAGAGAATATAGAATCCATGAAAGGGCAACCAGGAGGCAATACCGTGTTGGAAAACTCTTTAACCAAGTTGCAGCAGGACCAGGTGTGGTTATGTCAGAGTTGCCTCAAAGTTCAGAGAATGTAAAAGACTAGAAACATAGCTGATAATATGCAGATCTATCATGCAGATGAAAAAAATCATAGCTACCTTCTACATGAAACCATGGAGAGAACCAGGAAAACTGGGATAAATCTGAAGCCAGACAAATACACTTTGAAGGTGACAGAATGCCAGCTCTTCAGAAGAATGAGACACACTGAGTCCTGAGTCACAGTTATAGAAGGTCGATACTCTAGCTTGATCCAGTGCACGCACTCACTCTTCACATTCTTCACATGTCAGCACTGACAGAGAACCCATGAGTCCTGATTCAAGAAGTTATTGAGTACAAGAGAGGAGTTTCATCAAACTCAGAAGTAGAGTGCGAGGAGACAAAATTGTCATACAACAGACAGAGCCCTGTCACTTTGCAATCCCATCTTTTTGCCATGAGAGAAACAAAAGAAAAAGACTTAGATGAAAAGCCCATCACCAGGTGAACCTAACACCATCAAAATTGAATCAAATTAGAGATGAAATTCTCAAAAGATAAAGAGTATAGGTGCTCCCTCAGCAAGTGAATCAATGATGGCCTGCTGAAGGTATGCATTCACCTGCAATACAGCAGTACTGGTCAGAGATAATATCTCACTGGAAGATGGCATTCTGCTGGCCAGATTCAGAATAATCATAGATCAAAATAACGTGGAGAGAACTTCTCCAGGGTGTATGATAGCCATGTGGGACTGGAGAACTCAGAGACACTGCTCCAGCAATGTAGTGGATAGACACCTACACAGGTATTGAAAACAACTATCGACTTGAAATGCATGCCAGGACTATGGAAATATACAACAGGAAGAGATTATGTCTAGTGAGCTATCATACAGACTCTGGCATACTGTGGGATGTATTTATGCACAATAAAGAATAATATCTCATAGTAACAAACTATTATCTTAGAGTTTCCATTAGTTACAAAGGTGGGTGGCATGGTGGTACAATGGTTAGCACTGCTGCCTCACAGCGCCAGAGACCTGGGTTCAATTCCCGCCTCAGGCAACTGTCTGTGTGGAGTTTGCACATTCTCCCCGTGTCTGCGTGGGTTTCCACTGGGTGCTCCAGTTTCCTCCCACAGTCCAAAAAAATGTGCAGGTTAGGTGAATTGGCCATGCTAAATTACCCGTAGTATTAGATGTAGGGGAATGGGTCTGGTTGGGTTGCTCTTCGGAGGGTCAGTGTGGGCTGTTGGGCCGAATAGCTGTTTCCACATTGTAAGTAATCTAATCTAATCTAAAACAAACAATAATCACCAATGAAGGACAAGATATAATAATACAATCCAGTTCACCACAAGAGTTTAACAAATTGAACAATATGGGTTGAGCATTATAACCTCTTCTCCACATTAAAGAAGGGCACATATCTTCATAGAAAGATACATTCAAATGATAAAGAGGATCCTGACAAAATTCCAAGAGACAAAGGAAGACCATGTTTTGCCTTATTACCATTCCGATTCTGAAGGGTGACTTGAAGTCTCCTTCAACAGCGGGAAGTACAAGATAACTTTGCCAAACAAGATATAGACACCATATTGACCAGGAGGAAGTAAAACAATAGATGTGGAAAGATTATCTCCCCTTCAAAGAGAGTCTTTCAGAAAGGGGCATAATTTCAGAATAAGAGGTCACATATTTAAGATAGAGATGAGGAAGAATTTCTTCTCTCAGTGAATCTGTGGAATCCTTTACTGCGGAGAGCTGTTGATGATAGGTAATTAAGTTTGGCTGAGACAGACAGGTTTTTCATCAGTAAGGGAATAAAGGGTGATCGAGGAAAGACAGGAAAAAGTGGAGTTGAGGATTATCGGATCAGCCATGATCCCATTGAGTGACGGATCACACTCAATGGGCTAAATGACCTACTTCTGCTCCTACATCGTGTGGTCTTAACTGACTAATGCACAGGTAGAAGAAGTTCACACTTCAGAAAGTCTATCAAATCCTTGCTTTAGTTGTTGAGAGGATAAACAGATCCAATCTTAAAAACCTGTGGCCCAGCAAAGGTCTTTGGTAAAGATAAGTCTCCAAAATTAGACATCATTGAGACTGAAATGAACAAACAGGTGGGAGTGAAGAGGCTGCATTCAACCTGTTCCAGAGGTGGTGATGCAGAAAGGACCATCAGTATGATCAGCGCCATCAATAATAAATGATGTGATGTTAAAACATCACTAACAAGCAGCAGAATATCTGCAACATCAAGCATCACTCGTAATAGTATATGTAACATCACCGGTACAGCATGGCAACTCAAAACAGACAGAGATCAATACCAAATCCACAAAAGAGAGGCATGGGTCTCACATGTATTGTGAATAATGCTCTTTTCAGTGAAGAAAACAAGCTACAAGACAGCTTCAAATGTTTGGAATTTCAATTTTAACAATAGAAGTTGATTGTAAGTTTTCTTAACTTAGGCATTATGTGTAAAACAATTAATCATTGGAAAAGTGTTGTTGATTTAAAGGGGCAATGCATTTTTTTAGAAGAAAAAGTATGCTCTTGTTACTCTATTGCAAAGTGATCTAAAAAAGAATATTATCATGTACTTATAAACATGCATTGAAAATGCCACATCATACAACTACACTACAGTTTGTGTACTGAAGCAACAATTATACAAACCATTCTGCAGGACACATGTGAAAGGTATGCTTGACATAACCTCCAGAATTTCTGCAAAAAGTATGGTCATTACAACCACCTGGGAACCTGGATGAATAGCACATGAATGTGAGGAGAAACTTGTTTTTGTAGAATCGTTACAGAGGCCTGCCTTCTTTCCCTGAAACAAGCAACACCATACGCAGCCTGCATGATGTTCTCCACTGATAAAGGTGCTTTATGAGGGGTGTACAGGTGGCAACCACAGTGCTGACTGCTCACAGAGGATTGAAATACATTTATACTACACCACTAGAATCACCAATACATGACCAAATTTCATGCCCTTAGATCTTGGGCTTATTTCAGTGTGAAGTTAAACAAACCAAAAAGGCATATGAGATTTGTTCATAGTAATCAGCTGTGTTTTGCTCACAATTGAAAGCATACTGGACCAGGCTACATAAGAGGCAATCAACCTGCTTCCCCCTGCCCACCCTGAAACATGAAAATTAGCATTAAGTTACATGATTTAGGGGCCTTAACTGATTTAGATGTAACTACTGTGCAAATTACATTGTCAATTTATCATTTGTTAACTTATATTCAAAATTAAATTTGCACATTTCATTGTCAATGTATCACTTAGTTGACAAAATAATTCATCTTATTAAGTGCATGATAGGTTAAATGGAAAATTACTTACAGATGCTTTAATATAAATAACATTAGCATAGACACAGTCTGATCAGCTGAGTAAATCTGACGTTTTATATGATATCACTGAAAATCCCTGGTAATGTTTTTCTGAACAGACTTCACAAATCTACCAGAAAGGAAAAAGAGCAACCTTTCTCAGTCCTCCTGTCTCCACAAAAGGCAGGAGCAAAGAAAAAAAAAGATAGAATGAGTAGCAGGACCTCCAACACTATCAGTGGAGTAAGGCCACTCTGTCATGAACCCAACATTTGTACTCATCAGCTAATTAATTACATGGACTTTCCTACTGAAGGCTTCAGTCTTGGTCGAGTGTCTCAAAAGCAAAATTCATGCAGTTACTCAAGTTGTTTCTTCCCACTTAATACCCCTGGATCCCTATTCTAGTTATGGAATGGCATCCTACATGCAAACTTTTAAGAATTCTGTACATCAGAAGGCTTCTATTTGACAGCAAATATTCCATTCAGAGTTCACTCTGCCTGCATAATGTCCTGACCCACTCAGAAAATAGAGGAATGCACAAATGTTTTATCCTGTCCGAACCCAGCTCTCATGCTCTCCCTGGTGTACAAAACTCACAAAGAAGCCACATAACAAGGTTTTGATGACAGAGCATTATGACTAGTGTGGACATTTAAGAGTAGTTTACATCTTGGCTGCTGAGCTTTCATTTCCTCCATCCCAGCAATTAGTCCCCAGATTCATGTTCTAGGACGGGTTCAAATCCCACCAAGGCAGCTGGTGGAACTTAAAGTCAATTGATAATTCTAGAATTGAAAGCTAGTCTCTGGAAGGGTGCCAATTAAACTATGGATGATTGTCATGCAGATCTATTTGATTCACTCATGTCCTTCAGTGAAAATGGCAGATTTCCCTCAGGCTGGCCAACATGTGACTCCAGACTCTTAAATGGCCTCTGAAATGGCCTTAAGTGCCAACTGTTTGAATGAAAGTTAAGAATGGGATACAATGCTAGCCTTGCCAGTGATACCACATTCAATTAAAAAAAGGGAAGAAAAAAACCCACTTAGTCCCAATTTCCAATCAGCCATCCATGCCCTTCCTTTGAAGTATGAATATTAACTCAACTTGTACACAAGTAAATGCAATATATTGACTATTCCCATGAAAATTGTCACTAATTCTGGCACAAAAAGGACCCAAAATGTATTTTAGTTTTCTGAGGTTTGCACCAGGACGAATTTGACTTCAGCAATGATCAGGAATTAAATAGAAAGAGTTCGGGTTTTATTTCACCAAAAAGCTAAAGATCGACTTAAACATGCAATAGATGAAAAATTAAGGAATCTTTGGTCAGTCAAGGGGTCAACATTTACACAAGATAGCCTAATATTTGTCTATTTATAACATCACTCACTCATAGTTGGCCTTGGGAAGGTGATGGTGAGCTTCCTTCTTGAGATGCTGCAGTCTGTGTTCTGAAGGTACACCCAGAGCACTATTAGATAATGTATTCCAGGATTTTAACCCAAGAATGGTGAAGGAACAATTATATAATTCCAAGTTAGGGTAATTTGTAACCTATTAAGATCTATTAAATTTTGGTTCTTGTTAATTTCCATCCACAATGTTAAGTTAACTTGTTAAATATTACATTGTATTGTCAAAAACATAACACACTTCATGTAACTCATCATGGCCTCAATATTGCTTTGTTGAATTGTAGCTTACAATCAGTTATGGTTTCTTTCTTTTGTAGTTTCTCCTGAGGCATTTTGGCACTGGGTCAGATGCCTCCAATTTATCCTCAGATACCGCTCTTGCACCCGGAGCATCTCGGGAGGAATCCATTCTCTTCATAAACCATTTGTTCTGAAACCATTGCGCTGACTGCATTTGATTATCAAAATGACTCAAAGTCATGAAATGAATTACAGTATCAGTGTGAACAGCAGATTGGAAACAGGTGGGAAATAATATTATATTTTCACCAATGGAAATTGCTTAAATCCAGCCCAGATCACTGGAAAGGAGAAAGTAAGGATTGCAGATGCTGGAGATCAGAGTCAAAAGTGTGGTGCTGGAAAAGCGCAGCCAGTCAGGCAGCATCCCTGATGAAGGGCTTATGCCCAAACCATCGGTTCTCCTACTCCTCGGATGCTGCCTGACTGGCTGTGCTTTTCCAGCACCACACTCAGGTCACTGGAAGTGCAATTGCACAATTTGACATGTAATAACCTAGAAGGAGGTGAAATTCAACTTTGTAAGTAACTCAAAAAACACAGTTACGAAATGGCTGCCTGCTGTACGTCCTGACTGCACCTACAATCCCATGTCTTGTTCCATTTGCAAAGGAACAAAAGTTCAAAGTGAAATAATTGCAAAACAAATTGATCAGGTTTTTTAATAGACAAACAATGGTGCCCCAACTGGTGAATGTAAAATTTACCTTCAGTGATTGCGCAGGACTATAATGAAGGTTTTGAGAAAAAATTGCCAATTATTTGGATATTTTAAAATATGAAGGAAGATCCACAAAATAGAATGAATTGTCTTTTCAGGCAACTGCCGGAGGTCTGATGAACCAAAAGCTCCCTCTTGTGCTGCTAACTTCAATGATTCTGTAAAATGTTAATTGACATGTAGAACTATATGCAGTAGTTTTCGCAGATGCTTTGACATATGTGGTGTAAATTAGCTTGAAATTCAGGATTATAATGGAATTTTTAGTGGCATCGAAATAACTCCACAAAAGCCAGTATCCCATCAGCAAGTCACACTTTATTTATACGTGAAGAGTCCTTGACACTGATCTAGTTCCCACAGAGCCAGCTCTCAGCATCTGACGCATCTGTTTATTTTTTTTCTCCTGTTTATGTATTTATTTTTCCTTACCCCCACAGTACCGCCTAACTGCGGTCGTACTTATTTTTTCCCCCAGCACCCATGGTGTGTGTGTGCAGGTGTGGGATACAGTGAGTGACACAAGGTGCACGAATCTTTATTCAGTTTCCATCACCAGGAAGAAAGGAAGTGGATCTTCCTTCATATTTTAAAATATCCAAATAATTAGCAATTTTTTCTCAAAACCTTCATTATAGTCCTGTGCAATCACTGAAGGTAAATTTTACATTCACCAGTTGGGGCACCATTGTTTGTCTATTAAAAAGCCTGATCAATTTGTTTTGCAATTATTTCACTTTGAACTCATGTTTTTTTGCAAATAGAACAAGACATGGGATTGTCCAGTGCGAGTGGCCAGTGACAAACAGTGCCCTTCCCATCAAAGGGCAATGCTGTGTGATCAAACAGTGATGGGGAGGGCAGGGATTAAATCAAAATAGAGTTGGAGGGAGAAATAATGCACTCCACTTCCTGCGGCGCCCACCTCTCCCTGAACAACTCCAAGGTGTTCACTCCTGGTTTTTTTTGCAAAGCATGCCCTTCAGCATTTGAAAGAGGAAGGATACAACATTTGATCAGGATTAATTAATCTAAACTTCTTCAGTAGATCTTGAGTTCAGTGTAACTAATGTCAGGTAGACCTGCACCCCTTCCGCACATTCATAAACTACGGTGTAGTAAAACATGCTGTTGTGCTTTACAGATTTTAGTGCATTTGAGGCTGACCACATCAGGAGATCTTAAGGCAGGCTTTAGGACAGTTTTGTCCAAGAAATCATGAAGGAACTCCATAGGTGCCAGTATCCCATCACCAGGTCACCCTTTATATGCAAATGGAGAGCCCTTGACCCTGATCCAGCGCCCTCAGAGCCAGCTCTCAAAGTGAACAGAACCTTTGGCACTCTTGTTCATTTTTTTTGTGTTTTTTTTTTCTCTTAGTTTTTTTTTGCTTTTTACCCCCACACTACCGCCTAACTGCGGTAGTGCTTTTTTTTTCCCCCAGCACACATGTTGCACAAATCTTTATTCAAATTTCCACCACCAGGAAGAGAAAAAAAACACCCAAGTGGCCTGTGACAAACAGTGCCCTTCACATCAAAGGGCAATGCTGTGTGATCAAACAGTGAAGGGGAGGGTAGGGACTAAATCAAAATAGAGTCGGAGGCAGAAATAATGCACTCCACTCCCTGCAGCGCCCACCTCTCCCTGAACAACTCCAGGGTGTTCACACCTGTTTTTTTTTCTTTACTTTAGTCCCAGGCAGCAGCGGTGGAGGTCCTGGGAGGGGCCCAAGGTGAGTCCCAGGCAGCAGCAGTGAGAATGGCCCCTCCAAAAGCAGGCCCAGGACTCAAAGCTCCCATCTCCTTCTGCCTCTGCCTCCTCTTCCCTCTTCTCAGAGCTCTCTGGATGTGGGGCAGCTGGTCCAGGGACAGTCCCCTTCCTCTCAGACAGCGGCAAGGAGGAGAGTTCTTGCACGCACATGCACACGGATCTAGCTCCCTCAGAGGTAGCTGTCAGTGTGAACAACATGTCTGACGCTGGGTTTGTTCTTTTATTTTATTTCTTTTTTTTTAACAGCACTGCTTATTTTTTCTCCAGCGCCCATGGTGTGTGTGTGCGCAGGTGTGAGACACAGTGAGAGACACAAGGTGTACGAATCTTTATTCAATTTCCACCAGCAGGAAGAAAAAGAAAACACCCGAGTGGCCAGTGACAAGCACTGCCCTACACAAAGGGCAATGCTGTGTGATCAAAACAGTGAAGGGGAGGGTAGGGATTAAATCAAAATAGAGTTGGACGGGGAAATAATGCACTCCACTCCCTGAACAACTCCAGGTTGTTGGCGGAGACCGCGTGCTCCTTCTCCAAAGGACACCCAGGCTCTTACGTAACCCCGGAAGAGGGGCAGGAAATCGGTCCTAATGACCCCCTCCACAGCCCACTGCCTGGACCTGTTGATGGCCAGTTTGGCCAGGCCCAGGCGGAGGTCTTCAGACCTGCCCTCCCTCCTCTGTACCTGGTGCCTGAAGATCAGGAGCGTGGGACTGAAGTGCAACCAAAAAGCAGAGGAGGTTTTTATGAAAGAAAAATCAAAAAAAGGGAGTGTAAACACCCACACCTAATATACACATAGTCCACGGACTCCACAGAACAAGCAGTTGGGCTGGGAGTCCGTGAACCACCGTAATCTGCAGTTGCAGGGGACTGCTGCGTGTAGCGCCCTCCACCCCAGATCCCCCAGAGAAAGGGAAAGGACTCCCGCGTAGAGAGCCCTCCACTGGGGATCCCTACCGCCTCGTGGCAAATGGGCACGCCAAGGTGTGTCCCGGCGGTGGATGAGGGAGAAGAGGTGGACGGTGTGTAGCAGCAGTCTATTTTTTTTTTTCTTCAGGGCAATGCTGTGTGAGCAAAACAGTGAAGGGGAGGGTAGGGACTAAATCAAAATAGAGTTGGACGGGGAAATAATACACTCCACTCCCTGCGGCGCCCACCTCTCCCTGAACAACTCCAGGGTGTCGGTGGACACCGCGTGCTCCTTCTCCAAGGACACCCGGGCCCTAACGTAACCCCGGAAGAGGGGCAGGCAGTCGGCCCTAACGACCCCCTCCACGGCCCGCTGCCTGGACCTGTTGATGGCCAGTTTGGCCAGGCCCAGGAGCAGACCCACGAGGAGGTCCTCGGACCTGCCCTCCCTCCTCCGTACCGGGTGCCCGAAGATCAGGAGCGTGGGACTGAAGTGCAGCCAGAAACAGAGGAGAAGGTTTTTAAGAAAATCAAAAAGGGAGTGCAAACGCCCACACCCAATGTATACATGGTCCACGGACTTCACAGCGCCACAGAACAAGCAGTTGGGCTGGGAGTCCGTGAACCACCGTAATCTGCAGTTGCAGGGGACTGCTGCGTGTAGCGCCCTCCACCCCAGATCCCCCAGAGAAAGGGAAAGGACTCCCGCGTAGAGAGCCCTCCACTGGGGATCCCTACCGCCTCGTGGCAAATGGGCACGCCAAGGTGTGTCCCGGCGGTGGATGAGGGAGAAGAGGTGGACGGTGTGTAGCAGCAGTCTATACAGGGCCCACCTTTTTACCACCTGAAAGGGAACAAAATTAGAATTCCGGAGGTGGCTCAGGTTGTGGGGCACAGGCTCCCGCAGGAAGTACGGGACCTTGGGGCCAATGTGAAATTCCGTCCGGGCCGGGGTGAGCGCGGACGGGATCCCACCGCACACCTGAGCGTCCTCCAACTGGTGCACTACGTCGGGTCCGAGCACCGCCGTTTTATTTTTTTTTTCTTCTTTTTTTATGAAAAATACCCGAGTGGCCAGTGACAAGCACTGCCCTTCAAACCAAAGGGCAATGCTGTGTGATCAAAACAGTGGAGGGGAGGGGAGGGTAGGGACTAAATCAAAATAGAGTTGGACGGGGAAATAATACACTCCACTCCCTGCGGCGCCCACCTCTCCCTGAACGACTCCAGGGTGTTGGTGGACACCGCGTGCTCCTTCTCCAAGGACACCCGGGCTCTAACGTAACCCCAGAAGAGGGGCAGGCAGTCGGCCCTAACGACCCCCTTCACGGCCCGCTGCCTGGACCTGTTGATGGCCAGTTTGGCCAGGCCCAGGAGCAGACTCACGAGGAGGTCCTCGGACCTGCCCTCCCTCCTCCGTACCGGGTGCCCGAATATCAGGAGCGTGGGACTGAAGTGCAGCCAGAAACAGAGGAGAAGGTTTTGGAAAAAATCAAAAAGGGAGTGCAAACGCCCACACCCAATGTATACATGGTCCACGGACTCCACAGCGCCACAGAACAAGCAGTTGGGCTGGGAGTCCGTGAACCACCGCAATCTGCGGTTACAGGGGACTGCTGCGTGCAGCACCCTCCACCCCAGATCCCCGAGAGAAAGGGGGAGGACTCCCGCGTAGAGAGCCCTCCACTGGGGATCTCCACCGCCCGGTGGCAAATGGGCACGCCAAGGCGTGTCCGGACGGTGGATGAGGGAGAAGAGGTGGACGGTGTGCAGCAGCAGTCGATACAGGGCCCTCCTTTTTATGTCCCTAAAAGCAACAAAATTAAAATTCCGGAGGCGGCTCAGGTTGTGGGGCACAGGCTCCCGCGGGAAGTACGGGACCTTGGGGCCAATGTGAAATTCCGTCCGGGCCGGGGTGAGCGCGGACGGGATCCCACCGCACACCTGAGCGTCCTCCAACTGGTGCACTACGTCGGGTCCGAGCACCGCCGTTTTAAGGCGGCGGATGGCGGTGGCCACGTACCGGACGTCTACCGCTGCCCTGCTAGCTGTGTCCTGCGGCAGCGTCCAGCCCAGGCCCCCGGCACCCAGCACGTCCCCGACCCTGGTCGCCCTCGCCGCCACGGCCCTCCCCTCCGACAGCCACTCGAACCCGCGAGTACGGAGGTGCGGATTCCTGAGCAACGGCTCCCTGACGACAGCCGCTACTCCAGCCGGAGGGTAGGCGCGACGCGATTCGACCATGTTCCAGACAGTGATCAGGTCCTGGTAAAAGACAGGCAGCACCTTGAGGGCGACCTCCAAACCGTCACGGTCGACGAACAGGAGCTGCGTGTCGTAGTTGAGGTTACGCACCTGGCGGAAAAAATACGTCGCCAGGGCGCACCACCGAGGAGGAGGCTCGACGTAAAGGTATCGCCGCAAGGTCTGAAGGCGGAACGTCGCGACCTGGGTGCGGACGCACACCAGCGACTGACCGCCCTCCTCGATAGGGAGACTCAGAACCTGCGCGGCGACCCAGTGCATCCTTTTGTCCCAGAAGAAGTCGACCAACGTTCTCTGGATGTCAGCGACAAAGCCAGGAGGAGGGACCAAAGTGACCAGCCGGTACCACAGCATGGCGGCCACCAGCTGGTTTATGACCAGCACTCGACTCCTGTAAGATAGCACTCGGAGCAGTCCTGTCCAGCGGCCTAGGCGAGCCGAGACTTTGGCCTCCAGCTCCTGCCAGTTGGCCGGCCAGGATTCCTCAGCCGGGCTGAGGTAGACCCCCAGGTAGAGGAGATGGGTGGTACTCCAGCTGAACCCCCGTAACTCCTCCGGCAGAGAGTCCACCCGCCACGGACCGACCAGTAGTCCGGAACACTTGGCCCAGTTGATCCTGGCGGAAGACGCCGCCGAGTACACGGCCTGGCACTCGCGCATCCTCCCCAGGTCAGCCGGGTCGGTGAAAGTGAGGAGCACGTCGTCGGCGTAGGCCGAGAGGACCACCCCCGTGCCCGCGCCGCGCAGAACCAGCCCCGACAACCTCCTCCGCAAGAGGCGCAGGAAAGGCTCCACGCACAGGGAATACAGCTGGCCGGACAGGGGGCAGCCTTGACGCACTCCTCTCCCGAAGCGAAGGGGCGCCGTCAGGGACCTGTTAACTTTAACCAGACACTCTGCGGCGTCGTACAAAAGTCGGATCCGGGCGACGAACCGCGTCCCGAACCCGAACGCCCGCAGAGTCCCGAGCAGGTACTCGTGATCGACCCTGTCGAACGCCTTCTCCTGGTCGAGAGACAGGAAGGCGCTCGGCAGACCAGCCCGTCGACAGAAATGGATCAGGTCCCGGACCAGGTGGACGTTGTCGTGTATCCTCCGGCCCGGGACCGTGTAGGACTGGTCCGGGTGAATCATGTGGGCCAGCACGGAAGCCAGGCGAGAAGACAACACCCTGGCGAAAATTTTGTAATCCGTGCTGAGGAGGGAGACCGGACGCCAGTTCTTCAAAGAACGAAGGTCCCCCTTCTTTGGCAGCAGGACGATGACCGCCCTGCGCCAAGAAAGGGGCAGCTGTCCGGCATTTAGACACTCCCCCAGGACCTGTGCGTAGTCGCTCCCAAGGATGTCCTGAAGAACTCCACAGTCAGCCCGTCCAGCCCCGGGGTTTTGCCCCTCGAGAGCTGGTCGAGGGCGCCGGTCAGCTCCTCTAAAGTGACGGGAGCGTCGAGCCTTCCGGCGTCCTCCGGGCTGAGCTGCGGCAGGTCCTCCCACAGAACTCTGCGAGCGTCCTCGCTGGACGGATCCGGAGAGAACAGAGCCGTGTAATAGTTCCGGACGTGGGCCCTGACTCCCTCCGGATCCGAGACGAGGGACCCGTCGTCGGCCAGCAGCACAAGGAGCTGCTGACGGGTGCCGCGCCTTTTTTCCAGCGAGTAGAAGAAGGGGGAGCCGCGGTCCAGGTCCTGCAGGAGCTGGATCCGCGACCTCACGTACGCGCCCCGAGCCCCGACGAGCTGCAGGTCCCGGAGCGCGGCCTTCTTCTCTTCGTACACCCCGCGCAGGGCCGGGTCCGCGTCGGGCTGACCGAGGCGTGACTCCAGGTCGAGCATCTCCCTCTCCAACTCCACGATCCTGGATTTCCGCCTCTTGGTCGACCCCCTCGCGTACTCCTGACAGAAGACGCGGACGTGAGCCTTGCCCACGTCCCACCATAGCCTCAGGGAGGGGAAGCTTCCCCGCTTCCTTCTCCAGCCGGCCCAGAAACGACGAAACGAGTCCCGGAACCGCTCGTCCTCCAGCAGCAGGTTGTTAAAGTGCCAGTATGCGGAGCCGAGCCTGGCGCCGAACGGAAGGAGTTCCACCCACACCAGGTGATGGTCCGTGCACGACACCTGCCGCGTGGAGGCCTTCGGAAAACAGGAGGCGTACGCCCGCAAAACGTACAGGCGGTTGACTAAAAACGCTCCGACCCCAGGCCTCACGAAGGTGAGGGTAATGGAGTCAGGATGGAGATTCCGCCAGATGTCCACCAGGTCAAAGGACTTGACCAAGTCCTCCAACCTCCTCCCTGACGCTCAACCGGGGCGGGCATCACCGTGGTCCCTGTCCTCGAGGACACAGTTAAAATCTCCCCCGAGGATGACGCACTGGTTCTTGTCAATGGAGGGGAGATGAGTGGACACTTCTCCGAAGAAGTTCACTTGCCTCGGCCCGGCCAGGGGAGCATAGATGTTTACCAAGCAAAGCACCGCGCCCCCCAGCCGAATCGTCAGGTGAAGCAAACGGCCTGGCACAGGCTCCCTGACCCACAAGATCTCCGGCTGAAAATGCGGGGCCAACAAAATAGCCACCCCGCCAGATCTGCAGGTGAGGTGACTCATGTAGATCCCCCCTCGCCACTCCAGGAGCCAGGTGGCTTCGTCTCCCGGGGTAGTGTGGGTTTCCTGCAGGAAGCACACCGCATAATCCCATCCTGAAGGGCTGAGGGGGTCTGGAATCTGCGGTGTGACTCCCTGCTGCCGTTGATGTTGAGGCTGGCTATAGTTGTCTTCATGTCAGAAGCATTGTGCAACCACCACCGGTACAGTTAAAAGACTATATACATTTACTGGGAGGAAAAGGGAGGGGCACAGAAGTCCCTCACCCTCACCAGGAGTGCCCTCAGGAAGTTCCTGAGGCACTTTTGCTCATTCACGTCGATCCCAGGTGCCTGGTGAGCAGCGTGGGCCGACCAGTAAACTCTCTCTCGAAGGAGCTCCAGAGGTCGAGTGCCAGCTGGGCTCTATCCCGGCGAGTCCAAGCGTAGACATTCACCAAGTGAAGCACCACGCCCCCCAGCCAACTGTCAGGTGAAGCAAATGGCCTGGAACAGGCTCCCTGACCCTCTCCTCCAGGAGGTCACCCTTGGTCACCAGCCCCTCCCCCAAGAGAATGGGTGCTGGTCTGGCACCACCAACTGGCCTCAAACCCCCAGCAATCTCATCCCCAGGATCACCAGTGGTACCTTCCTCAGCACACCCCTTCCCAGAACACCCTGAGTTTGGGTCATCGGGCAGCAGAGACTCAGGGCCCCGCTCCTCTCCCAACACTGGGATGGCCGGCTTCTCAGGGACAATGTCCTCCCCTAGGGCCAAGGCCCCCAGAAAAAGAAAACAGTCTGGGAGGGAGGAGCAAGGATACCACCTTCCTCCCCTCCACCGCTCAACAATCCAACAATCTGTTGTCACCCGCACCACAGCCCATGTAGTTATTAGAGTCCTCCCCAGGGGCCAGAGCGGTTATGGCAGCAGAAGGTCCTGCTGTAGCCCCTGGGGGTTTAGGCAGGTCAGGCCACGGTGCGGGACAGGCAAGAAGCACCATAGGCTCGGCCTCTGGAGACCACCACCACCACATCTCTTCCCTCCAAGGGCAAACACCCCTTCCCCAGAGGGGCAGGGGGGAACTTATGAGCCTCCCTGCCCACCTTGGTGGTCATGGGGCCTGTGGCCCAGCTCCCCCCCTCAGCCTTTCCTGGAACACGATTGGCTGGGGGAAGGCAGGGGGTGGGGTCGTGGCCAGGGTGGGGAGGGTCAGCTGTGTCACTTCCTGCCCTGCCCCTGGTTTATCAGGTGATGGTGGGTTGGGCAGGGGCCTAGTTTCCTCTCCAAGGCCCAGAGATATAGATGCTGCAGGAGGTGAGGCAGCGGTGACTCCTCCCAGGTCAGTACCAGGGTGTGGCAGGGCTCTGGCTTAGGGGCCCCCGGGCCAGGTGTTGAAGCCCAAGGGTTTTTGTAACAGGGCGGGGTTGAGTGTGGGGTCAGTGGGTACAGCGGGGCTAGAGTCAGGTACAGGTTTGGGGGTCAGGGTTCCTGGGCTGGGGCGATGCTGGCACAGCCGCAGGGGCGTTGTTGTGCTGGGGCGGGGCAGGTTGTGGGCTAGGTGTAGGGGAAGGTGACCGGGTGTTCTCCCTATGGGCGGGCCCGATGCGTTGCGTCTTCCTGAGCGCCTTCCGACGGGTCGGACGCACACCCCCGTCCCCGCCAGGGGCTGAGGCATTGGAAGCCTCTGGCTAAGCCCCCGCTGTTGGGGCTTGTGGTGTTGACTTCAGGGGAGTGGGTGCGGTGGTGCCACCCTCAGCCATTGGTAGGGACTGGGCAGCCTTCTGGGTGGGGCAGTTTTTCCTAATATGCCCCACCTTGTGGCACAGGTGGCACTGCATGCCATCTGACGTCCAGAAGACGCAGTAGGCCATGCCCTCGTGGAGGAGGGTAAAGGAGCCCTCTGTGACCTCCTCCCCGGCCAGGCAAATGAACACCTGGTGTCAGAAGTAGTATACGTGCCGGAGGGCAGGGTCCTTAAGGCCGAGCAGGAGCAGTTGGGCACCTGACCAGATCTCCCCCAAGGTGTTGAGGTGGGGAAGAAGGAGCTCACTGGCAATGATGGGTGGGATGTTGGAGATCACGACCCTCTGGGCTGTAACCTCCAAAAGGTCGATGGGCAGATGTGTGCTGCCCACAGTGAACCCCCTCTTCACGGCCAGGTGGATCGCCTGCTCAGTCTTCAGGAAGAAGACAGCCTTCCCGTACATCCGGGCCACAGCGACGATGGCCAGTGGGCCAACCACACTAGCCTTGACCTTGCTGCAGGCCTCAATGGTCATATTGGGGTGGGGATAGGCCTTGACCTCCAGGCATTTAGTCAGGTGCCTGAAGGGGATTGTGGTTGCAGCTGGGGTTGGGACAGCCGAGCCTAAGGCAGTGGCTACCCCAGCATAGGTGCGGCTGGGCCCTGTGACCTTCGGGCTCGCCATACTCTGCTGCTGGATGTTGGTAGGCCCCAGGCAGCAGCGGTGGAGGTGGGCTTCGAGTGAGTCCCAGGTAGGCCCTTGGTCGCAGCGGTGGGGGCAGACCTGTTGGGGAGAGTCCCCAAGGCAAGTCCCAGGCAGCAGCAGTGGAGGTGGGCCTCCAGCAGTAGCAGTGGTGGAGGTTGTGGAGAGAGGCCCGAGGCGAGTCCCAAGCAGCGATGGTGGAGGCAGGCCTCAGGCAAGTCCTAGGCAGGCCCTTGGTCGCAGCAGTGGGGGCAGACCTGTTGGGGAGAGTCCCCAAGGCAAGTCCCAGGCAGCCCCAAACTTTATTCCCAGGCAGCAGCAGTGGAGGTGGGCCTCTAACAACAGCAGCAGTGGTGGAGGTCCTGGGAGGGGCCCAAGGCCAGTCCCAGGCAGCAGCAGTGAGGCAGGTCTGGCGGGGTCCCAGAGACCAGCAGTGGGACCCAGGTCAGCAGCAACACTCCCTTTACCTGGGTGAGGCCCAGTCTGCAGCTCCAAAAGTAGGCCCAGGACTCAGAACTCTCACCACCTCCTTCCATCCTTCCTTCCTAGAGCTCTCTGGATGTGGGGCAGCTGGTCCAGGGACAGACCCCACCTCTTTGACACAGTCAAGGAGGAGAGTCCTTACACGCACACTGATCCAGCTCTGAGTGAGCCAAACTTCTGACCTTCCTGTTTTTTTTTTCTTTTTTCTTTTTTTTTGTTGTATGTGTGCAGGTGTGAGACACAAGGTGTATGAATCTTTATTCAATTTCCACCACCAGGAAGAAAGGAAACACCCGAGTGGCCAGTGACAAGCAGTGCCCTTCACAAAAGGGCAATGCTGTGTGATCAAACAGTGAAGGGGAGGGCAGGGATTAAATCAAAATAGAGTTAGAGGGGGGAATAATGCACTCCACTCCCTGCGGCACCCACCTCTCCCTGAACAACTCCAGGGTACAATCCTGGTCTTTTTTTTTCTTTTTTTTTCTTAATTTGTTTTGTTCTTTTTTTAACCCCCACACTACCGCCTAACTGCGGTAGTGCTTATTATTATTTTTTTTCCCACCACCCATGGTGTGTGTGTGCAGGTGTGAGACACAGTGAGAGACACAAAGTGCACAAATCTTTATTCAATTTCCACCACCAGGAAGATATGAAAAACACCCGAGTGGCCAGTGACAAGCACTGCCCTTCAAACCACAGGGCAATGCTGTGTGATCAAAACAGTGAAGGGGAGGGTAGGGACTAAATCAAAATAGAGTTGGAGGGAACACTCCTGTTTGTTTTTTTTTCTTTTCTTTCTTCCTTTTTTTTCCTTTTTTTCTCTCTTTTTTTTATTTAACCCCCACACTACCGCCTAACTGCGGTAGTGCTTATTTTTTCCCCAGCACCCATGGTGTGTGTGTGCAGGTGTGAGACACAGTGAAAGACACAAAGTGCACAAATCTTTATTCAATTTCCACCACCAGGAAGATAGGAAAGACACCCGAGTGGCCAGTGACAAGCACTGCCCTTCAAACCACAGGGCAATGCTGTGTGATCAAAACAGTGGAGGGGAGGGTAGGGACTAAATCAAAATAGAGTTAGAGGGGGGAATAATGCACTCCACTCCCTGCGGTGCCCACCTCTCCCTGAACAACTCCAGGGTACAATCCTGGTCCTTTTTTTTTTTTTTTTTTTTTTTTTTTTTTTTTTTTTTTCTCTTTTTTCTTTTTTTTCTCTTTTTTTTTTTTTTTTTTTTTTATTTTTAACCCCCACACTACCGCCTAAGTGCGGTAGTGCTTATTTTTATTCCCCAGCACCCATGGTGTGTGTGTGCAGGTGTGAGACACAGTGAAAAGACACAAAGTGCACGAATCTTTATTCAATCTCCACCACCAGGAAGATAGGAAAGACACCCGAGTGGCCAGTGACAAGCACTGCCCTTCAAACCACAGGGCAATGCTGTGTGATCAAAACAGTGGAGGGGAGGGTAGGGACTAAATCAAAATAGAGTTAGAGGGGGGAATAATGCACTCCACTCCCTGCGGTGCCCACCTCTCCCTGAACAACTCCAGGGTACAATCCTGGTCTTATCTGTCCATCAGGGTTCTCTGTTTGGACTAGATTAACCGCCCCAATCAGGGAACGTACTCTATTAAGTCGAATTGGCTGACTTCCTTACAATCACTACAGTGTCAGTAATGGAAATAGCATCCAGATTTAACCCAGCATTCATCTACTATTGAGTGGGACCGGATACATTGGAATGGTCTGAGATATGTAGAATACACATTGCATGCAGGCTAAATGCTAGTTCTTGTTTCAAGAGGATCCTCCCGCCCCATCGGTAAAGAGGTGATTTTTAACTCATTTCATATTTCTTTTTGCAATGGGCAATGGCATGTTTCCCCAAACCTTGTCTGAAATAATTTGTTCCAAAATAATCTGCAACAAATTCTTTAAGGTTTAAAAAATAATATACTTATTGATAAATTCAGAACCCTGGGAATGATTGTGGAGTGTGTGGCCATCATAACACACATTGATACCCAAAAGCAGGAAAGAGAAAAGGAAAGGAACAGGAAAAAAGTGATAATTACAATTACTTAAAATTCAAAGAAATTCATTTTAATTCATTTGAATTGGTAATAGTAAAGACTCCAATTTTCTTTCCCTGCTCTTACTGCTTGTCATTGGCATATGTTAACGAACACTTCTCACTTGGTTACCACAAAATCAAGTGGGCTTTAAACCTGGAGCTTCTCACTCAGAGGCAGGGAGACTACCACAGTGGCATAGAATGTCCTATCTAGGCCATATAACAAGAGGCTTTACTCTAATAGCCTGAGTTCACATTAATGTGTCCCCAAACATGGCTGGTAAGCTTAACCTCTATCTATAAAAGATGCAGGATCCACTTACAGTCCAACAATACTGAAGCTGAGCATTAGCCAGAACCAACAGCCAGTTTGTCACCAGGCACACAGACAGGGAGCAAAACACTTTCTATTGAGTGTCAACTGCAACTTTGGCGGGATGTGAAGTACCGTAATCCCTGGACAGTGCTGCTGTCTTCACCCAATGACTAGAAATCATTCATATTTATATAACATTGGGGATACCTGTATTGGGGAGGTGGTCATAGCTGGTGGGGGAAGTGGAGTTGAAAATCTTTGACTGGAGGCAACAGTCACTGCAACAACAGAACATGGGCAGCAGCTGAAGAAGTCCATTTCTTGCTTCCAATTTTCTGGAATGCGTGCCATTGCCTGTAACCAAGCTCACACGGTTGAGGCGCAAGTTTAACATTAAAAATCTGTTCCTCATGCTGTCAGCAATGTTGGGTGCCGTGATTACATCAGCATCATGGTGTTGCTCAGGCAGATCTCTTCAACTTTCCACAAATCCTAAAAGTGACAGTAGTCTTCAAAACAAAACTCGCTTAAAGTTAGGCTAAGAACTGTACAGAGAGATACCATAGGCCCAACCTGTGGGCGTATAATGTGCTATGCACCGTGCTGATCTTGTTGAGGTGACATTGCGCCCAAATGTTTGCCCAAAGCCCAAATAGAAGATCTTCCATCATAAACTCGTGCAATGTGATGAAATACCCTGGACAGAAGCAATTAACAGCAAACTGAATACCGGCCTATTGGTATGCCCAATTTTCTTAGCCGGAGATCCTGGATGATCTTTCTTTCAAGCTGGTAAAAAAGATCATGGAAGTTCAGGTGTGAAGTCAGTTATAGATTCTGCAATCTACCCTATTTAGTCATGTACACTAGTTAAATTGCTATCTAGCTGAAAAACAATTCTGTGGAAAAATTGACTACTTTAAAATAATGTAAATTCTCTGTCAAACTTGACCAATTAAAATTATCAAATTATTTATTGGAGAGTAAAAGAACACACACACTCCAAAGCTGGGTTTCGTTATGAATCAATCAATGTTGAACTTGTCAATATTTTTGACTAATAGGTAACTTTATGTTGACTGGCAGATCACCCTGCCTCTTTTGTCATGTTTAATGTCATAAATTGATGAGTTAAATAACATTGCAGCAAAGAAATCACAAGAAAAGTATGATAGAAACATGCAATTATAAATGTGAGTTTATCTTCTACACCAGATTAATAATAAAGATTATGTATTGGCAATGTCAATGATTTTAATTAATTTGTAATGGCATGGCGGGGGGAGGTGTCGAAACATAGACAATTGACTATTCTGGTACTTAAATTCATGACCTCTCGGTGGGGATTGGGCAGGCAGTTTTCATTTGAATTAACATACAATGGTATGCATTGGATGTGTAAAGTTGAATCATTTCCGTGAAAATATTTTGTTCAGAGCTGTTATTACAGTACACACTTTTGGGATAGGTGGAACATGAACCCAGGACTCTTGATCCAGTAGTAGAATCACTACCACTGTACAGCAAGAGCCCTCCTTGAATCATACCATACATGTTGGAATTATTCAAATCTGACTGTCATCTATTATTATTAATTAGTTTTGATCAGACATGTTGGGTTCCAAGCCAAGCCCAATTAATTTGTATAGTTAGTAAGTTTGCAAGTGACACCAAAATTGGAGGTGTAGTGGACATCGAAGAAGTCCACTACATCGACATTGCCTCAGAGTACAAACGCGATCTTGATCAGGTGGGCCAATGGGCTGAGGAGTGGCAGATGGAATTTAATTTAGATAAGAGGTACTACATTTTGGAAAAGCAAATCACAGCAGGACTTATACACTTAATGGTAGGGTCCTGGGGAGTGTTGCTGAAGAAAGAGACCTTGGAGTGCAGGTTCATTGTTTCTTGAAAGTAGAGTTGCACGGAGATAAGATAGTGAAGGAAGCGTTTGGTATGCTTTCTTTTATTGGTCACTTTTGGAATATTGCATGCAATTCTGATCTCCATCCTATCGGAAGGATGTTGTGAAACTTGAAAAGGTTCAGAAAAGATTTACTAGGACGTTGTCTAGGTTAGAGTGGTGCTGGAAAAGCACTACAGGTCGGGCAGCATCCGAGGAGCAGGAAAATCGACGTTTTGGGCAAAGCCCCTCTTTCCTGATGAAGGGCTTTTGCCTGAAACGTCGATTTTCCTGCTCCTCGGATGCTGCCTGACCTGCTGTGCTTTTCCAGCACCACTCTAACCTAGACTCTGAGCTCCAGCATCTGCAGTCTTCACTTTTGCCTTTACGTTGCCAGGGTTAGAGGATTTGAGCTGTAGGGAGAGGCTGAATAGTTTGGGACTGTTTTCCCTGGAGCGTCAGAGACTGAAGGGTGACCTTACAGAGGTTTATAAAATCATGAGGGGCATGGATAGGGTAAATAGACAAGGTCTTTTCCCTGGGGAGGAGGTGTCTGGAACTAGACAGCATCAGTTTAGGGTGAGAGGGGAAAAATATAAAAAGGACCTAAGGGGCAACCTTTTCACGCAGAGGGTGGTACGTATATTGAATGAGATACCAGAGGAAGTGGTGGAGGCTGGTACAATTACAGCATTTAAAAGCCAAATGGATGGGTATATGAATAGGAAGGGTTTAGAGGGATATGGGCCAAGTGCTGGCAAATAGGACTAGATTGGTTTAGGATATCTGGTCGACATGGATGAGTTGGACTAAAGGATCTGTTTTTGTGCTGTACATCTTTATGACTTATGACTCTTAACTTCTGCCATAGAAGTCTTGCAGTACTTATAAAAATCCCTAGAGGTCACTGTCTACCACCATAACAAAAACAGAACACGAAATCTTTTCTGGTCTGTTCTGGCAGATGGAAGTTAGCCCAGTGTGAGTTAAATGACATGCTGTGAGAAGCTGAGTTAACTGAAGGTAGAAACTGGCTTGGTGGACCTTGACGATCAGATGTATAGAAACAAATCCAAAATATGCTTTTGATGCTAATCGAAAGTTGCCCTCCTTTTGTTAAAGTATGATTTGGAGGTGCTGATGTTGGACTGAGGTGTACTGTTAACAAACAATCCAGGTCTTTTTCAATATATAATTTCAGTGACATCACACTGTAATCTTTTGCTGTAAATTCTGTGTCTTGCGATTTTATACTCCACAACCATGTGAAGGAGCAAGCACTGTGAAAGCTAGTGCTTCCAAGTAAACCTTTTGGACTATAACCTGGTGTTGTGTGATCTTTAACTTTATTGAAGTAAGTTATTGTCAGGAAGAAATAAAAGCTGTTGTTTACCAATATTTATTTATTTTTGAAATTACATTGAATTCACTTAACAGGGACTGCTGTAATGATCAAATTCATGATTAATTATGATTAGTGTTGGCACAGTTCAAGAAGCAACCAAAACAAAAGAGATTTTGAAACAAGTACTGGATTGCCTTACTTAATACCCTTGAAGGAATGGAAATTCACCAAATTATTTCTTCCAGCCTTTTTATAGTTTATAAATTGGATGAAGTACAGGAGCATCCTTATTTAATTACTGGGTTAGAAATCCAGAGGCCTGGAATAATAGTAGCAGGAAATGACTTTAATTCTATCATGGCATTTACATGAACACCCATCTGGTTTGTGGTATGACTGAGGTTAGGAATCCTGAATGTTTCTGGTCAATTAGTGACATTATTTTCATAATAAGGTGGTTGGCTCTTGTTTTCTAAATTGGTTTAACAAACTCCTTGGTTGTATACAGGGCATTATAGAGAGATGGACTTGCAAGCAATGTCCATTATCCAGGAGTCACTAATATTTAAAAACAAAATCTAATATTCCATTTAATGACATATTTCACCATGTTAATGTTGTACCTATTTAAGTCATACAGCACAGAAGCAAACCCTTCAATCCAACCAGTCCATGCCAATCATAATTCCAAACCAAATTAGTCCAACCAGCCTGCGCTTGGCCCATATCCCTCCAAGGAGAAAATGAGGTCTGCAGATGCTGGAGATGAGTCACAAGTGTGTTGCCAGAAAAGCACAGCAGGTCAGGCAGCATCTGAGGAGCAGGAGAATCAACGTTTTGGGCTGGAGCCCTTCATCAGGAATGATGCTGGGAGCCTCAGGGGTGGAGAGATAAATGGAGGGGGCGATAGGTGGATGGAGGTGGGAGTAAAGGTGATAGGTCAGAGAGGAGGATGGAGTGGATAGGTGGGAAGGAAGATTGACAGGTGAGACAGGTCATGAGGGTGGTGCTGAGCTGGATGGTTGGGACTGGTGTAAGATGGGGGGAGGGGAAATGAGGAAACAGTTGAAGTCCACATTGATGCCCTGGGGTTGAAGTGTTCCAAGGTGGAAGATGAGGCATTCTTCCTCCAGGCATCAAGTGGTGAGGGAGTGGTGGTGGAGGAGGCCCAGGATCTGCATATCCTTGGCAGAGTGGGGGGAGTTGAAATGTCCAGCCATGGGGTGGTGCGGTTGATTGATGTAAATGTCCTGGAGATGTTGTCTAAAGCTCTCTGTGAGAAGGCGTTCAGTCACCCTAACGTAGAGCAGACCGCATCGGGAGCAATAGATACAATAAATGACATGCGTAGAAGTGCAGGTGCCAACCAACCCCACAGTCCCGTGGCCCAACCTTTCAACTCCCCCTCCCACTCTGCCAAGGACATGCAGGTTCTGGGCCTCCTCCACTGCCACTCCCTCACCACCCGACGCCTGGAGAAAGAATGCCTTATCTTCCGCCTTGGGACCCTTCAACCCCAGGGCATCAATGTGGACTTCTCCAGTTTCCTCATTTCTCTTTCTCCACTCCCCCCCCCCCCCCCCCCCCACTCCCTTACCCCAGTTCCAACCTTCCAGGTCAGCTCCGTCCTCATTACCTGTGCCAACTGTCAATCTTCCTTCCACTCACCCTCCACTCCAACCTATCACCTTTACCCCCACCTCCATCCACCTATTGCACTCTTAGCTACCTTCTCCCCAGCCCACCTCCCTCCCATTTAACTCCCATGGTGCTTTCAAACAGGGATATTTTGTTACTAAAATAGAGTCGAACTGTCAACCGAATTGTGTGTCCCTTTATATGCCTCACTAGCAAGAACACTTGAATGAAGTGTTTTTAAAACATAAACTAGTTGAAGTTTCCTAAGCATGAACAACATGGATGATTGAAATTAGATCAATGGACTGGAAATTGGCCAGCTTTTATTTGTTCTGCTTTTTGTGTACAGAACATACATGGGCAATATTCCACATTCTATGGTAGATTCCAGTGTTGTAGCTGTACTGGAACAGCTTAGCTAGAGACATGGCTAATTCGGGAGTATATGTCTTCAGTACTATTACAAGAATATTACCAGAGACCATATGCTTTGGAGTAAGCAGTGCTTTCAGCTATTTTCTGACAACAAGCAAATTGAATTGGTTAAAAATTGGCATCCGTGATGCTGGAGATGTCCACAGGAGGCTGAGTGGATCATTTACTCAGCATTTCTGGTTGAAAATGGTTATAAATGTTCCAGCCTTACCTGTTGCATTAATTTCTACGTTATCACATCAGTAGATGGAAATATTTGCAGAGCATCTTCCTCCCACTCATTCGAGTCATTGAGTCATTGGAAACACACCCTTTGGTTCAATTTGTGCGTGCTGACCAAGTTTTATCGCCATTCATAACTGGATCTGGCAAATCTGGCCATGCTAGCTGTGTGATTGCTTATTCCTGTTGATTGTATATTGCTTCTGTCTTTGACACACAATATTGAGGACTTCCAGCGTAACACTGTTGACTGTATTCATATGTAGTGCCACCTCTGCAGAGTTTGTTCTTTTGGTGGAAGAGGACATTTCAGAAAGCAGTTTAAACTTAACATTGCTGTAGATCTGGAGTTGTATGTAAGTCAAAGCAGGTTTCCTGCCCTAAGGGACATTAGTGAACAATCTAATTTACCATGTCACTTATTCAAAATGAAAAATAAGCAATACATTTCCTCTTAAATAGTTTGTGTTATGCCACACATTCCAATAATGGTTACTTTGGTAAATCTTCAACTTGTCATTTCAGATTGAAGCTTTTATTCATATTAAGGATTGGATGTTTGTAATAACATGATAATCCCGAATTAGAGTCTTCTCTTTAGTCAAGTATTAAAATATTTTGAACTGTACACTTGAGCATTCTCGCAGTCATCAGGTCAGATACAAGAATGACGGATTTCAAAGTGAACATATGCTGCATGAGGAAAGGGTGCTGATTTACTAACAAGTTGAATCTTATTGGCTGTTGCCATGCAGAATACAAGGAAACCCACACAGTTTCAACAGAACATTCACAAAATTGTCAAAATTTGGGTAATCATTCTCCACAGTACTACAGTGTGCAATCTTTCAACATCTAAGAAGGATTCAGACAGATATTAACAGTAAAATACTAGATCACAACCAACTTTGTTTTCTCTCTCACTTGCTCACCCTGCTTGTCAACCTTCAAAATTACTTTCCTAATTATCCTTTGTGTCCACCTCAATATAATCCTCTGATTCTCATTCTACATCGTAGTAACACGGTCTCAGCAGTATGCTGAAGATTGCTTATAGAATATCAGATCACTAAAGAAAGATTACAAAAGAGTATTTTTTTGATAAACTCAGAAAGGAGGAGATTCACAATGTTCAATGACGTAACTAATATAATTTTTTTGATGGAATCCCTACAGTGTGGAAACAGGCCCTTTGGCCCAACAAGTCCACACCGACCCTCTGAGGAGCAGCCCACCCAGATCCATTCCCCAACATTTTACCCCTGACTAATGCACCTAACCTACATGTCCCTGGTTACTATGGGCAATTTAGCATAGCCAATTCACCTAACCTACACATCTTTGGATTGTGGGAGGAAACCGGACCACCCGGAGGAAATCCACGCAGAAATGGGAAGAACATACAAACTCCACACAGACAGTTCCCGGAGGCTGGGATCGAACCCAGGTCCCTGGCGTGTGAGCCACCGTCTGCCCCCGTAATAGTGAGAAAACATTTCAATAAGACTAATCAGGCAGTGGAAATGAAAACCATAAGACAGTGCTATTTTGTTAGGGTCTCATTTTAATATTGACTAACTAAAACAGAACACCTTGAGCAGTAAATGCAATGAACTTCTCGAATGGACGCAGGACAATTTTCCAGAATAATGGCCAAATCTTACAGCTACCACTAGTCAGAGACAGGAAACATCCTTTGCAGATTTCTTCCACACTACTTAGAAATCCCATAATCACTGCCTATCCAATAATTGCTCCA
Organism: Chiloscyllium punctatum; assembly: GCF_047496795.1. Lineage (NCBI taxonomy): Eukaryota > Metazoa > Chordata > Chondrichthyes > Orectolobiformes > Hemiscylliidae > Chiloscyllium > Chiloscyllium punctatum. The sequence continues at coordinate 132,819,862 of NC_092741.1, read as the reverse complement.
GAAGTTGAAACATTTGATGGTCAATTACCCAGTATCCAGAAGGCACTGAAAAAGCACACAATACTGAGTTAGAACATAGAACATAGAACAATACAGCACAGAACAGGCCCTTCGGCCCACGATGTTGTGCCGAACTTCTATCCTAGATTAAGCACCCATCCATGTACCTATCCAAATGCCGCTTAAAGGTCGCTAATGATTCTGACTTTACCACTCCCACGGGCAGCGCATTCCATGCTCCCACCACTCTCTGGGTAAAGAACCCACCCCTGACATCTCCCCTATACCTTCCACCCTTCAGCTTAAATTTATGCCCCCTTGTAACACTCTGTTGTACCCGGGGAAAAAGTTTCTGACTGTCTACTCTATCTATTCCTCTGATCATCTTATAAACCTCTATCAAGTCACCCCTCATCCTTCGCCGTTCCAACGAGAAAAGGCCGAGAACTCTCAACCTATCCTCGTACGACCTACTCTCCATTCCAGGCAACATCCTGGTAAATCTTCTCTGCACCCTCTCCAAAGCTTCCACATCTTTCCTAAAGTGAGGCGACCAGAACTGCACACAGTACTCCAACTGTGGCCTAACCAAAGTCCTGTACAGCTGCAACATCACTTCACGACTCTTGAATTCAATCCCTCTGCTAATGAACGATAATACTCCATAGGCCTTCTTACAAACTCTATCCACCTGAGTGGCAACCTTCAAAGATCTATGTACATAGACCCCAAGATCCCTCTGTTCCTCCACCTGACCAAGAACCCTACCATTAACCCTGTATTCCGCATTCTTATTTGTTCTTCCAAAATGGACAACCTCACACTTGGCAGGGTTGAACTCCATCTGCCACTCCTCAGCCCAGCTCTGCATCATATCTAAGTCCCTCTGCAGCCGACAACAGCCCTCCTCACTGTCCACAACTCCACCTATCTTCGTATCATCTGCAAATTTACTGACCCACCCTTCGACTCCCTCATCTAAGTCATTAATAAAAATTACAAACAGCAGAGGACCCAGAACTGATCCCTGCGGAACTCCACTTGTAACTGGGCTCCAGGCTGAATATTTACCATCAACCACCACTCTCTGACTTCGACTGGTTAGCCAGTTTTCTATCCAATTGGCCAAATTTCCCACTATCCCATGCCTCCTGACTTTCCGCATAAGCCTACCATGGGGAACCTTATCAAATGCCTTACTATAATCCATGTACACTACATCCACTGCTCTACCCTCATCCACATGCTTGGCCACCTCCTCGAAGAATTCAATAAGACTTGTAAGGCAAGACCTACCCTTCACAAATCCGTGCTGGCTGTCCCTAATCAAGCAGTGTCTTTCCAGATACTCGTAAATCCTATCCCTCAGTACCCTTTCCATTACTTTGCCTACCACAGAAGTAAGACTAACTGGCCTGTAATTCCCGGGGTTATCCCTATTCCCTTTTTTGAACAGGGGCACAACATTCGCTACTCTCCAGTCCCCTGGTACCACCCCCGTTGCCAGTGAAGACGAGAAGATTATTGCCAACGGTACTGCAATTTCCTCTCTTGCTTCCCACATAATCCTAGGATATATCCCGTCAGGCCCGGGGGACTTGTCTATCCTCAAGTTGTTCAAAATGTCCAACACATCTTCCTTCCTAACAGGTATCTCTTCTAGCTTATCAGTCTGTTTCACACTCTCCTCTTCAACAATACGGTCCCTCTCGTTCGTAAATACTGAAGAGAAGTACTTGTTCAAGACCTCTCCTATCTCTTCCGACTCAATACACAGTCTCCCACCACTGTCCTTGATCGGACCTACCCTCGTTCTCGTCATTCTCAGGTTTCTCACATACGCATAGAATGCCTTGGGGTTATCCTTGATCCTATCCGCCAAGAATTTTTCATGCCCTCTCTTAGCTCTCCTAATCCCTTTCTTCAGGTCCCTTCTGGCTATCCTGTATCCCTCCACTGCTCTGTCTGAACCCTGTTTCCTCAACCTTATGTAAGCCTCCTTCTTCCTCTTTACTAGACATTCAACCTCCCTCGTCAACCAAGGCTCCCTCACACGACCATTTCTTTCCTGCCTGATCGGTACATACATATCAAGGACACGTCGTATCTGCTCCTTGAAAAAGTTCCACATTTCCACCACATCCTTCCCTGACAGCCTATGCTCCCAACGTATGCTCCTCAAATCCTGTCTTACAGCATCGTAATTTCCCTTCCCCCAATTGTAAAAACTTCCTTGTTGTGCGCACCTATCTCTCTCCATAACCAAGGTGAAAGTCACAGAATTGTGGTCACCATCACCAAAATGTTCACCCACTAACAAGCCCACCACTTGTCCCGGTTCATTACCGAGTACCAAATCCAATATGGCCTCCCCTCTGGTTGGACAATCTACATACTGCATTAGAAAAGAGTTGGTCAGAAAGTTCTGACTGTTATACCTGAATAGTTAACCGGGAAAAGTAAGAGGAATTTAAACATTTTCAAACACCATGAAACTGACCTCAATCACTCATTTTCACTGACTCTTGTTTGTTGGATAACCAATTCCCAATCTCCCCCAGTCACCCTACCAACTCCAACTCATACACCCAAAATTACTGACCTCATTGGACAGTGTCTGACCTTCTCCCTCCCACCCCAAATAGAGCCCTGCTGCCCCATGGACACCTGACCCAACTCTCATGATCACCCTCACACAACTCCAGAGACGCAACCAAATATGCTCCCAAGTATCTAAAATTGACATCAGAATACCCTGCACTCTCACCTGACCCACTCTCGCCTATCATCCATTCACCCTCACTCACCAGAAGTTAGACAAAAAAAACGCAAGGTGGTGTAGGGTTGTCTTTCAGACAGGAGGCCTGTAACAAGCAGTGTTCCACATGGATTTGTACTGGGCCCATTGTTGTTTGTCATTTATATAAATGATTTGTATGAGCGTGGTTCATAAGTTTGTGCATGACACCAAAATTGGTGGTACAGTGGACAGTGGAGAAGGCTATCTAAGGCTACAAAGGGATCCTGAGGAGAGGCAAATGGGGTTTAATTTGGATAAATGCAAGGTGTTGCATTTTGATAAAATGAACAAAGGCAGGATTTATAAAGTTAATGGTATAACCCTGAACAATTTTGTCAAACAGACAGGCATTGGAATTTAGGTATATAGTTCTTTGGAAGTTGCACTACAGATAGACGGAATGGCTAAGAAGGCATTTGGCATGCTTGCCTTTGTTGCTCAGACCATTGGAACATCATGTTGAGGTTGTACAGGATGTTGGTGAGCTGAAAATGTGTTGCTGGAAAAGCGCAGCAGGTCAGGCAGCATCCAAGGAACAGGAGAATCGACATTTCGGGCATCAGCCCTTCTTCAGGGCTGATGCCCGAAATGTCGATTCTCCTGTTCCTTGGATGCTGCCTGACCTGCTGCCCTTTTCCAGCAACACATTTTCAGCTCTGATCTCCAGCATCTGCAGTCCTCACTTTCTCCTCCAGGATGTTGGTGTGCCCATCTTTGGAGTACTGTGTACAGTTCTGATCACCCTGCTATAGGAAGGATATTATTAAATTGGAGAGGGTGCAGAAAATATTTACAGGGATGTTTCCAGGACTGGAGGGTTGGAGTCATAAGAAGAGCTGGATAGGCTGGGTCTTTTGACACTGGAGTGTAGGAGTTTGAGGGGAGGCCTTATGGAAGCTCATAAAATCAGGAGGGCCATCGGATAAGCAAAAGTCTTTCCCCTAGGATCGAGGAGTTCAAAACTATAGGATATATTATTAAAGTGAGAGGAGAAAAAACTAAAAAAGACTGAGGGTCAGATTTTTCACACAGAGGACAGTTCGTAAGTGGAGTGTACTACCGGAGGAAATGGTAGATGCAGGTACCCTTAAATTTAAAAGACATTTAGACAGGTATATGAATATGAAAGGTTTAGAGGGATATGGGCTAAACACAGGCAAATGGACTAGTTTAATTTGGGAAACTTGGTCAGCAAGGACAAGTCAGACCGAAGGGTCTGTTCCTGTCCTGTATAACTCTATGACTCAGGAAATGGATGATATTTAAGATGGAATTTTTAACCAAACTCATTTAAAATAACAAGTTCTTTATTGTAGGATACTTCAAAATGGAGTAAATCTTTGTAAGGGGAAAAGGCCTTGTTAATAGTTCATCAGGTATCCACTCATAAAAAAGGGTATAAAATGAGAGACTTTGGAAAGTTCACTGTAGTAGGTGGTGGAAAGGAATTCTGAAGGAGGACTTGGTGCAAATGTGCCAAACAGATACACAAAGTCAAGAATGGCTGGGCACCAAGAAATGGAACAAGAAGAAAGACAAAGCTGTTTGAGACTGCCAGCTGATCTGCCTGATCTCCATTAACATTCATTATTTATATTTTTATTGTATAATCAGCGTGTTATATCTCATCTTAAACTCTGATCTAAGCACAACATCCCACCATTACAGTTGATCCTGACTGATTATTAGATGGTGATAACTCTCAAGTTTCTATTAACAATTTTACAATAATAGACATGTGCCAGTTAAGTGAGAAATTGAGTCATATTCAGATACTCTGAATCTTTCACCAGTATCACCTCCAACCTCAACTCTTCAAAGAATATATGATCTTTACTGTTTGCTGTTGAACAACTATTACTCTCATCATTCATATCACACAAAGGATACTTTACCACCAACTTCTCAAGGGATGCCTGGTGAGGCCTATATCTAAACAAAATTGACTGTTTTACTGGCATCGCTGCAGCAAATCGCAAACCATTATTTTTGTAAGTAAACTTAAAAGAAGAAGTGCAAAAGAGAAAGGGGATTGAGAAATACATCGGATGAGGATTTTCTGAGGAGCTTTTTTGGACCAAGTCCTGGCACCTTAATCTAGGTGAAGCAGAAGATTGAATACAGAGAGTTTATAGAAGGTGGGATGTTTAAGCTTGGCAGAATAGATTCATTGCCTTGCCTATTACTTTATATGCTTTCGGAAGCATTCTATCGATACTAAGCAGAACAGATGGTGAGAGAAGATGAATGTGATTGAATGTAATGGTGTAATCAGCACTTTTTCATTGCAATCATGGTGACATGTTTATACAGAGTTGGCCTATCTACTGTGTAATGAAAGCACGATGCAGTTTAGATTTAAAAATGCATTAATGATTTTCGCTAAAATAACAAGACAAATGTTGACTTCAACAGAATTGGGATTACACTGTTGCATTATCAGATTTATCTCTCTCTTTTTCCTTAAATAATGGAATTATCCTTTCTATTTTCAAAGATGTAATTCTGGGCTGTGCAGACGTTTGAAAAACATCTCTTGTTTCTCCATTTATTATCATTATAGCCTGAAGTGGCAATGATATCCAGAAAACCTTGCCTACTTTGGGTTACATCATTTTCTGTAATATTTTTGTGCACTTTTTGCTAAGCTCATTCCTTTGACTTATTTTTAAAGAGTAACTTGTACTCATAATTATTTTTGTCTTCATCTATTGCTTTGAAAATCTCTACAAAAGTGCTTGTTTAACATGTCTGACACTGTTCATATTATCCATTATAGTTTCATTTACACCATCTTTAATGTCAAATTTGCTTCTTTATCAGTCTTTTCTTAATTTTTTTTGTTGATCCTGTTAAGGGTAGAGCAAGATCAAAGACTGAATGACTTATTCTTATTCCAATTTCTTATGGTTTTATCAAACCCTTTTCCTGCTGTCTTTAATACTTCTGACAGTCTTTATAATCTGTTATTACTTTTTACAGCTCTCTCCATCAAAGAATTTTCATTTTCTTTATTTGTGAAAGTTTCATCTTTTAAGCTTATTAATGTCCCATACCTTATTTGTTAATCAAGTTTACAAAACTACAAAAGAAGCAGTTTTGCTTTCTTGAGAAATATTTTCACTTTTTTCCTTTCCACGTTAAACATATTTATGAATACTTCCCATAAGTGATCTTCAATAACCCTCAGCCTAGTACCTACAGTCAATTTATTTCTCATCTCTTCCAAGTTTGCTTTAAATTTCAAACCCTGGTTTACAATCTCTTCTCCCTCCCAAATGTAGTCAGTTTCAGTTAAGTTATAATCACAGTAAGCTATTTCTTTGCAACAAATTATTAATTAATTACAATAATGTGCTAATTATTAAATCCATTATAACCCAGTTACTTGTTCACTCCTAACTATTTTGGCCTGAGTATCTTAATCTATTTTGGAATCGCTATTTCCAATACAGATTAGACAAGAAGTTGCCTACTAATCTTTCTGGAGATTTTCCAACTGGACCTGAGTGATCCTGACAGAAATCCAGCAAACCACGCAGCTAGCTGAGAGATTGGACCATCACAGAAACCACACTCTTTCTTTACGTCATTAGCTACTGTATTTGTTTAAAGATCCCAAGCTACTGAGAGATGTTCTGGATTATGGCTGCTTATTTTTTCAATTATCTAGCAGCTAACAACCACGATTGCAAGAGCCTTTGCTGTTCATAGACCTCAGAAGGTAACCAAAGTCATGCGGTGTGGTTGATTGGTGTGGGTGTCCCCTCCCACTGAGCCAATATTTCAAATCCCCCTCCCACTCAGCCGAGGACATGGAGGTCCTCGGCCTCCTTCACTGCCGCTCCCTCACCACCCGACGCTTCGAGGAAGAACACCTCATCTTCCGCCTCGGAACACTTCAACCCCAGGGCATCAATGTGGACTTCACCAGTTTCCTCATTTCCCCTTCCCACACCTCACCCCAGTTCCAAACTTCCAGCTCAGCACCGTCCCCATGACCTGTCCTACCGGCCTATCTTCTTTTCCACCTATTCACTCCACCCTCCTCTCTGACCTATCACCTTCATCCCACCCCCATCCACCCATTGTACTCTTTGCTACTTTCTCCCCACCCCCACCCTCCTCTCATTTATCTCTCCACCCTTCAGGCTCTCTGCCTGTATTCCTGATGAAGGGCTTTTGCTCGAAACATAGATTTTTCTGCTCCTCGGATGCTGCCTGAACTGCTGTGCTTTTCCAGCACCACTCTACTCCAGAATCTGGTTTCCAGCATCTGCAGTCATTGATTTTATCGATATGGACATATGATCAATCAGCTGATTTGAACTGGGCACAATCAGTGCCTTAATGCTGGTCTGAGAAGTGACACTGATATTCAGGGACCCATTGAATTTACAGGATTTTGCAGAAGCCTTGCAAAATGTTTTTTTTTGTTGTTTTGCTTTCCTCAGACAGTGAAAGAATTGTCACACTCACATTTCAGAGGTAATGTTTAAGTTTCAGCAATGTCTATTGCTGAGGAGACTCCGTGATATGAAAAATTGTTGACTTTGTCCAATGGATGCCAGAGAAATTCTATTCCAGTCTATTCTATTGAGAGACAGGCAGCTTCTATTCTACTGAGAGACAGCAGATTCTCCTTGAGTGATTTCAAGGCCGAGGGTGGTGGGGTGGGGGGAGGGGAGTGCGGGGGATGGTGGAGGGAACTCATAAAGAAGATGTAGGAAAAGCAGCACCACAGTACTTCAGACAAACTGCCTAAAGGTGGGCTGGTCACAATGCACACCCTATTTTGTCTGATACACAAAGAACTCATGGCAACACCCTTGCTCCAGACATTAACAACTGCTTGACTTTGTCATCATCTGGATGTGGGACATTCTCAAAGTCCAAGCCATGATAGGAGTTGATAACTGCTGGACTGATCAACATCAATTCTCCATTGAGCTAGTCCAAACATGCCAGACCTCAATGTCAAAAGGACTTCAGGATTCTGGAAACAGACCAACTCAATTGGTACTTCACTATAAATCAGTTGGACTGTGTTCAATGAATAGACACCATAACAATTCCACACTGCCTGTTCTGCCCCTTACTCCATCATGAAAAGCACGTGAAGACCTTCTTGGCTTCTGTATTAGGAAACCTCACAACTAGTCTGCCAGAATTACCAAGAGGTTCTAAAATTACAAGCTCAAGCTGTTTCTGAACTGGAAGCTCCATAGTCCAAGGGAAAGCAAGCAGATCTATTGATAAGTGAAGACCTATCCTACAGATTGTGCCACCTTATTTGTGGCTTGCAAAGGCAAAGAAGCTATCAGTGTTCATAGGAAGGAGCAATTTGAAGATCTCATTAATCTCAACCCAGCCCATGGCTTGCTACCCATCACAATCACATACAAGCCCCATGTGATTAAAAAAGTCATCAAGCAGCTGAGAGCCAATAAGGCCATGGGTACACTAGGAAACCCTGCCAAAATACTAATAATACAGAGCATGAAGACAATACCTCATCCAGAATGAGAGATTTCTAAGATATGGTCATTGTAATTACCTTCAAGAAATAAGGCAAGACTAATTGCCATCACTAATGCGGGGTCTCTCTGCTATCATTGCGAGGAAGATCTTTAATACCCTCCTCCCCATGGCTGAGGAGTTCCCACCAGGGGCAGTATAGATTCAGTTGATCAGGAAGTACATTAGATATAATCTTCACAGCTCGACAAGTCCAAGGAAAATGCAGAAAGCAGCTACAACCTCTATACAGGGCACTCTTTGACCTTAGATTCTGTCAAATGGAGGTATTACTGAGCATCCTCTTAATTTGGCTGTCTGCAGAAATTTGTCACCCTTCCCCACTTACAAACCAGGATCTTCACTACCATAGACCAATGTGAGCAGAAACTTGAGGCAAACACAGCTAAGGCATTGAATAAGCACTTTTTTCCATCTTCTTTGTCCCAACTCTCCACAACATATCCATAAAGGTCCTTAATGGAGTTCAGGTAATCTACAGAATGAATAGAAAATGACTTAATCTACACTGCCTGCAACCCAGAACCCAATCATAAAATGCTTACAGCGTGGAAGCAGGCCTCTTGGCCGATAAAGTCCATGCTGATGGTTCGAAGGGCATCCCACCCAGACCCATCCTATTCCATCCTTGTAAACCCGCATTCCGTATGGATAATCCAAATAACCTACATATCCCTGGACACTATGGGCAAATTAGCATGGTCAATCCACCTAATATGCACAGCTTAGCTCTGTGGGAGGAAACCCATGCAGATACAGTGAGCATGTGCAAACTCCACACAGTGACCCAAGGGTGGAATCAAATTATCCATTTTCATCAGCTATAATTAGATTAGATTCCCTACAGTATGGAAACAGGCACTTCGGACCAACAAGTCCATACTGACCCAACGAAGAGTAACCCACCCAGCCCCATTCCCCTTATTCACCCCTAACTATGGGCAATTTAGCATGACCAATTCACTTAATCTGAACATCTTTGGATTGTGGGGGGAAACCGGAACACCCGGAGGAAATCCACGCAGAGGCGGGGAGAATGTGCAAACTCCACACAGACAGTTACCTGGCAGGAATCGAACGTGGTTCCCTGGTGCTGTGAGGCAGCAGTGCTAACCACTGAGCCACCATGCTGCCCATGGTAAAATGCAGATGCCTACATGAGAATAGACTCAGAGACTGAACCCTGAACCATCATTGGTGCTTTCATAAAATGAAGAATATGCCTGTGCCTAGTATCTCACAGACAAAAGGTTTTCCATTAGCTTGCTCCCATTGTGCAACACTGCTGTCCCCTTACCCCCCACCGCCCCCAACTCCCACACGCTAAGGAGTGTACTTCTGTACTCTGCCTGGAAATGCATGTACAATATTTTACTCCAGTGGACTGCTTTACATCTGGAATTGATGCTACATCCTCTATTGGAGAATGCTTACACTTGGCAGATGGGACTTGGTCAGTTTTGTGATCAAAGATTCATTTAGGTCAATGGTTTGGCTGATAGATGTAAGGAAAGATGAGTGGATTGGGCCCTTTGAGATTTTGCTCATTTATTTATGGTTTTCCTCTAGATTATGCAAATTAAGAGTATTCCTATGGTTGCTCATGAGAAGTTATTCCTAAAGTATAATTTGCTATTTTATCTACTAGAAAATGCACCTTCTCTGTAGAAAGAGGGGGCCTATATACAATAGTCATCTGGAAACTGTATTATGACCATGGAGGTCGGCAATGAATGCTTAATTTGTCCAAGACATGGTTCAGTACATTGCATATGGAAGGTATTTTCATCTATTGCTTTTGCTGTCAAAACAAAAAAAAAAATCCAGTAAGGTGGATTTCTCATCTTCGAAGTCAGTTCAAGTTTGAAAGGTTCTACTGCATTTTCTCTCTTCTGTGCAGTTGTTTTGATATCAACAGTTACCTGCAGCAGATGCTTCCATCTGGCTGTTCATCATAGATTTAACCTAAGGATTTACCGACACAAAAGGAAAGGTTACCAAACATCCTGTGTTCCAGAGAACTGTCATCAGTCTAACATAGATATTGTCAACTGCTTCAAATCTCCATGCTGTTATTTTGCTTTGTCTTTGCGAGGTCACATATACAATGACAGGAGCCAAGGAACTTTGTAATGCCACACAATGCTTTGATATAGTTCAGCACATTCCATTTTTTTTCCTGCATGTAAATTGTTACACTTTTAGATTACACATTCGTGCACCAATGTTGTAATTGAAGATTGATTTACTTTCCTGTTAAAATTTGTATATTCAATATTGTTAGCTTGTATTATGAATATCTGGACAAACAGGTAATTTGTCTTCATACATGGAGTAGTTAAGTTTCACTTCACTGAATGTCTAATCTGAACACTTTAAGTAAAAAATGTTTTTGAAAAATTAACTATTTGCACTAATTTCATTCAATTCTAGCAAATTATTATTGCCAAGGTTTTGCCTTTAGCTGTGGTTTGGATAAGCTTTACTTGAAATATTATTTCTACTCCTTTGGGTGTTGCGAATGAATTTATTTACCTAAGCCATGAGAACATTGCCACTTACGTCCATTCAATAGCCAGACTCTGGTTTTGACGTGAAAGTGTATCAATTGTCCAAACAAACGGCATTTTAAGGGAATGTTCATTCACTTCCATTATGATTGATGGATTCTAAATTGGCAAATGAGTCAGTGACACATTTTCAAATCAAGTTTCTTAGAAGAATAAAAGGGTAGAAATAATAGGCCTGATTAAAATTAGCCCAGATCAGATTAACTTAAAACAGGTAGGGAACCAAAATGCAAGAATTATGAAAAGTAAGTATGCAAGAATGAATAAAGTTAAACTGCTTAATATATGCAAAGACTATTTGGCCAAAGTTTTTTTTAGTTTCTGAAGGGTTGCTGGAGCCGAAATATTAACTCTGATTTCTCTCCACAGATGCTGCCAGACTTGCAGATTTTTTTTTCAGCAATTTGTTTTTCTTTTTAATTTTCAGCATCCACAGTTCCTTGGTTTTATAATTTTTACTTTAGTAGTCTGAGATTGATATTACCATAAGGAACTAAATTTCTCTTCAGTCATCCTTGTTCTGTAGAAGTGCATACATTTCAATGATTCTAGTCTCAAAATGGCACTGATACAGTTCCAAGGACAGAGCCTGATGAAATATGCATTTGTAAGTACCATGTTGATAAAACAAATTGCATACTGGACAAAAATTGCCTTCTGTTCTCGGATAGTTTACCAGGTATGTAATTAATCTGTTGCTCAGAATGATAACTCTGTTGGTATCTCCTAGGACATGGAAGGTACCCTCCACTACTAAGACTAATATCATCCATTGTTTCCCAGGACATCAGCTGAGTATCAGTATATAGTCCATTCAATGTTCATCATTAAGCAGACCAGCTTAATGTTGATTATGCACATCACACGAATCTGGAGCACCCTGCAATATAAATCCTCGAGGGCATATTGGATGTGATGACATGCTGCAAACTCCATAAAAGTTTGTTTAATGAAATGGTTTCCTTATGGATTGGCTGAGCACTGCAGAGAGATTTGGGCTGCAGAGGTTTGAAGGGGGTGCAGAGATCAATCCACTGAAAGCTGCTGGGGGACTTCCATTGCCAGACAGATTTTCCTTGTTCCTGCCACAAATTCATCATCTTCTACAGATGCTTTTTTGTGTCTCACAGTTCACTAAACTTCTATTCAAGCCCTCTGTTAAAAGTAATTACCAAACCTTCCCCAGATATGTTCAATGTTTGCAAAACTTGTACAATTTATCACTCTGCTTTCCTTTAAGTTCAAGAAAGCTCATAATCCAATTTCACAGACTGGAGCTGTGGAATAGTGAACCGCACCTGGCTAATATGTTGTTATACTGCTGCATATTTTTGCAAAGCCAAAAGTTACCAGATTCATTATATCAATAAGATTGCTACTATTACCTGAGTGGTCAGTCAGCTTTGTTAATGCTGCAATATCTCCGCATGAATTTGATAATAACTTTAAGTTTGGTTCAGTTGTGTAAGAAGGGGGCATAGAGGCAGTTTAGATAGAAAAGTAATACAAGTCATGGCTCAAAACAAGTGGAATCAGAATGACTACTCATTATACTCAACACCTCATAGTCAACTCCATTGGTTTTTCTTCCACTGTCTACTGAGACAATTGCCTTTATGGATTCACTCAGTGAGTGGCCATAAAACCAATGTGAATTTAGGTAACAGCTCTGAATCTAGGAATTTTGTTCCCTAAACAGAAGGAGGCCTTTCAACTAATTGAGGCAGAGTTTGAAACCTGGTTACAATGATTTACAGAGAAATACATAGAATTCACAGCACAGAAACACACTATTTGAGATGGCTTCTATTTTCCACATATCTAACTTCCACTTTCCATTCACTTGACCTCACGTAAACAAACTTATATGTTTGGGTTCCATTATGTCTTTGCTCCTAGTCTCCACCCATTCCTGGTGTGTGCAATTTACTGTTTCTGTGGAAACTAATCATATTTTTGATTCAATTCTAAAATCCTGAATCCAAAGCATTTCCATAAACATAAGATGTAGTTTTGTCTCACTGGGATATAAACATATTCCATTCATCACAACTTACCACTTTCTATTTACTTTTTGTTCCGTTTTTGTTCATTGATTTTAGATTTACAATCTGTCATTTACTTTTTATTTATAGCATTTTTTTCTTTCCTCCGAAGTACACAAATTGTGAAAGAATATGCTATTTCAATTCTGTGGAAAACTGCATATTTGCGGACACACCTCAGGTTATGAAAGCAACTTCCTGCTATTTATTTGACAGATACATCTGCCTTTCTATCAACAAAGCTTATTCATTTGCAGTGAAACCTGTCCATAATGACCATCCTGGGCATTGAATTCAGACGGAGTTTATAAACAGTTTCTCCTTCACAGCAAGTTCAAGCTTGAACCATTAACATTATAGACAGATCATCCACCGTCACTAAAGATAACCACACATTCTGTAAGGGTGGTCTTTGAAACTCATTTCATTGCACTGGTTTTTGGAATTTAAGTTTTAAATACCTTAACTCCCCACCCAGCATAACACTTAATAGTAAGAATTATGTTATACTAACATTGGACTTGACTTCATTTTTTCTGGCACTGGTGACAGTTTTAGAACCCTCATTTCATGTGGTAGCCAGTGTCACTTTAGCAAATCAATAGACAAAGATAAACTTTAGGGAAATCCAAATAAAAGATAAATTCAAGACTACTAACTCCTCCCATCTCCTTCAGTAACTCATACACATGTAGTAGCCATTGGTAGGTACCTTAGATCTCTTCACCCACTCCCCAAATCTCATGACTATTAATGGGCAACCTAAACTAAGTGTAGGTAGGCTTCTTAACCTTTGAAATATCGCAACCAATCTTTGTCCTAAAAAAAAAATCAGTGTACAGTGTACAGTGGGTTAAAAAGTAGAATGGGAAGTTCAGATGATAATTCCTTCCTTACTCAAGGCAATTCTATTGCTGTCGATCTGAGACGGTTCAACTGAGCACAAGTCAGGAGTCAAGCATTTCAGTTCTCTGCTCTGTACAGCTAATTGGACATTCACCCATTTAGCTGCAAAGAGTTGCTTTTGATGTACAGATTTTCATTCTGAAACACTGATGGCATTTATGTAACTTACAAAAATGCTGGTATCACTGAATAGAGCAGGCAACATATATAGCGAAAAGCAAAGTTAATGTTTCAAGATTGAGATGATCATTCAGATCTGATAATGCTAATAAAAGGTATCATCTTGACCCTGAAATGTTAATTCTACATCTCCACAGATACTGCCTGACCTGCAGAGCATTTTCAGACTTGTCCCAGACTTCTAGCATCTGCAGTAGTTTACTTTTGTGCTACGAGCAAAATTATTTTCATTCAATATCTGAGGTGTTAACTTAACTTAGTGATGTTAAACCACTCATATTATAAACTGCCACTTAGAATGGAAAAACAATAGAAAGCCTTTATTGTCACGTACCCTCTATGAGTACAGTGAAAAGTTTATATGTCATCAATTGCAATGCTGATCTAGATACAAACGTACCTTGGCACAGCTTCTTTAGTGTGGTTTTACTCAATACTGAAATAAAATGTCTAGCATTACAGAAGCAAAAGTTCAATACAACAGATCACGCTGGATCCCAGCTTCCAGTCTGCACTGGACCCTGCCTCCACACTGCACCTGTGACATGCCACACTGAGAGCCCGCTGCAGGAGGCTGGAGTGTGGCCACACTAGGAAGCTGCTACACGAGGCCGAAAGGTCACCATGCTACGCTGGGAGGACTCGAGAGGAGGAGGCTGCTGCACGAGGCTGGGAGGTCACCTCGCCACGCTGGGAGGACTTTACGGGAGAAGGCTGCTGCTCCAGGCCGGCAGGTCACCGTGCTACGCTGGGAGGACTGTATGGGAGGAGGCTGCTGCCCCAGGCCGGGAGGTCACCATGCCCTGCTGGGAGGCCTTTAGAAGAGGAGGCCTCTTCGCCAGGTCAGGGGGTCACCACATCAATGCTGGGAGACCGTTGCAGGACACTGGGTGGCCACAGGCTAGGAGTTTTCGGAGGCCAGGATTGTCATTCGCCAGAGGCCAGGAATCAAAGGGAATAAGAGGAGGAAGAGGGGAGGAAGCAAAGGCAAGCAGTAAGAGGAAAGAAAAGAGAAGAAAAAGAAGAAAAGAAGAAGAGTGGACGAGCTCCTGATGCAGTATCCTACTCTGCTGGCAGCTTGCAACAGGAAGTTAGCAAGGATTAAGAATTTTTATTAAGAAACGTCGCACCCAAAAAATAACTAACTTTTCCATTGAACCACAGGATTTAACTCTAAATATCACTAAATTAAAAATGGAACAGAACCAAAGCTACTTCTGCTTATATGTTATAGGGCATGTAATACTCTTTTAGCATCCTTAATTTCCAAATTCATCCTTCAAATTGTAGAAGTGCCCTTTAAAGTTTCTATTTTGAGATCTTCTCCTTGGGATTTAAACATATTTGTGTCAATAAACCACAGTGTAATAGATCCAGTTTTACCTCAACACTTGCAATCAATTAAATAATTATGAAAGAGGAGAAATGCTGCAGCTTTCCATGAACAACGAAATCCCACAAACAGTAATGTGTTAATTCGCAGATCATCTGTATTGGTGGCATTGGTTGAAATGTTAAATAGTGTTCAGGAGAAGTTACTTGTTCTTCTTCAAATTAATTCCATTAGATCCATGCAGCCACAGTTTAAAAAGGACAGGAAGGGCTTTGGTTTAATCTCACTCAAAAGCCAGCATCTCCAACACTGCAACTACTTTACTGAGAGTCAGCCTAAATTTTGTGCTCAGGTCTTTAGAGCTCATAACCTACTGGACTCAGATATGTGGGCACTACCACAGACTCAAGACTGATTTTGCCTGTCAAAGAATTTTTTTTCTCTTTGCTCTTTAAAATTTCTCCCCCTTGCTCTCTTGATTCATACCATGTATTTGTGTGCACGTTGTTCGAGCATCTCACCTTCATGACTAAACCTGGACGGTTTCCTGCATGCCAGGAAATTCCATCCTTAGTGACACACACTTTCCACCAGGTGTCACTGCAGAACAAGAACAAGAACCATTGCTCATCATCTACTCCTTCACCCATGGCTACAAACTGTTGATAAGCCTTGATTCATTTCACTACTTGCTGCCTCAGATGTAAAACTAATTAGATCAGAAACATTGTTCAAAACAGAGTCTGAAGTGGACTTTCCCAGTTGGTGAGTTACTGCACCCTCAGGTATTGAACTGAACCGTACAGAATAACAGCTCCTAAGCTAGATCCGCTACTTGCATCATACATTCGAATCAGATTTCTGCACGACAGCAAATCATCTAATCAAAGTCACAAGCAGCACTTTCTGTGAATGTCACACTAAAGTGCTTGTTATGGCAGACCCCACCCCAACACCATACAACAAGGCAGGATTTGGGGACATGAAGCAGGGGTTCATTCAATTCTGAATTGAGGAGGAATGATTTTCCTGGGAGTTAAGTCCTTAATTAAACAGGGGCTGTGCCATCCTGTCAACCAGATAAGCTGGGAGAAGACAGAGTCTGGCTGTCTCCAGAACAGAGTAAGAGGCCGTGACTGTGACTGCCAATTACAACTGAACCTGAAGTACGCACATTTGCAAAGTGATTGTCCCCTATTTTAAAAGATTATCCTTTATTCATCATTTGCCCCACATCCCTCAAGAGTACTTTTATTTTTCATTTCTAGGACAGCATGGAGAAGACTCATCCATGGAACCTCCAATATGGTTTGAGTGATTTGAACAGGACTGCAAGTGAGTGAGTTCATTATGACATAATTTGTAAATTTTAGTTAATTTTAAAACTTCACTCACATTATGGTTTTGAGATTCCCTTCCCTATCCTCTTTTATGTCAAAACCATTCCCTTCCACTTATGTCCTGGTGTATATTCAGCAGAATCACCCTGTCCACTACCAACAAAAGCCCCTCCCCCACTTCTTGTGTACCTTACTTTATTGCAGTGGAACTGGTCACCCTGGCTAGCAAGTCTGGGTGGAGGGAAGATATAAATAAAACTGGTCAGCTGCTTCTCATTCTTCTGTTTGAATTGTAACAACATCTGGAAAAGTGCCCTTTCTAAGATTACAGAAGAGTTAAAGAAGAGGTCTTTCCAACTTCCACTGATTTTCCATCATCTTTTTTCTCAAAGCTTTTGTCCCAAATAATGTTCATGAATGATGGAATGTTTTGTTTTTTTTCCCTTCTCTAGCAGTTGGGTGCAGGCTTTATTGTAGAAATAATCAAAGTGACAGCAATAAGTGAATTTAAGGAGACCAGCTCTTTTGAGCAGGTTGTTTCAGACATATGAACCTGAATGAAATGCCTTTAATCACAACGCTGATTTTAAAGATTAAAATTTTCTAATAAATCATAATTTGAGCAGAGCTAACTTCATTTTTCCCATAACCTGTTTCCCATTTCCCAACTGCAAATATCTAGTTGATGAAAATCACTTCCAGTCTCACATCTTTATCCTCTTGCTTTCACCTCAACGTTCCCTAACCTCTAAACTCGAGAAGCCATCCTATGGCCTTCAAAACAAAAAAAAATCAACTCTGGATCCGAGAGCGAGAGAGTGGAAGAGAAGGTGGGGGGGGGAGGGGAAATGTGGGGGGGGGGGGGGCGTTGCGGATGGGTGGGGGGGGAGAGAGTCCAATCTCCATTCTAATAAAGGATATGGAAATACTGAAGAAAATTTGAAAAGATTTACAAACATGTTCCCTGAACATCGAGGGCATCAGGAAAGATTGAACAGATTCAGACTGAGAGAAGATCAAATTGAATTATTGAAAATGGTGAAGGGGTTTGATGAAGGGTAGATAATTGTGTGTAAGTCTAAAACTATGGACTATAATCCTTAAATAGTCATGACTATGTCCAAGAATGAACTCAGGAGAATGCTTTTATTTAAAGTGTAATTGGAATGTAGAACTTGCTACTACTTGGCTGAGGCGAATGGCACAGATGAGTTTGAGGGGAAACTGGATAAAAACATGCAAAAGTATGGAATAAAAGGTTAAGATAGGAGAAAAAAAACTGCAGATGCTAGACTCCAAAGTAGACAGGCAGGAGGTTGAATGAACACAGCAAGCCAGGCAGCATCAGGAGGTGGAGAAGTCGATATTTTAGGTGTAACCCTTCTTCAGGACTGGGGGTGGGTATAGGGGGAGCCACAGATAAAGGGGGAGGAGGGGGCAGGGTAGTGAAGTGAGGTTAGGTGAAGACGGTTAGAGGATACGATTCCTCCCATTGACCAACCAGTCATACCCTCGAACTGAATTCACCTATCCCCACTTCACCACTCTGCCCCCACCTCCCTCTTTTTCTGCAGTTCCCCCTACATTCACCCTCAGTCCTGAAGAAGGGTTACACCCGAAACATCAACTTCTCCACCTCCTGATGCTGCCTGGCTTGGTGTGTTCTTCCAGCCTCCTGCCTGTCTCGGTTGAGATAGGAGGCAGTTCATACAGAAACATAATACTGAGCTGATCTATGTCTTAAATTCTATGAAAAGGCAGATGTTGCTTTGTCTATCACCATTTTCCAACATTTCCAGGGACAACTGTAGATTTTAGTTATTTTTAAATCAACCTGCTCACAGATCTTACGAGAGAGGGTGGGACAAAACTGCTGCATGACTGTTTCCCCCATTCCAAACAAAAAAGGTTGCCTAGTACATTTTTTTTTCCTAAATACAATGCTGTCTTAGAAATAAACACAACATATCAGGGTACTCTGACCTGAAGTTATTTGATGTAAAAAAAACACTATTTATTCTTAGCCACTGCATATTTACACTACAATCATATCAATTCTCCAGACTGAGCTCATTCTTGCATCATCCAGATATAAATGTGTTCATTTATTTATGACTACAGAAATATTCTACCATTAGATTTTAAATGCAAACTTTTTAAAAGGGTTTGTCAAAGATACTTCATTTATTGACTCATATGGAATTCACATGACTATCAAAGGATTGGAGGAAAAAATATCTACTGAGGTAAACATGATGGTGTCTCAAAGAAAGAGGCATCTTTTGAATCCTCTTTTATGTACTTTTAGGTTGGGAGCTGAGAATACATAATAATAGCAGATGATCTCAGAGTTACTTTTATATCATTTACTTTTTCCTCACCACTAACTCAAGTCAAAAACTTATTCAAGAAACATAATTAATGGCGACAGTGTAATTAAATGCAACTCAGGCTCCAGAGGTCAGTGCAGATATGATGACAGACCAGACTCTCAAATGTTTAGGTGCTCCAATGTTTACAATAGAATGGCACAGGGACATAAGCTGAGCTCCCGACTTGCAATAATCTATTTTATAAACTAGGTAGCTTGACAATGCATCTGCTAGCATCTCACCATTTGTCTAACCTGGCAATGAGTAATCAAACCAAGGGATTACAATCATTTCATATGAGTTCACAGTTTTAATTTATTTAATTTGTTCAATGCTTTCTCAACGCTGCCATTGTAGTTTCCACTGAAAAGCAGTGGAAAGACATTTACATCAGTAAATGGGGTTTATGCCACCTTTCTAATGAAACAACAGCAGAGCTGAGGTAGCTCCAAGAACATCCTGGACCATGTTTACAAAGTGGAAAATGGAAGAAAACTTCCTCTTTGCCACCAGTCCAAAAGAATTATAAAAACGTATTTTTTTTTAGTTTGATTTATTACTATCATTATTTACTTTATTCATTACTTTGTAATGAAAAGAATTGTTATGTGTGCTATCTGGGAAAATCATGCCTTACATAAGTGCATCAGGGTAATTGACCAGAATGCAGAACTGCTACATGGAAGGTGCAGAGAAAGATCAACTCTAACATACGAGAGGTGATATGGGTAAATCACCACAAGTTACTTTAATTTGACTTAAGAAATCTCACAAGCACATTCTGAAACCATGACTTAACTTTTATTGCAAGTTGCAAACAAAATAAGACCCCTCAAGTAAGCAAGTTACGACCCAAATTGGCTAATACCCAATTAATGGTGGAATCCGGCCAGTTTCCAGCAAACAGTATCTGTCTCTGGAAGTGTCCATGGTTTAATCATTGTACAGTGTTGTTCTTCTAAGTTCTGCCAAAGTGGAGTTCTGGTGTTCAATTCTTGTATAGATTTTTCAACTTTCAGGTTATTCATGTTCTTTAAATTCTTTCACCCAAATTACTGCAAGTCTGCAACTTGCCTTCTTATCAGAAGTAGCTTCTTTGTTCCTTGTTCCATTTGGCCTTAATGGTCTGATCAAAGACACAGCTCTCCTGCAATTAACTCCTTAAAGATTTCTGCAGGGCAATCAGTTGTCTGTTGTAGCAATAAAGCATTTAGTTTATTAAGCAGGTGTCAAAGCAGTTTTGTCCATGTAGCCTCCACTCCCACATGTGGCTAATTGTTTTCAATCCCTGTACAAGTTGTATTTTCTGAGTGCTGGGAATGCTAACAACTTCAAGTTGAGGTCCTGATGAATTTATAAACAGAGTACCTCACACCTACCTCTTGGATTCAAGAGCCTGCCAGAGGAGTCACTGCCTTTGGGCACCACCTCAACCCTAACCCAACCACCTACCATCACCTTCTCTGACCCAGCACAAAGGGTCTCGACCTCGGCTCCAACAATCAGGCCTCCAATCACTCTTAGCCCCAACCTCCAAAGTGTGAAGCTGCTATAAATTGTACTCACAGACCTTCCCTCTACTCCAGTCACTGCTACTTGCTTCCAGGCTCTAACTTTCCCACCCCCAACTCTATAATTCTTCCACTGAAGCCTTTAATACCCACTACTACAAAGCCTACAAGATGCTGCTCCCTTAAACTTCTTACATTCCCACCCTACCCAACCACAGGATCATGAGACCATCTGTCTAACCAACTCTTCCTCCCAACCAGCAATCATCCTCTTCCTGATTTGTCTGCAGCCCCCAAGCCATACTCATAATTAACCCCATCCACCTTTTCAAATTAATTCTCCCATCCTATGATTCCAACTTCAACATCTCTCTCTTCCTTGCTGCTTCACATATCTCCATACCAACTCAACTGACTAAAGGCAGTTCCAACCCCATACTCCTCCACACTCCAAAGGCAGCATCCCCACTGCTGTGGCCTTTAGCGACTCGCTCCTTGTCCAATTCAAAGCCCTGCTTGAGAATCAGGCTGACCATCAGGTGGCTAACTGAATGGTTATATAAGAGACATGTCGATTTAAACTTTAGTGCATGGATGTTGTATGTGTTACGAAGATATGAACATCACCTGTTACCCTTCACCAATTGCCCTAAAGGTGATGGTGGTGAGCTGCCATCTTGGACTGCTGCAGTCATTTGTAGCAACACATGTAATGCTGTTGGGAACTAGGTTTAGGATTTTGACATGGCAACACCAAAGAAATGTCAGTATAGTTCCAAGCTGAGGTGGTGCGTGGTTCAGAGGAAAACTTGCAAGCAGTGCTGTCCCCATGTTTGTCTTAGACAGCATTGAGTTTGAGTGTTTTTGGAGGTGCAGGCAAATGGAGAGAATTCCACTGTACATCTATGCCTTGTAATTGGTGAACAGGCTTTAGAAAAGCAGGAGAAGAGCTATTCACCTCAGAATGTCTAGTCCTTGATCTGCCCCTGTAGCCGCAGCAGGAAGGGTCAAATGAAGTTTCTGTTCATCAAGGTTAGCATGGTGGGGAATTCAGCAATGTCAGGAACATCAAGGGAAGGAGGTTGTATGTCCCTTGTTGGATATGGCTATTACCTGGGACTTAAGTATTATTTGTACCACACATCAGCCCAAGCTGGAATGTTGTCCAAGTCTCACAGCAGTCAGACACTGATCACTTCAATATCTGAGGATTTCTGAACAAAATTGAACACCATGTCATCTTCAGGGGACTTTCTCCACTTCTGAACTTGTAAAAGAAGGTAGGTCATTGGTAAAGAAGCTGAAGATGGTTTCAGCCTGGGACATTATTCTAAAGAACTCCTGCAGAGATGTTCTGGAGCTGAGATGATTAGTTTTTAACAACCACAACTACTTTCTTTTACATTTGGCAAGGTGCAGGTGGAGCTCTGTCCCCATGTCTCTGACAGGCTACAATTTTGTTGGAACTCCTTAATATCAGGGTTCCCCATGGGAGATTGATGAGCAAGGTTAGATCTAATGGAATGCAGGCTATTTGGATGATGGGTGATGGTGGAGAGTTGTTTTTCAGACTGGAGGCCTGTGGCCAGTGGAGTGCCACAAGGATCGATGCTGGGTCCTGTACTTTTTGTCATTTACATAAATAATTTGGATGTGAGCATAAGAGGTACAGTTAGTAAGTTTGCAGATTATACCAAAATTGGAGGTGTAGTGGACAGCGAAGAGGGTTACCTCAGATTACACAGGATCTTGACCAGATGGGCCAATGGGCTGAGAAGTGGCAGATGGAGTTTAATTCAGATAAATGCGAGGTGCTGCATTTTAGGAAAGCAAATCCCATTAGGATGTATACACTTAATGGTCAGATACTAGGGAGGTTGGCGAACAAAGGGACCTTGGAGTGCAGGTTCATAGCTCCTTGAAAGTGGAGTCGTAGGTAGATAGGATAGTGAAGAAGGTGTTTGGTATGCTTTCGTTTATTGGTCAGAGTATTGAGTACAAGAGTTGGGGGGGTCATGTTGCGGCTGTACAGGACATTGGTTAGGCCACTGTTCGAATATTGTGCGCAATCCTAGTCTCCTTCCTACTGGAAAGATGTTGTGAAACTTGAAAGGGTTCAGAAAAGATTTACAAGGATGTTGCCAGGGTTGGAGGATCTGAGCTACAGGGAGAGGCTGAACAGGCTGGAGATGTTTTCCCTGGAGAGTTGGAGGCTGAGGGGTGACCTTCTAGAGGTTTACAAAATTGAGGGGCATGGATAGGGTAAATAGGCAAAGTCTTTTCCCTGGGTTGGGGGTGTCCAGAACTAGAGGGCATAGGTTTAGGGTGAGAGGAGAAAGATATAAAAGAGACCTAAGGGGCGACCTTTTCACGCAGAGGGTGGTATGTGTATGGAATGAGCTGCCAGAGGATGCAGTGGAGGATGGTATAATTGCAACATTTAAAAGGCATTTGGATGGGTATATGAATAGAAGAGGTTTGGAGGGATATGGGCTGGGTGCTGGCAGGTGGGACTAGATTGGGTTGGGATATCTGGTCAGCATGGATGGGTTGGACCGAAGGGTCTGTTTCCATGCTGTACATCTCTGTGACTCTCTGACACTATGACAGACCGGATCGTCTTATGCCTTGATGGTAAGGATGTCTCTAACTTCAACAGCTCACCATGACCCTCTGTCCAGTCCCCTCTCCACATATCAACCAAGTAAAAAAATCTTTCACTCTATTCAATGTCTGTCAGATCGATGACTTAATTCCAATCTTCCATCTTTAGCCAGGTAATTGTGAAGCTAACTAAATCCAGAGTTAGCTCAACCACCAACTACAACAATCTACATTTATATAGCAGTTTTAAAACAAAAGGTCTCAATGTGCTTCACAGGAGCACTATCAAACAGAATTTGACACTGAATCCCATAAGAGGCGGTACTAAGAAAGACAAACAAAAATTTGTTCAAAGAAACAAGTTTGAAGAAGTGACTTAAAAGTGGAAAGGGAGGGAGAGAGGCAGAATTTAAAAGCCAGAAGAAAGAGGAACAGCAGTAAGCCATTCAGTCCCTTGAGTCTGCCATGCAACAGCATGGCTGATTCATCACTTCTCATGTCCACTTTCCAGTACTTTTGCCATAACTCTTGATTCTCCAACTCATCAAGAATTTATCTAATTCAACTTTAAATATACACAAGGACACTGTCCCCACAGCTCTGTCCGGCAAAGAGTTCAAAAGACCACTGAGAGAAATTCCTCCTCATCTCAGTCTTAAATTGGTCCCACTTTATTTTGAGTAGGATATTTGGAACTTTGGAGCAATGGAAGGATTATTGAGATTGAGAATGTACAGGAGGCTAGTGTTGAAGGCGGTTGAGCGTTGACAACCTGGAGGAGATGACAAACAGGGAGGGATGAGACAACATAGATATTTAAAACAAGGATAAACATTTTAATCCATGTTGTTGCTTACCCAGGACAACATTATAGCAATGGACACAGGAGAGGTGGGTAAACAGGACTTGGTGTAAGTTATATACAGAATTTTCAATTGTCTTAAACTTACAGAGACTGGATGATGAAAGACCAACAGGGGAGTAGGGAATATTCAAGTCTAGAGACGACAAAGGTATAATGGGTGTTTCAACAATATACAGCCTGAGACAAGGGAGGAGTCAGTCAATGTTAGGAAGGTGGAAATAAGTGCACTATGTGCTAGTGATGATTTTTGGTTGAGAATCCATCTTGGGGATCAGACACTGGAGTTGTAAACAGTGTTTCATCATCAGACAGTTGCCTGGGAGAGGGATTGGGGTGATGGATACAGAATGGGGTTTGTAGCATGCACAGTCCTTCAATCTTCCCATTATTTAGTTCTGAGACATTTTGCTCATTCAGCACTGAATATTGGACAAACATTCTAAAAGCTTAGCGACAGAGATATTGAGAGACGTGGTGCTGAGACAGAATTTGTTGTTGTTATTGTTTGTGTGCTTTTGGATGATATCACTGAGGGACATCACATGAGTGAGAACCCAAAATAGGAAAGTCAAAACGTCACCACTCTCTACTTAACCACAAGATGAACCTATACCCTAAAGCATAAAATGACTCACCAAATAGAAGGGCTGAGCATCAACATCAATTATATATCCCTCTACAACCCATATTTGCTGGATACCAGAGGCTGCACATGAATAGTATTCTTATCCCCATTTCTTTTTAGCTGCTGTCACGACTAAGTGTGAAAAATATAGATTTATGTTTTTTTTTAATGTTAACTAGCTTTCTATGTTACTAGAAACTGCATGTAAGGGGTTAATTGCAATGTCACACAGTTGATCATTGTTAACCCAGAAGAACTGTACAAAATTTCCATAACCCACTCTATGGTTGCCTGAAATTTTAACTGGTCAATTAACTCTAAGCTGTAATTTGTAACCACAAACATTTACAAGATTTCATATGTTCCATGTCAGTAAATGAGTATTTGTGCTTTGTAATCTTAAGGGTTGCAGGTGTCTTACTACTGTTAATCTAATGTATAATCAGTTCACCTTTCAGGGGATTGGAGAGCTGAAGAACCTCCTGTCCAATTATAAGATCCAACTAATGTAATGAAGAACTCTCATTCTTATAAACAACGAAAAAGCTGCAGATGCTGTAAGTCAGAGACAAATATAGAAATTGCTGGAAGAGCTCAGCAGATCTGGCAGCATCAGTGGAGAGAAATCAGAGTTAACATTTTGGTCAAGTGACCCTGCCTCAGAACTAATGGTAGCTAGGAATTTATTTTTTTAAATGCCGAAGATATGGTCAGGGGAGGAGTTAAGGAGTAAACGATAGGTGGGGATAGAGCCCAAACAGAGAGAAGAGTAGTTAGTCAGACATGAGTGGATAACAATCTGACTAGGAGGGTGAATAACTGTTAATGGGGAATATTAGTGATTAACAATGGGTGGTGGGTAATAGCAGACTATGTAATACCAAGGTCTGCTTGTGGGGGTTGGGTATGGATATGAGAGAGCTCAGGCCCTAAAGTTATTGAACTCGATATTGAGTCTGGAAGGTTTCAGGGTCTCCAGGTGGCGATGAGATGCTGTTCTTCCAGCTTGTGCTGAGTTTTGCTGGAGCACTGCAGTTGGCCTGGGACAGAGATGTTGGCCAGGCAACAGAGTGGTGTGTTAGTTGGCAGGCAATTGGAAGCTCAGGGTCTTTTTTGCGAACAGAACACACGTGTTCTGCAAAGTAGTCACCCAGTCTGCACTTCATTTCCCAACTGCAGAGGAGACCACTTTGTGAATAGTGAATGAGGTCATTCTCAATCCTATGTCCAGATATTGGGCAGTAAAAAACAAAGGATCATGAGACCTGCTCATAGTGAGACCAGATAGGAACCTGAAATTACTTAGCTCAGATTTAAAGGTTGCAGCTGTTTACTCAAAGACCTAAGACAGCATTTGAAGACATCTCCCGTCGTGTCATCAGTCTCAGAAATAACAATGTGTCCCAATTTTACTTTGTCTTTAAAAGAACTTGAGAACAGTCACCTCAGAAGCATTATCCATTGCATGCTGGACATGGAATCAGCCTGTGTGGAACTAAACAGCAACAACAGGGCAGAAAACTTTAGTTAGAATTGTCGTTAGGTCTGCAAACTGTGGTAACAATGTATAGAATGGCATTAGACAGGAAATTAGGGAGATGCACGCAACAAAGGTGGTACAGGAATAACTGAGATTTTAATCTACACACAGATTTTGCAAAACACGTTAGCAATAGAATTGTGGTGAATGAAGTCCTGGAGTGTGTCCAAGGTGTTTCTAATGGACCACTTAGTTGAGGAACTCATTTAGATGCAGGCTATCCCACATTTAATTTTGTGCAATGAAAAAGGGTTAATTAATAATCTTGCTGTAAGAAGAAAGGATCTTTGGAAAGGAGGAACTGAAGAAAATGAATATTAGTTTCTTAAAAAGTAAGAAATTAATGGGAGCTGAATCTATATCCCAGGGTACTACAGGAGGTGACCATGAAAATAGTCATCTTTTCAAATTCTATAGATCCTGGAAAAGTCCTGGCAAATTAATGGATGTTGAATTTAACGCAGCTGCTTAAAAAAATGGAGTGAGGAGTAAACTAAGAATTACAAACCAGTCAGCCAAACATCAGTAGTAGAGCAAATGCTGGAGTCTATTAAAAATAATATGATAACAGGATACAAAACAATGCCAACAGTATTACACAAAGCCAACACTGATTTATAACCATAAATATTTTCTGACAAGACTACTTGAATTTAAGCATGTAACTACTTGAATTTAAGCATGTAATAGATGAAAAACAAGGTATATTTCAATTTTCAGAAAGCTTTTGATAAGTGACAATTTTAAGAGATTATTTTCCAAAAGGGATTGATGGAAATGTACTAGACTGGATTGGGAATTGGTTAGTAGACAGGAAATAGAGCAGGAATAAATTGGTCATTTTCAAGGCAGAAAGCAGTGGTAAATGGGTACCGGAGGGATCAGTGTTTGGGCCCTGGCTATTCACAATACATGCCAATAATTTGGATAAGGGACTTGAGTATAATATTTCCAAGTTTGCAAATAACAAAACTGGATGGGAGTGCAAGTATTGAGAACAATGTAAGAGTCTTCAGGGTGGTTTAGGCAAATTGAATGAATTGAGCAGATCCAGTATAGTGTGGATAAATGTGAAGTTGTCCACTTCAGTTGGAAAATCAGAATGGTAGGGTATTATTCAAGTAAATGATGGATTGGGAAAGGTTGTTACAAAATGGAACTCGCGTCCTTGTACACCGATCATTAAAAGCAAATATGTAGATGCAGCAAGCGGTTAGGAAGGTAAATGGTATAATGGCTTCATTGCAAGAAAGTTTGAGTACAGGAGCAAGAAAGTTTTCTTGCAAGTGTACAAGGCCTTGGCGAGACCATACCTGGAGTATTGTGTGCAGTTTTGGTCCCCTTACCCAAGAAAAGACATACTCGCCAGAGATGGATTTCAACAAAGGGTTAGAAGATCAATAACTGGGTTGGCACATGTCACATGAAGAGAGATCAAGTCAACTGGGGATGTATTTACTGGAGTTAAGAAGAATGAAAGGGGACGTCTGAAAAGCCTGCACAGACTGAGTGCAGGCATGATCTTTCTCCTGGCCTGGGATCCAGAACCAGGCACCACAGTCTCATAAAGGCCATTTCAGACTGAGGTGGAGAGAAATTTCCTCACTCAGATGGTAGTGTACTTGTGGAACCCCCTACCGGAGAAGGCTTTGGAGGCAAATTCATAGAGTATATTTAACAAAGAAATAGATTGAATTTTAGGAACTAAAAGTGTCAAGGGGTATAGGGAGTATCAGTCATAATTGTGTTGAATGGAAAAGCAGGCTCAGTATATGAAATGGACTATTCCTGCTCCTATTTTTTGGTATTTCTATGGCTCCCAATGCTTGGACTTCATGCAGCCAAAGACAATCCCAGAATAAAATTTCACACAGGTCTTTCAGTTGAACTTTTACCTGACAGCTAGACTTACTTTGAGGTTGTGATGTAAATCAGTAGCTGCAGAATGAGTCTCATGCAACATTAAAGCAGTGATTAACATTAAGATGTTGGAATTTATAAGATGACACCTAAAATATGAACTTTACTTTTTTCTCTCATCTAGTAGCTGAACTGCTGTGCATTTCCACCAGTTTCCAATTCCAGTCTTTCTCAGCTAGCTGTATAATCAAGTTGTGTGAGATGAAGATAAACGGTCAATAGAAATCAAAGAACAAATAATTGAGAGAGTATTACATGTGGAAAAGACTTTGTATTATAATGGTTATAATTATGCTTCAATCCAATATGTACTTTTACACAACTGCTTTATGGGCAATGGTTAACAGCCTGACAGTAATGCCTTAGAGGCTCGATTGCTCAATTTTTTTAGGAGATAGAAAGAAAATCTTGTTTAAATCTGTCTGATGCCTCAAAAATGTGTGTACAACCAGGCCAGAACATTTAAAAGAAGGAGCAATCTCAATAAAACAGAAATTATTTCTAATGTTGCAGCTGCCACATTACATTGATAAGAAGCAAAAGTTGGTTTAAATGGCAGACATTTTTGACTGCAAAAACAAAAAGACATAACTAACATTTGTAATTCTATAAACAGAGACTGCAGTGGAACTGACAATATGAATCAACACAAGAACAATTTTCTGTTGGCCATCCAATCAATCTATCCAATCTGGCAAGTTACAGCTTTAAGGAAAGCAGATGATACAATTTGTCTGCGACGATTTCAATATTTCTACCAGGACTCTGGTAGGTTGGTGCTGACTTGGTGGCCAGTTACTCACGTGCCACCACCCCTTTTCACCAAACCGATGCCCCACAGCCCTTTTGCATTGCTGACTTCAGTTTCAAGCACTCATTACAATCTTGGAGTATGAAACACACCTGCACAATATTGCCATCTCATCGTCAGGATTACTACAAGTTTACACTAAAATACATAATATACTAAAAACATAAAAACATACAAGTCAGGAATACAAACTGGCCTTGTGAGTAGGCTAAGCAGTGTGACCGTAAAGCTGGCATTAATAGGCAGAGCTGGACTCTAACATTGAATACTTCATCCAATTCAACAACACTTATGATGAGCAGACAAAAGGCTGAATTGTCAGTTAGCTTGTGCCCAAAGTAAGAATCAAAATAGTTTTGACACTCTAATGATCAAAAACTATGGGGAACCTGCAGCTTGAGCATAGGATCAGCTGACATGAATACGCTTCTAAGTGAGAGTTCTGTCGGGATTTCCACAGTCTCCCCCAATATATATTAACATAATTTCACCAAACTGGATAATTTTGATTAGTAAATCTAAATGAAGAAGTGAGAGTTATCCTCAACACTGATTGAAATATTAGAAGCCAACTGTTCCTTTCTATTTGAAAAGCCCCAGTCCCAGGAAGCTGTCCAACCAACATCTACTTAGATGCGTTTACTGTGGCTCACCACTTGCTCAGCATTTCTAAGTCTATCAAAAACAGCAGACACACAGAGACATTGTCTCATACACAAAACAGCAAGTGTTTATGAACTACACCTCCTACAAATCAACACCGTTATTAAATTGTGATTTGAGCTCCACGTAATTAGAACTTTGGTGAAGGCTTGAATTTTCCAAGGACTTGTAAGGATTTAGGAAAGTTTGAAACATCTCACTGGTCTCTATACACCACTTACAATAACCATACACAGTAAGTCTCATTGTTTTTTTTTTGAAATGCTCTTCACAAACAGGTCTAATAATGATTATTAAAAAATTAGAAAACAGTTGAATAATCAAAAGCATTCTAACTTGTTTTCTTTACTTTCTGTTTCCGCAACCAATTTAGGAGCTCACTATTATTAAAATATTGATTCTTAAGCACCTCCTATCTTGTCATGTACCTTACTCTCGCTTCTTTTCAGACATGTTCATTCAGTCATTCACTCATTCTTCTGCCTATCATGGACCTTCAACCTGACAGTTTTACTTATGCAGCTTTTCTGATGCTCCCATGTTGACTTGGGGCCTACTTCCCTGTATTTCTGTGATAATTGTTTCATGAACAAGCTCTTTAATAGAGCTTTATACCACCCTGTGACATTATCACTTCCTCATACTGACACAGTGGAAGGAACACAGATGAGATTGTGATATTTGCCCAGGTGGAACCTGATGGTATTCGTCAACTCTACCAATATGTGGTAGTGAGTGAGGATTGTTTCAGACAATTCATTGCCACCAATTCTCATTTGTCTTTGCTTTATCTCGGGCCTATCTAGTGATAACTGGTAGAGGATACACCATGGTAGAGTACTTACCAAAGAGACACTATTCTTAAATAGTGAGAATGTTTGTTGCAAGATAATAATAGGTTTAACTAAATTTGGTCAGGCATAATTATTAGAACCTTAGGAAGCTGATACCGTTGACCAGTTCCACCAAAATACGAGATTTAAACTTCTCATCTCAACCCCCAGATTATGTGGGATATCAGAGAATGGGTGAGGTCAATGGATCATGAACATTAACCCTTTCAGCACAATGACCTCATATAACAACAAAAAATCAGAGGTAAAACAATAGCTAGTGGAATGAATAGAAGAAAGAAAGGGCATTCATTTACTTAGCACTTTAGAATACTAAACAATATTGCAATTTGCTTTACAACATGGCCACTACATATGCCTAGCAAGGTCTCAATCTAAGCAAATGATTTAGTGACTAGATAATTTGTTTCTTTTCATAGTAATTGAGGGAAGAGCCGAGCAGATGTTGCAAAGTTAGGAATATTTTAATGTTAGGATTGTTCTACTTCAGATAAAGTGTCAAACCAAGGCCCTGTTTGCCTCCACAGAAAGCTATAACTATCACATGACATTACTTCAACAAAGGTGTAATGTCATCTGTGGGATTTATACATGTAATTTTTAATATTAGTTGATGTAAGCTTGGATTTCTGGTTTTCAGTTCGTAACTGGTGGATTTTTATGAAGTTAATCATTAACTTGTAAATATGTCTGTAGTCATGGTGACTTTTCTAAAAAGTAGATTTTGAAGCCTGTCCGTAGGTGAAAATTGTGTCCCCCAAAGGAAAGGATGAAAATGTTTTGTTTAATGTTGCCGTTATTGGGGTGGGAAGCATTTTGATTGTTGTGAAAATTGTTATAAGCTGCCAAAATAGCCCTTCAGAGCAAGATTATTATTTCAAATTTCTTCAAACTAACAGTATTACTTGCAACAATCAGACCAATATGTTGAAAGCAGAGGAGCTTCATCTTAAATTAGCAAATTTGCCGAAAAGAAAAATTTGATTGTATAACACAAATTGTTAAAAGCAATAGAAAAAAGCTTGAGATGGCATTCATATCAGATTAAAACAATACACAAAGTAATAGGGGACTAAAGGAGGAATTTTCCATCAGATTCAAAAAGGTATGAAACCTGCCAAGAATAAGGTCAAAATTGCCATCTTAAAGTTATATGTCAGGAAGATAGAGTATCATTTGCTAAAATATTTAAGAGATTTACAACACGTCACATGTTTCAATATTAATTTAATGCTTAAGGTGGCCCAGTGATTAACACTGCTGCCTTGCAGCACCAGGGACCTAGGTTCGATTTCACCCTCAGTCAACTATCAGTGTGGAGTTTGCAGATTCTTCCCATGTCTGCCTGGGTTTCCTCTGGATGCTCCAGTTTCCTACCACAGTCCAAAGATGTGCAGTTTAGGTGGATTGGTCATGTTAAATTGCCCACAGTATCCAGGGGTGTGCACGTTAGGTGGATAAGCTATGGGGAATGCAGGATTACAGGGATTGAGTGGGGGGGGGGGGTTGGATCTGGGTGAGATGTTCTTCGGAGGGTCGATGTGAATTCAATGGGCTGAATAGCCTACTTCTACACTGTAGGGATTCTATGATTTTATTGAAAAATATCTAATAAATACAGATATTAAAGATAAAGCTTTTATAATTTAAAACATGAAATTAGAAAAATTAAAGCAGATTTGATGAAATAAGCTTCAAAATAATGCAACACAATAATCAACTACATCTTAAAACATTATTAGAAGATTTTATCTTTCTTTATCTGTAATTAAAATTTAATTGCAATTTCAAAAAATTCTCAAAGCTGGAAATTTTATGATAAGGTTTATCTCAATTAAATTAAAACCACCGTTCTAATGTAAAGAAGAAAAGCTGAAGATATTGCAGGTTATTTAATTGTTTTCAAGAGTTAAAGTTTATGGTTAATTTACAAAGAAATGGAGAAATAGGCTACGGATATTTTAGACTGAGAATTAAATTGGTCACCATTGAAGAACCAGTTCATGACCTCCAGAATTGCTTCAGATATACGCACCAAAAGCAGGCACAAAAAAATTAACACATTGCTTTATTTCATGGCCATATTATTAACAGACTAAATATTAAAGAAGATACCTATACCTTTGATGATTTCTTAAAAAGCATTTGTATCTATTTTGCTTTAAGAAGCAATCACTTTATGGAAAGAGCAGGAAAATAAAACAAGAGAACCTGTTGACTACTTCATCAATAATTTTACATTATGAATTTGAATCTTATGAATGTGGATTACCACAACCATACCTATGTAGAAATGGTGGGTGAAATTCTACTGGATTCTGAGCAACAAGGACCAAGGCATGATTCCTGGCAGAATTGGAGGTGATCCATCTCAATGCCAGGAGCATGTCATGGCATCTGCTGTACATTTGCCAAGCAGCGTGGTGAGTTTCTCAATAGACAGTGGTGAATTGCTAAATAACGAGGATTATTGCTTGCTAAATGCCTTGTTAATGGTCCGACTCACCTGCTTAATATTCAGCTTCCTATTTTACTAAACAAGTTAGCTGTTGAGAAGTCAGAGTGGATACCTGGCAACTTCACTTTGCTACACGCTCAGAAACATTTTCATGTTGGTCATCAGGGATCAACATCTTAGGGTACACTCCATGGGGACCAAGTACATACATCCTCCATCCAAGGACATTGGCATCAGATATGTGTCAGACTGTGAGAAACAAATGGTATATTTCCAAACCGCTCACAGGAGTTTTTGCACTTCAATGCTGCACCTTGAGCTGAACCAGCAACTATCATTATAGAGCTGCAGCAAGAATACTGTATGCTCAGGCACTTGCACCCAGATCATAGACAGCACCAAACTACATTTTCAGGATGTCATGGTGCTCATTCACTCTGAGCCTACCTGGACACTCATAGTATCCCTACCCTGTACTGCCTTGTCTTGCCTTTGTGCACTTTGCCCCATCAGCCAGAGGTACCAGACTCACATCATTTAGTGCATGTCATCTAGTGCAGACACAAAGGAAAGAAGCTTGTCATGGTTGTCAGCAGACCTCAGACAAGCCAAAGGGGTCAGCTTACACTGATGCCAGTCCAGTGGCTACGATATGGTCAGTTGGTCCTTGGGGTGACCAGAGTCAGGATCCTTCTATACAAGATGTCAGGAGCCAGATACCAGGCAGCCTACCACCTATTGTATCTTGTTTTGTTCGATGGGAGGTGTTTTCCTTCTGAAATGAGAGAAAGGCAGTTATGACAAGAGATGAACGAATGTAACACAGCTGTTACATTCAGTGCAAGTGAAGCGGTGTCCCGAAAGAGCAAATAGACAGTGCAGAGGGTCAGCAGGGTTAGCTGTGTTGGGGGTCTGAGTGCGTGAGAGTGTATGAGGGAAGATGTTGCAACCATTAGTGAGAATGGTGGAGTTTGAGCCTTACAGGAGGGTGGATACAGCAGCAGAGATAGATTGAGCGTGAGATATTAGTGAGAAGAAGGTGCCACTTAAGCTGGATGAGTCATCAAAATTCTTCCTATTCTGCTGAGTATTCCTGCAGATGGAAGCATTAGAGAAGTCTGCTCCTACATGGACTTCACTGCTGGTTCTCGAGCTGCTGGGAGTCCCACTTGTACATCATCTCATGCAGCATGACCTCCCGATCCCTGTCCACAAAGCAGGTAATTTCTTCGCCCACCCCCCCCCCGCCCATCCAAAATCTATCATGTTTTTTCTGAGGAGCTAGTCATTTCAAAGTTGCAATTCTAAATAGTTGTTGTACATTTGTCAGCTGTGCAATGTAGCATTGTCCTTGTTACTATCTCTCAGAAGATAACAATGTTGAGCTGTTGAGTCCCTTCTGGCTGGAGGTTGAGTTGGGTCCACCATGAGAGTTGGGGTGGAGGGGGAGTCAGGGCATATCATTTCTGGTAGTGGGGCAAATATCCCATGGAGAGAGGGGAATGCCAGGTCGGGGTGGGGATAGAATAGTTAGTTGCTGAGGAAGGGGCATTGTTGGATGTCAGATCCAGGGTGGGATAAGGGTATCAGTTCCTAGAAGGAGTAAGAGTTTAAGTTTTGGGCAAAGGGAATTTGGTGGCTCTTGTGGTGACACTGGCTGGGTGAGGTTGGGGTGGAAGGGTTGCGGGGACGGTGTCAAGTTCTGGGCAGCAATGTGGGTGTCAGGTCTCAGGCTGAATGGGGGTTGTCAGGTCCCAAGTGAAGGAGTGTGCTGTTGAGCGTCAGGTGCAGAGGAAAGAGGTTGACTACCCAGCGTGAGGGGGTATATCTATTGGCTCAGCAGCTGTCAATTTCTGGGTAGGGATAGTGTGGGCATCAAATCCTAGAGTGGAGAGTGAGGCTGTCAGCTCCCAGGTGGGCAGGGTGGTGTGTCAGAACCAGTCATGGAAGGTTTGGGTCCCTTTGGGGCAGGGATGTTAGGTATAATGGCATGGGTGATTATGGGTCCCAGGGTGAGGGTGGCATGTTAAGCACTGGGGTGTATAAGAGGACTGGGGAGATGTTGGGTGTAGTAAATTGGAGGTTATTTAATAGTTACCAATGAGTATGATTAGGTTTTTTAAGAGTTAAATCTATCCTGAGTAACGAATTACTTCACTGCTCCAAATTCTCTGATTCAAATTTCAGAGGTTTCTAAATATAGGGGAATTGCTCAACAGACTCTTCAGTTTCCCTGGATATCTCCTCAGAGACTGTTAGATCAAGGATTTTGCAGGGCCCTCATGCAACTCTCACCAAAAATGCAGAAAGAGCCATCTGACTGTCGTAATATCCAGGTCCTTGTATTTCCACCCTGCCCTTATAACATCCAGGTTCAAATATTAATGAATAGGAGTGCAGGTTGAGAGTGCAAGAGAGGGCCATAAAACATGTCAAAGAGTTTCTGTCTATCAACTTCTATGTTTCTCTGTGACATGTTTGGCTACAGGTGAAGAAGCTCCTACAGGAGGGGCAAAATGAAGTTAACGGAAGTTAATTGTTAAATTACAATGATAGTGACATGAATTTCTTTCATTCAGTTCCCACTAGTTCTAGTAACATTTCATGTTTAAGTTGCTGTTAGGCATGGACTCCACGTCCAGCTGGCAGTGGTCTTGCAAGTGTCTGATCACAGTATAGCTAAAGTCGGAATACAGTTGGAGAGTGTGAAGATAAAATCCAATACCAGGTTCCTGTACCTAAACAAGGGAGACCACAATAGAATGACAAAGGACTTTGCTAAAGTAGACTGAAAACAAAGATTTTACAGTGGGACAGTTGACGGGCAGTGGAGGACTTTCAAAGCAATTTTTCAAAGTGCTCAGCAAAAATATATTCCAGTGAAAAGGAAGGACTGCAATGGGTGCCATGGGTGTCTAAGGAAATAATGGAGGGTATCAAATTGAAAGAAAAGGCATACCAGGTGGCCAAAAACAGCAGGAAACTAGAAGTTTGGGAAAACTTTAAAGGTTAACAGAAAGCCACAAAAAGAACTATAAAGAAAAGTAAGATAGAACGTGAGAGAAAACTAGCACAGAGTATAAAGATGGATAGCAAAGATTTCTATAAATATATGAAATGAAAAGGAGTGGCTAAAGTAAACGTTGGTCCTTTAGAGGACAAGAGGGGGTATTGAGTTATGGGATATGATGAAATGGCCAAGATATTGAACAAATTATTTTGTATCGGTCTTCAGAGTGGGAGACACTAACAACATGCCAATAATTGACAAAGAGATGAAGGTCGGTGAGGGACCTGGAAATGATCATTTTTATGGAAGAGGTAGTGTTGGGCAAACTAATGGAGCTAAGGATAGACAAGTCTTCTGGCTCTGATGGAATGCATCCCAGAGTATTAAAAGAGATGGCAGGAGAAATAGTAAGTGCACTGGCAGTAATTTTCCAAAACTTGCTGGACTCTGGGGCGGTCCCCGCAATTTGGAGAACAGCAAATGTGATGCCATTGTTTAAAAAGTGAGTTTGACAATAGATGGGGAATTATAGACTGATTAGCTTAACCTCTGTAGTGGGGAAGATGCTAGAGTCTACTATCAAGGAAGAAACAGCAAGGCATCTAGATAGAAATTGTCCGATTGGGCAGATGCAGCATGGGTTCATGAAGGGCAAGTCATGCTTAACTAAGCTTTTGGAATTCTATGAAGACATTATGAGCAAGGTGGTCAATGGGGACCTAGTGGATGTGGTGTACCTAGATTTCCAAAAGGCCTTTGACAAGGTGCCACACAAGAGGCATAAGATAAGGAAGCTTGGAGTTAGGTGTAAAGTATAAGCTTGGATAAGTGATTGGTTGACTAACAGTAATCAAAGGGTGGGGAGAAATGAGTGCTTTCTGGCTGGCAATCAGTGACTAGTGGTGTGCCTCAGGATCAGTGTTGGGACCACAAATACTGAGAATTTATATAGATGATTTGGAGTTGGGGACCATGTGTAGTGTGTCAAAGTTTGCAGATCACGGTAGGAAGAATGACAGAGCAAAGTTTGCAGAGGGCTGTGAAACTTTGCAAAGGAACGCAGATACTTTGAGTAAGTGGGCAAAGGTCTGGCAGATGGAATACAATATTAATAAATGTGAAGTCATCCATTTTGGTAGGAATAACAGTAGAAAGGATGATTGCTTGAATGGTAAAAAAATTGCTGCATGCTGCTATGCAGAGGGACCTGGGTGTCCTTGTGCATGAATCACAGAAGGTTGGTCTGCAGGTACAACAAGTAGTTTGGAAGGCAAATGGAATGCTGTCTTTCTTTGCTAAAGGGAATGAGTTTAAAAGCAGAAAGGTAATGCTACAGCTGTACAGGGTGCTAGTGAGGCCACACCTGGAGTACTGTGTGCAGATTTGGTCTCCTTACTTTATAAAGGATATACTGGCACTGGAGGGAGTACAGAGGAGGTCCACTAGGTTGATTCTGGAGTTGAGGGGGTTGCTTATGAGGAGAGACTGTGTAGATTGGGATTATATTCATTAGAATTCAGACGAGGTGGGGTGGTGGTGGGGGGAGGTGGGGGGGGGGGGGAAGCAGGGGTGGATCTTATAGAAACATATAAAATTATGAAGGGAATAGATAAGATAGAAGTAGAGAGGATGTTTCCACTGGCAGGTGAAACTAGGTCAAGGGGGCATAGCCTCAAGATTAGAGAGAGCAAATTTAGGACTGAATTGAGAAGGAATTTCTTCACCCAGAGGGTTGTAAGTTTATGGAATTCCCTGTGCAGTGAAGTAGTTGACGCTACTTCAGCAAACGTTTTTAAAGCTAAGATAGGTTGTTTTTAGCAATAAAGGAATAAAGACAAAAAGGTGAGAGAGTGGGTAAGTGGATCTGAGTCCATGAAGAGATCAACCATGATCTTATTGAATGGCTGAGCAGGCTCGAAGGGCCGGACAGCCTACTCCTGCTTCTAGTTCTTACGTTCTTATATTCTTATGTCTGCCATGACCTGAAACAGAACCACTAAGCTCCTGATATACAGATATTCAGACATGTTTAAAGATACTTAAGTAAAAATAAAGTCTTCGAAAAACTCAGCGGCTCTTGCAGTATCTGTGAAGACAGAAACAAAGTTATTCATTGGCAAAATGGAGACCTTCTTAATATGTGGCTGAAGATGGCATTCAGAAATCATAAAACTGAGGTACAAAAGTAACATCACAATCACTGAACATGTCCTCAAAACAATCCTTCAGCATTTTGGTGATACATTTTTGGTGACAGGACAGATTTAAGACATTGAATGGTACC
Source organism: Chiloscyllium punctatum (assembly GCF_047496795.1). Lineage (NCBI taxonomy): Eukaryota > Metazoa > Chordata > Chondrichthyes > Orectolobiformes > Hemiscylliidae > Chiloscyllium > Chiloscyllium punctatum. Next base: position 132,781,633 of record NC_092741.1, on the reverse strand, counting down.
ATTAGCTGAGGTTGCCAGAACGGTTGTGGTGTGTTGCCCTGGGTATATGCCAGTAGGATTGTACATGCACGAATGGATTACAGAGCCTCAAGGAGAAAGAAGAGGAGGGGTAGGAAGTCAACAAAGCAGAAGTTAAGGGAATTATTGTTAAAGGTAATGGTTCTGAAGGGGTTAATGTTCATGTTACATTGACTTCACCCATTCTAGTAATGTCATACACACTGTGGGTGGATATAAGGAGGATCTATTCCAACTTTCAGAATAGATGGATCTGTACCAACTCCCTGAAGCCCTAATCATAAATGTAGCTGCATTTAGTGCTGCTGTGCAATAAACCTTTTTGTTATCTAAATACAGTTTCTCTCCTGTGGATATTTAATGCTAGTGTATCCTCTGCCAATAATCACCAGATAGGTCAAAGATAAAAGAGGATTGATTGCCTTGATCACCAGTAGTTGATACAGATACATATACATGGTGCCACCAGTGGTCATTTGGGAAAAGCCTACATGGTTGCAGAAGTGCAGATCTGACCCCATCATAAGAAGAAGAAATTTAGAAGACCCAGAAGAAAAATTCAAAAAGGTGAGTTTACCAACTTTCAGAGCATTATAGTTTTGACTGGGCACAGTCAGTCAGCAGCTGAAACATAATTACCAGCAGAGGGAGACAGCAGGATTTGTAGAAATAGTAAACAGGCAAGTGTAGTACTTCAGAGACAAAACTTCATTCAGAAGCTGCTAGGAAGAGAAGGACTGGGACAGGATTTGGGCTAGGAGAACAGAAGAAATACTTAGACAAATGCAGAGATGTTAACAAAAAAGTCTATATAAGCAGTAATTTAATGTTTCAGGTGGTAGTGTTAGAGTCCCTAAAAAATGGCTTTATGACAAATTATACAAAAAACAGAAAGAAAAAGCAAGGGGATGCAAAACAAAGTCTTCACTCACAACAAGTATCTGTGCCATCAATCTTAAATATACCGAAGGACAAGACACACCTGTAAGGAACAAGGATAGGGCCAGAAAATAAATTTAGACCAGGGTTACAGAATTTAGAAGCCTCAGAGTTTATCCAAACAGAAAACAAGCAACTTTAAAGAAATCTAGTGAAAGAAACTAGCAGAAAAAGAAATGTTAGTGAAAAATTAAACATTTTGAAGGGCTGGATAAGTTGTAATTTTGACAGGAAGATTGTAAAAACTGCAGCCAGATAACTTTGTATTTAGGAATGTTTTATGGAAGTAAAGAGGTTAGTGTATTAGACCATGGAAGGTGGAAAAATGTTCATTTTACCTGGGAAGTGGAAAAACGTCATCTTGGCTGCAAAAGGGAAAACCCGAGAAGAAGTGGTTAATTATCCTTCTAATAGTTAAAAATGGATCTTATAATTATGCTTCACCAAATGCAATGGAACATGTTGCTATTATGCAATAAACCTTTTTGCTATTTCTGCCACTGGCATTAACTGTTCTGGAGTCTGAGAATGATCAGTAAAATATTCCTCAATAGACTCAAGAGGGTTATGCTGCTCATTCGTGTTCTTAGTATTTGCTTGTTCTGGCAAGTTTTGTGGAACTTTAGCTTGTGATCTGCCTTTCCAGACTTGAAAATCCTGTATAATTACAAATTTCACAATGAGTTATGAGATTTTCAGTCTCCTTTTGAGACCTCTGACCACCACAATATCATCTGATCCCTGGTGTAAACAGGGTAATGTCTCCTTTCCAATGTATCTTCCAAACAGAAGCTGGAATAACTTTGTCCTCTTCAAATTGTCAGCTGTTTCACACCCCAGTGTGATTAGTCGCAGGCTCTTTCCTCTTTCCTCTTTCCTCGTCCGATGTCCTTGCCCTGTCCCCATTCATGAACCTTCTCTAATCTCCAAACTGTGAAATCATCTATCCCTTCCATTTGTCACTACTGACTCTCCCCGATCCTAGCCTCTTTCTCCCCTTGCAAAAGTGGCCTCTCTGTACCCTCTCTCAATCACAATCTTTCTCAACTACCTTGATTGCGCCCTCTTTCCCAGCTCCACCTAACTCACTGGTTCCTAGTATGCTTATTCCCTTCCAACCATTGGGAAACAGACCTAGAGTGTTTTTTTTGGTTCTCCCAGGATCTCCAAGACTCCTATTCAACATCATGCACACCTTCTCTGCCTCCCATAATACCAGACTGTTTGCTTCTAGTGGATCGAGACTATTTAAGGAAGGGTGTGTTTGTGTGTATGTGTGTGATGTAGATTCAACCTAGGTGGCATTGTGGAGTGTTGTTCAGAATTCTCTGACAGTCAAATATTTTTCAATAGTGAAAGTTATTACATAAAGCTTTCTTAACGCTACTAAAAGTGGATTAAAATATTTTAAAATATGAAAATTCTTAAGAAGTTACTTTGTTGCTTGGAATGAAGGTTCCTGAAAGCTTGTGAAGAGTCTGAAACTTGTGTACATTAGCTGCTAAAGAAAATTGATGATTTTCTTTTCTGTCGTAATTAAGGAACACTGTTAGTGAAAAATAGGTTTTGAATCTGGCTGACCGGCATTGTCCCGGTCATCATAATACAGCCTGATACATCTTATCATTTCTAAGAATGCAAGCAAGTTTGTTCTAGTTTGTGGGTTGGAAATGTGTTGCTGGAAAAGCGCAGCAGGTCAGGCAGCATCCAAGGAAGAGGAGAATCGACGTTTCGGGCATCAGCCCTTCTAGTTTGTGGGGCAAGTTCCTTTGTATATGCTAGTGAGTAACAAATAAAAAAAATCTTTTAAGGATGAAATGTATCCAATATAAGTTTCTTTTGTAAATATATTTGCATTGCACCATGGAACTATTCATTAAACAGTGGCCAAGTTATTTGGAGTTGGATCTATATTTCAAGATTAATTGCCAAATGTTAAACTATTACCCTTCTGCAATAAGTTGGAATAGAATCTCCAATCAGTATCAGTACTAGAGATTGCAAAGTGATGGTGAATATTTTCCTTACTAAATTTTTGATCACGACTGTGACCTGTGCTTACAGGAAATGGTATCAGAGCTTTACATTGTTACAGCCCAATACAATGCCCCCTCTACGATGTCTATCATTGAACTCAATCTGTACAATCTCTTCGCATTGATAAATAGTGGATCAATTTGAATGCAGGAAGCTCATGAGATTAGCATTAGAGGAGTTCAGATATTTTAGCAAGTTTGGGGACAGAGAAAGAGGAGAGGGAGGCCGTGAAGAGATCTAAAATCAAGACATGGCTTGAGTGGGAGCCAGTGTAAATCAGAAAGCAGAAAGGCAATAGGTCAAAAAATTATGGTGGACATGAAGACATGAGCATCAGAGTTTTGGATGAGCTCAAGTTTAACAAAGGTAGAATGTAAGAGACTAGTTAGGATTGGAATTTTAACATTTAGGAGATAACAAAGACATGATGAGGGTCAACTGAGCAGATGAGCTGAGACAAAGGAATGATAAATTGATCTTAGGAACATGAAAATAGACAGTAGAGGAAAATGTCTTAATGGAAATATAGCATTTGCACATGATTATATGAATGGCTATCAAATAGCAATCAAGAACCATGCAACATCATCATAATCCTCATCCTGGAGTGAATGGATTTTGAGGACAGGTTGGTCTTTTCTCCACTGGAATTTAGAAAAGTGAGAGGTGATTCAGTTAAAGTGTATAAGATCCTGAACAGTGTTGATGCGGAGGATATGGAATGGATGCTTCCTCTTTGGGTGACTTCAGAACTAGAGGACACTGTTTAAAAATTAGGGGTCACCCTTTTAGAGAGGAGCTAAGGTTATTTTCTTCTCACAAGAAGGTGCAACTTTGGAACTCTGTGTATCAGACAATGGTGGAAATGGGTAATTGAACATTTCTAAGGTGGGATAGATAGCTTCTTAATAGGTAAGGGAATGAAACGTTATTAAGTGTAATGAGTTTGTCGAATTTGAAGCACTAATTGATCTGGCAGATTTTATTGAATGGTGGGTGAATCTCAAGGGACCAACTGACCTATTTCTGCTCCTACTTTGTATGTCTGTATACAGACCATATTGAAATATTTGACCTTTACTAATCTTACTAAATTACAATCTATAAGGGTGTGTCAGTGAATGAACACACATCCTGACTAATATTTACCATGTCAGAGGTTGAGAGAATTGGCAGGAAGTCAATGATTGCTCAAATTTCATTCAAGTGGTTTTAGTTTTAAGGCCTGATTGTGACATTCCTTGATGACTCAAACTTCCCTCATTGTTTTAATTTGACATGTCTGATATCTGTTGCTGCCAGTTCAATCTTTGATCCTGTCAAAGAATCAAAAGGAATATTATTTATTCTAATACACAGTGCCTATTTGGAAACTGTGCTACTTTAGTGATGATTCTTCAATCTGATTGATTAAGGAGGTGCAGGGCTTCATGCCCAAATCTCATGCCTTGCAGAAGCTGGCGTGCAATGTGCATTATTGGGTAAAGCAACTTGCCAATGCAAGAAAAGAGAAATATAATGATCAAGGGCAAATGTAACAAATTGCAGGTACCGTTTCCTAACTGCTGACCAGTCCAGCTCACTCTCTAGTTTGCTGAATACATATTACCCCACTGATAGTTTATGAAATTTGACTGTATACTTAAGAGCTACATAAACCAAAACAAAAGTGGGTCCTGATCAGCTGGGGATGCTACAATTTAAGGAAAAATCTTAAATGCAACCCGAACTTACATCCAGCATTTCAGAGTTTGATAGTGGAAGATAAGGGACTTGGCAGGGTGAATGCTGACAGGACGTTTCCCCCTCACGAGGAGACTCTAGGATCAGAGGACATGGTCTCAGAATGAAGAGGCCCCAATTTAAGACTGAGATGAGGAGGAATTTCTTCTCTGAGGTTTGAGTCTCTTTCGAGTCTCCTTGCCACTGAGAGCTGTTGGGGCAGAGTCTTTGAGTATATTTAAGGCTGAGATAGATTCTTGATTAATAGGGGAATCAAAGGTTATGGGGAAATCACAGAACAGTGGACTCAAGGGATGTTGGATCAGTCTTGATCCTGTTGAATGGCGGAGCAGGCTTGAGGGGCTGAATGGGCTACACCTGTTCCTATTTCTTCTGAGACACTTCAGGACTGGCACAAAACCAATCTTCTCCCAACAGCTGTTTGGTCATTTAAATGTTATATTGAGCATGTCTGCTTCATATTTAACCTGCCTTCCAGAATTATCACTGGGCAGGTTTCTCAAGGCAAGTTAAAGGAAAATATGGATTACTTGTAGATGAGATAAGAGCCTTTTACAGCATTGTTTGTAGGCCTTTGAGAGCAGTACATCTCCCTCTAAGCATATTCCTCCCCTCCACTTAAGATCCCCATCTTTTTTTAACCATCAACCGTGAATTTAAACATCTTGCTATTGTGATTAGAATTAGACTAGAACTGAGTTCTGCAAAACAGTCATATTGGACTTGAAATAATAACTCTATTTCTGTCTTTACAGATGCTGCCAGACTTGATGAGTTTCAGATTTCCGGCATCTGTCGTATATTGCATATAGCATTTCAAACAGTTATTCGTTGCTAGTTGCACACTACAATACATGCCTCATATTAATATGCAAAGTGGATAAGAAAAGACCCATAAACATTGCTGCATCATCACTTACCCAGAATCTAACCATATAGAACTTCTTTGGTGAGCAAAGATGTAAATAACTATACTTGCCTCAACTTATGGATGACCTCTGGTAAATAAACTTTCAATTCTCTAAGACGAGGTTGAAGAAGATTGCAGTAGATTACAACAGATCCTAATTGTAGCTGATCATAATCCATCATGTAGCCTCGATATGATACATTGTCAGTGGCCAAACCACATTACAAGAGGATCATCATAGTCAGATGAAAAGGTAAAAGAATCATTTCCAATATAAGCCTATTGCCTAAATCATTGTCATTGGTTACCACAAGCAATATTTATATTGCAATGATAAGAATATCAAGAAACAATTAACCCAACAAGCAAGTTCCTTCTAGAAACCATACACATGCAATCTGCCTCCCCCAGACTTCCTCAATTGGACTAAAATAAATTTAACTAAAGCACCAATACATTCTTTCTCAACACTATTGTTTTCCCTTGTCTGCTGTTTCATGGAATCCCTCCCTATGTTCAAGTATAATTATCAATCTTATATATTCCACTCCTTATTTAATAATTATCCATCCCCTTAATTTATATAAGGTAAATCAGCAAAATGTAACTGTACTTGCTTTATTCACATTTTCTAAGTCTAGAACCTACGACTTCTAGCCATGCAGAGTAAGACTTAACTTTGACTCTCACTTGAAGGACAGCAAGAACACTAGCATGGTGTTATGAAGGTGGGAAGATAAATAAATAAATAGACAGATAGGTAAGTAAATAAGCAAACAAACAAAATTCATCTGTGAGCTGCTTTTATTAATTTGGTTATTTGATACAATCATATGGTGAGCCAGGCAAAATTGCCATGTAGCAATCCACCTACGTTTATTACATCACATATTACATCACATACAAGTAGTCAACTGTGATGTAAACTCTACACAGACAAATTATTCAATTAGGCCTGCCTTCATGTGTCAGGCTTTTTGACCTTTTAGTCTTCCTGTCTAGCAACTGGAGTTCTTAATCTGTTCAGCAATATGGATAACAAGTTTGAAATATGACAAGTAAACATATCTTAGCACTTTAAGCAAGATACAATTTTAAAATACTCAGAAAAGTAGTAAAAAAATCTTAAATGGTAAAGATGTTGGCATGTATTTAAATTTGGATATAATACTGAACAAGAAACATACCATATTCTAGTCATATTGCACACAGATTTGTTGATATTGCACTCCATATCCAAATGGATGATGTTACTTGATGTTTATAAGACATTAATATTCCTGGGAAGCATCATGGTGAGGTAAGGAACTTACATTCCTGCAAACTTTTAACTTGAGAGCATCAACACCGGGGATTGAGTCAACTATGACTCAATATGCTAACAGAAGAAAGGAAGACTTAAATTTGACTCTGGTTTTATTCAACAACATTAACAATATTGAAAAATATATGATTCTGAAGTGGATGTGACAGTGTTGATGCTGAAAGGATTCTTTCTCTTGTGGAGGAACCTAGAACTAGGAGCTCAGTTTTAAGATAAGGGGACTCCTACAGAGATGAGATTGAATTTTCTTCTTTCAAAGGGTCATAGTCTTTGGAATTATCTGCCAGAGTCCAGTTGAAGTTGGGCCATTAGTTATCTATAAGGCTTTGTTAGACAGAATTTTACTTGAGAATTTAATAGATGGTTATGAGGACAGGAAAGAAATAATCAAGACCACAATCACATCAGCCCTGATCTTATTGAATGGCAAAGCAGGCTTGATGGCCTGACTGGAGTGCTCTTGTTCTTATTTCTTATCATTTTATGATTGACAACAGTAATTATTTTAAAACAAAATTTGGCTTGTTGGATACATTTTTGGTACACATTTTTGATAGCTTCTTTTTGGTTTTCCACGTATTGAGACAGTAGCAACAGATAACAAAACAGCAGAAAAAACAATGAAAGATAAATACTGTCACTCACTCTCTCATTATCAGCCACCAGTTCAGATATCAATAGTGTGCCTCGTTTGAAAGTGGGATGACTTGAAAGTGGGATCTGCAGTTGGTGAGACACAAGACTCAAGTGGCCTGGATCAAAGCATAATATTGCCGATTCCGGGGAAAAAAAAGAATTTGCCGGAGAAACTCAGCAGATCTTGAGAGAGAAAAAAACACAGTTAACGTTTCAAGTCCGACATGATTTTCTTCAGAACCAGAACAAAAGGCTTGGAGTTGGGGTAGGGGAGGCACAGAATCATAGAAACCCTACAGCGTGGAAACAGGCCATTCTGGCCATTGAGGCCACTTTGACCTTCCAAAGAGCATTCCACTCAAACTCAACACATCCCTGCAACCCCACATTTCCCATGGCTAATCCACCTAGCCTGCACATCCCAGGACACCATCAGAAATTTAGCACCTAACCTCCACAACTTTGGACTGTGGGAGGAAGCTTACGCCAGCACAGGGAGAATGTGCAAACTCCACAAAGGCAGTCACCTGAAGCTGGAATTGAACCCGGTCCTTGATGCTGTGAGGCAGTAGTGCTAACCATTGAACCACCGTGCACCTCACAGATGCCAGCTTACTGCAGGGTGATGTCGCCATTGATGTTTCACTGCAAAAGAATCAGATGAAGATCATGATGGGGAGGCTGATGGAGAATCCTGAAGGGTGTATAAATGTGATCACTATCAAGGAACAGAGGGGAGTCAAGCACCTTCTTGTCACAGGACTTTGGGCAAGCCTTGGACATCATCTTTTCCAGTGGACAATTGCAGACACAACCTTAAAGCAAAATCTAGTGAGTGACATCTCAGTTTCCTTTCCAGCACAGGTAGCACAAACAATATCTGGGTGCAGTGGAATTTCAGTCTGGTTCCCTGCTGGTTCATACTGCTGCCAACAGCCTGCAGATTCCACAATTGCATAATGTCACAGCGGTCCAGCGATCCATGCTCTGACGAGATTACTCAGATTGTTGAGGTATTCCGTGTGTAACCCTAATTATAACAAGCAAGGACATTTATTTGTCTCCTATTTATTGATAGAGACCATAAAGTATCCTTATTGAGGCACCCAGTTGGAATCACATCAATAAATACAGAAATGTCTATCTGTTATCGTAGCAGACAAAGGAACATTAGAAACTTGGCTGGGAAAAGATCCTATAGTCATTTGAGCCTGCTCAGTTATTCAGTAAGATCATAGCTGTACCTCTACCTCAGCCCTGTTTTCCTGTCCTGCTTGACTTCTTCTCAGCTGTCCTGGCATATTTGACATTTTTCCATGCCAACTGTGTCTGTAAACAGGATTTCTGGCTAGTAAGCCTAAGATTATAGATGACACAAGGGTTTGGAAATAAACCATGACATTATAGAGTTGATTAAAATAGGAATTAGATGTTGTCAGAGCTGACCAAGCTAAAATCATTTCTGGTGCAGACAGGTAATATTTAAAATGTGCAAGAGTTAGCAGGATGCAAAGATGTACTCGTTTTAACAGTGCTTCCTGGCACAGTATGTTTTACAAGAACTTACTTTTCACTTTATGGGGTGTGTCCGTATTTTACAAAGGTGTATTTTAGAAAAATAAATTTATTTCTCATCATGTTCCAGTCTTCTGAGTTCACTTTCTTAACTTCAGCCAAGAGAATGAGTTGATGTTCCCACTTCCTGGCCTTAAATAACGCATTTAGCTGAAAGTGGATCAGAGTAATCAGCCAGTGACTTAGCCTTGCATCCCTTCAGGGATATTTGGTCCATGCTTCAGTGCATCTGTAGATCAGTGTGGTTGCCATTTACAGCTCAACCACTGGGCACAAGCCTACATTGAACACAGGGTGGAATCATGTCTTAGAACTTCAGTATGCCTACATTGAAACTTCAGTTTTTCATATCGACAGTACTTGCTGCTGAGGAGAAATTTTCCTTTGTGGATAAATTCCACACTATGATTATATCTAGCTTAGTTGTGATGTATTCTTTTTTTCAGATTCAAATTAGCAACTATCGAACGTGACCAATTTCAAGCCTGCAGCCTGAACATTTGAAAAATTTCAAGTAAATAGTTTAACTTCAAAATTATGGTGTTGTAAACATGGTTATAGCATTATTTTGTTGATTATTTTAATGGGAGTACAATCTGTTTGTTTAAAATAATAGCAATGCTGGAGTTCCTATTGGATGAGTGGACTATTCACGTTGTGGTGGGGCAAGGTGTCTACCTGTCATTTCACTTGGCAATGATTTCATTAGCTTAAAAAGGCAGGGACAACTGTCAAGTATGCAATGCTGTGCATCTACATTGCCAAAAGAGAGGAGAAATGACTTTTTCAATGGTGATGTGCTTCTTAATTGCAGGAAACAAACAAATTGGGTGGTAATGCAGAACTTAAACTTTACAAAAAGGAGACAAGAAGTTGAAGTTTTTCCATCTTGCACTCTGAGCTTGGAGGTAAGAAACAGCCTTAAACAAAGGAACACCAATTTTTACAGTATGAGAAGAAGGTGCTGATTGCTTGGGCCATCACTGGCATAGAGATACAGTACAAACAGTTAACTATTAATCTTAATTCTTGGATCAGACAAGTAGACTCTGATTGGTCAGGGAGTACAGCAGCGACTGGCTATTGCCATGACCCTTTTGGTTTGAAAGATAGACAACATGTGTACAATATGTGGATCGCCTGACCACCTCCTGTTCATACATCACCAGTACCTGCCCTTCCATCCACTTCCACTATACTCAACCCAGTCTTTGTCTCATAGAAGGAAAAGTTGAACATTACTAGACTGATATCACCACAGAACAGTGACTGACCTCCATGTTGAAGACAATGATGGCAATGGAACTTGTAGGAACGTTGTAGATAAGAAATAGTTGAATGACAGCTGCACCAAGCAAGCTGCAACTATTCTGAATACCTGTTTAATATTTGCAGCAACTAGTTCCTTGGAAAGGAAAGGATAATTGCAAGTGACGTATAAATAAAGCAAACTTCGTTATTAATCAAATGTAAATGCATGGAAATAAGGTACACAATTCTAACTTGTGAGATTCTGAAGTTACCATTTTCAGCTTAGGGGAAAAACCAAAATTTGCTTTCGACATCAAGATTCTGATTCTTTCATTCTTGCCATATTTTCCCAACATTCTAATCATTGTTCATGCCACATAAGGGAGAGGAGAATTCTACCCATGATTATTTTAAAATAAATTACTGTTCTGTTTTTTGAAGTGCTGTGCTAAGTATAGATTGATTATAGTGACATTTTCCAGGGAAACCTTCTGTAGATTTGCTTTGATTAATATTTACATTCAACATAGTTTGAGTCTGTTTACACTCAGTGTTGCTTAACTAAAAGGTGTAGTGCAATACATGGAGGAACTGTTCACTCTGCAAGACACAACTAGTCAGACATACTGCTACGCTTGCCAGAACAAGCATACCTTTTACCTGATCCAACATGCAAACAAGATGCTGCAGGCAGTTTGAACACAAATCCATTTATCCCAATCTGTGGAATTCCTGGTGTGAGGTGGAGATTCATTTTTTTATTAACCCATTTACCAAAAGTACATCATAAAAAGGAAAATAATGTAAAACAATCAATTAGTAGAGATGAGTCTGAGATGGATTTCTGCACTATTTTTCTTTACAATTGTAGAATACATTGAACAGTGGCAAACTATGAATAAAATGCGAAGTAAAAATCAACAAGATAGTATACAGTACATGAGTTATGACTTTCATGTTCAACAAATAATCCAGAGCTCTTGGATTGAAATTCCATTATGGTAAGCCATAGCAATCAATCTCAAAGTGATCCAAAAATTTTGCACATTGTGTCACAATAATATAAAATATGAAGTACTGACCTTTGAATTCCATCAGCTGATTTTGAACTTGGAACTTTTATAGACTGAAATGATTTTGAAAAGGTACCAAAACATTGACTTAAACTGGCCATGTAAGTCACCTGACCTGCAGCAATTAGCCAGGATTCATGAATCAACTAAGAAAAGTGTGAACTGAAATAAAAAGTTGCTCCAAGGACAATGAAACTAGTTTATCAGGCTCCATGAAAAGTGTGAAAAGGTCCTCATAGAATCATGCAGCATGGAACCCTTCAACCCAACTCATCCATCCTGACCAAGTTCCCAAACTAAACTAGTCCCACCTGCCTGCGTTTGCCCAAATCCCTCCAACCCTTTCCTATTCATGTACTTATCCAAATGTCTTTTAAATGTTGTAACTGTACCTGCATCCACTGCTTCCTCAGGGAGTTCATTCCACACATGAATCACTCTCAGTGTAAAAAACATTGCCTCTCATGTCCTTTTTTAAATTGTTCTCTTCTCATCTTAAAACTATGGCCGCTAATTTTGAACTCCCCACACCTTAGGGAAAAGACCTCGGCTATTTAGTTTATCTGTGTCCGTCATGATTTTATAAACCTCTATAAGGTTACCGCTCAACCTCCTACGCTTCCATCATCTATTTGGTTTACGTTATTGTGAGAAAGTTCATATATTGGAGATGAAACACTGTGGTGATCAACCCTGAAAAACATGACTTCAGAATATACAAACAAGCTGATATTTCAAAGAGCTGTCTCTTGACAGTCCAGGAGGTGAATGGATTTTAAAAATGCAAAACTGAATACAAGAAGGAGGCTCTCTTCCTTTCAAGAAGAAAGTGCGCTGTGATAGCACTGATTGAAAAGAAACATCAGGGAACTGAGAACTTAAAAGACAACTGCAATATTTGCTATTACTGACCATCCAAGAGACCAATTAAATGACTGTGGTCTCCGGTTAATATCTTACTTTGCAAGGACACTGAAAGCTGCAGAGTATTTCATCTTCCATTGTACTGGACATATTACCCTTTAATCTTTTAACTTTGGACATATGTGGGCAAGGAGCGATTACAGGCCAAAGTGACTACATGCTTGACATTGTTCTCTCTGTAAATAAAGAAAACCTTACAGTTTAAAAATTCATCATTAGTCGATTCAGCTATCAAGGAAACTCTGAATGAGCCACCCAAGTAACTTTGCAGCAGTATTTATATGCTCAGAAGAAAAGGCAGCACCAGTATTATGTGTGTACCATACATACACAAGCACTGTCCAATTGTACACATCTTTGTTGACAGAATGACAGAATAGTGAGTATAAGTTGAGTTGAGGTCTAGAATCAATCATGATTTTACAGAATGAGGGAGCAGATTTAAGGGGCTGCATAGCCTATTTTCCAGTTTGTTAATTATTAAACTGACATTTGTGCTCACATTTTATTAGGAAATGAAAGCGCATCAAGGACTTTACAGGAGAACAAAATCAAACAAGACCATTCATGGGTTGATTAAACTTTACAAAACTATGAGGGACACAGATAGGATAGATTGGAAGGAATCTTTTTTCTTCGTGGAGAGGCTGATAACTAGCAGCCATAGATTTAAAGTAAGAGACGAGAGATTTAGAGGGGATTTAAGGATTTTTTTTTCACTCAGTGGTTAGCGACCACTGCCTGACGGGGTTATAGAGATGGGAAACCATCACAACATTTCAGAAGTAGTTATATGAACATATGAAATGGTGCAGCTTGCAGCACTTTGGGCCAAGTACTGGGAAATGGGATTAGAATGGATGATGACCGCTTGATGAAGGTCATGGACACGATGGGCTGAATGACCTCTTTCTCCATTCTAATATGACTCTATGACTCGATCATACTGACAGCGCAACTGGTAATCTTAATTTAATTTTCAGTTTAAATTTTAGTACAGAAACCTTCTATTGTGAATTCATCATGAGATCTTTTGTACCATCAGCAAATCTAAAGGGATTTTTAACTCTGCTACACTTTCAAAAACCATCTTTGTTGTGACTTTTGGACCCACATCTAAAAGATATCTGGGTGGGCTATCCTTTGTTCGTAATTATCTTTTCCTGTGTGTCTAGCATGGATGCGGAATGGCTGTCTATTGCAAGTACAGTTTGGGTGTTGAACAAATGAATCTTTATCCTTTTTTTAAATTTAAACTTTCAAGAAAGGCAGGGCATGTTATCATGCTGCATCACAGCGCCAGGGACCTGGTTCAATTCCAGCCCCGGGTGTCTATCTGTGTGTAGTTTGCACATTCTCCCTGTGTCTGTGTAGGTTTCCTCAAGGTGCTCTGGTTAATCTCAGTTAAAAGATGTGCAGGTTAGGTGAATTGGCCATGCTAAATTGCCAATACAGTCTAGCGATATGTAGGTTAGGTGGGTTAGCCATGGGAAATGCAGGGTTACAGGAAGAGGGTAGGGGGTTGAGTCTGGGTGGAATGCTCTTCGGAGAGTCAGTGTGGGCTTGTTGGGCCAAATGGTCTGTTACCACACTGTAGGGATTCTGTGAAAGCCTCTTTGATATCTGACCTTGAATGTCACAGTTCTTAAGGGGTTCTCAGAAATAGCTCCTGTGGCAGTCAATCAAAAAGAAACAGAAATTTTCCCTCCTTCCTCCCTTGTCCTTAACAATGCGAACTCTTGAATGCAATGTTTTTAGGAGGAACTGTGGGGTTTTGAATCATGTTCTTCTTGTTCTTGTCCCTCCAGAATCACTGTATCTTTCTCCCTCATGGGAATGGGTTTCCTTCTCCTTGTGAGAAACCTGTTAGGAATCTGACAAGTATCTAGTGGGATCTGGACCACTTAAGTGTTGCATTGATGCTCCTCTGATAGGAAAATGAACCTGGAAGTACATGCTGATGTGCATCTCCAATCAGTTATCACTATAAATCAAAATGATGGAATGTTTAATTGAATATAAACATACACTTCATCTGATATGTGAGCAAAGTATGCAATGATTTAATGACACTTTGTAGGATACGATAGACACAGCTTTAATTGCAAGAGTCATATTTCACATTTAATATAAATCAACATAAAGACAGTGTATAATTTCAAATATCAACAGGACATAGGTGAAACAAGAGCAGTGAGCATGTAAAGGCCTGATTGAGTCATAGACTTCATAAATTACAGACAAAGGTGCTTATAATGTTCTGAGATTATAATAATTGAGATTAAGTATGAAGCCAGTTGAAGTAAATGGGTCTTTGTTATGATGTGGAAACTTTGTTAATTCAATATAGGTAGAGATTTGAAAAGTGTATGCAAGAAAAGCAAAGTTCCATGATCCCACATTTGGGTTCTGACTAGTATATGTCAACAGTGATAGCATACTGTATTAACAAACAAAACCACCTTGAGATACTTTACTACATCAAAGATGCCCAAGACATACAAGTTGATGTATAACCATTCTTTGTTCTGTTACTTAGCGGAGGCATTAGCTTGCTTAATACAGCTGAACAAATGTGGGTGTTAAAATACATAACAAAAGAACATCATGCAAATGTGTTACGTGCTAACAGTAATGCGTATGATTACATTGTGGAAGATTTGGCAAGATCACTTGAAAAGAAACTGTTTCTGTCATTTTATGAAGAGCGAGAAGGGGATATAGATTGATTGGCAAAGAAAAGATCATTCAGATTTCAAATGCACTGCCTGGTCAGATGGCAAATACAATTTAAATAGTAATCTTCAAAACAGAATGGATAATTAGCTGAAAAAGAAAAGCTGGAGGAATCAAAGGAAAGAATAGGGCAGTAGGACTCACTGACTTGCTGCTTAAAAGCAGGTGGTGAGAAGGGGTCTGCCTGTGAGATCCTTTATGCACGCCCGGACACTCTGCTGCACCGCACACTGCCCCCGAAGCGGCTGCGGAGGGGACAAGACTGTCACACACCTCCTTCTGGAATGTGCCTATGCAGAAGAAGTCTGGAGAGGAATGCAGTAGTGTTTGTCGAGGTTTGTCCCGAGCAGCTTCATGACGCAGGACTCCGTGCTCTACGGTCTGTTCCCCGGTACGCACACCGAGACAAACATCAACTGTGCCTGGAGGATCATCAACTCAGTCAAAGATGCTCTTTGGTCTGTCTGAAACCTGTTGATCTTCCAGCTGATGGAGTTGACCCCGAATGAGTGTTGCAGATTGGCTCATTCCAAGGTCCAGGACTACGTGTTGAGGGGCGCGCTGAAGCTTGGGGCAGCTGCCGCCAAGGCGCGGTGGGGAAAGACCACCATGTAAGGTCAGCCTGCAAAAGAACAGGGGGCCCACTCAGAAACTGGGACCCCCTGACACCTCAGCAGAATATCTGTATCGTCAATGTACAGACCTGTGTATACGAATGATTAATTCCGATCTCCGTATGTAAAGAAATGCAATGTGTGCATAAGAATGGCATGACCAATTGTATAAATATCAAAATAATTTTATGAATAAAGTATATTTTTGAAATAAAAGAAACTAACTTGCTGCTTGAAAGGTCTGGAACAGATACATTAGGCCAATGCCCTTCTTCTATTCTGCACAATTCTATAAACGCAAATCAATGAATTATTTTTGCAGTATAATTTTCTTGCTCGGTTCAATGCATTTTTCACACAGAATGTAGAAATACTTAAGTTACTTAAATTTACAAACCTGTGGATAGATGTTGGGAAAGAATTGGGATTTTCTTTCTGGGGAGAAGTTGAATCAATACGTCTTTATATGGACAAAGCATAAAAGCTTATCACAGTTTAAACTGCCTGACTTTAGATTATTTCCAAATTAGGACCTCGCTAATGCTGCTGTGTACAGGTTACAAGAAGATCCATTGACAATTACAATAAATTTCAGTACATTAATTATTAGCAGAGTTAAAAATAATGTAAAAAAAAGGATGACACACAATTTCACTTGCAATCCCCATGTGAATGAAATATGATTCCTTTTGCACGTGTGCTCTCAAGGCATTTCGCATTCATGCCAGTAAATTATAGGAGTTTGCTCATTTTTAGTGAACAGGTTATTTTTACAAATGCTTCTATCTAATGATGTTGACACTTATAAAAAGTATTCAAAAGCTATTGTAAGTCAGCCTCCCTAGCTTGGCAGATCACCACACCTGACAAGCTAAACTCCTATATATGAGTGTTGATGGAAGATTCCAGTCCCGCACATTCCAATCTTGTCTTGATCATATCTCACATATTGTGCCAACCTTGCAAATCTTTCAACTGACAGCATCAGCAACTTGTTCTTTCAGTTTGGTTTGAGCAATGCTATGAGCATGAAGTAATGCAAGGGCAGTGAAAGTTCACCAACAAAATACATTATTTGTACAATATGATATTAGAAAGCTAAGATAAGAAAGATTTGCAGTTATATAGTAAGCTTTGCAAGCTCAAGACTTCCTAAAGCACTTTACAATAAAAACAGCTTAGAGCAGGTTTACAGTTTATTAAATGAGGTTATGCAGAATATATATTACCCAGTATCATTTACACATTGTTGAAGAGCTAATGTAAGTTTACGAAAGTCAGGGCAAAAGGTTGTTGAAAGGTTGTGAAGAAAATGTTGCTGACAAAATTGTAGTAAACCCAATGAGCAAACATTTTTATGGGTTAACTGAAAATCAAACCCAGCATTCCCAGAGTCATCACAAAAGTAAAGATTTTGAAAAGTATCATTGAATTGCCCAATTTACCCGTGTTGACAGAAAACATAGTTTCTGTACTTGACAAGAATTGCTATTCATTACAAGTAAATACTCTCTAGCTACAGGTAAGCAATTTTAGACCAAGATATAACAAGGTTAATTAAAAATCACAGCTTACACAACTGTTGATGGAAAAATAAACTGATTTGGCTTAAGTCTTAAAGTGATTTTTTTTTTGCAAAGAACAGCGATCTAATGGTTCACAGCCCCAACTGTTCAGCTGCGTGGAAATCAATCCATTCAGCCTCCACCACTCAAGAGAAAATGACCCAAGTTTTTCGAGCCACTTTTTATAGCTCATATCCTGCAATCCAGGCAGCATCCTGTTAACCTCTTCTGCACCCTCTCCAAAGCATCCATATCCTTCCTGTAATGTGGTGATCAGAATTAAACTTTAGGAGGCAAAAGGCCTTTGTCTTCAACAGCTAATCACTAGTCCACAGACCAATCAGCTAGTTGTTGCTGGCTGAATCTCTATTTGTTTACAATCTTTTGACTTTTTATCACCTGTAAACCATTTACTACTGCCAGAACCAACAACTGTGTAAACAGTACTTACAATGAGTGTTAGATTACGTGCTTTCAAAAGTGTAGTAATCCTTCAACAATCCTTGGTTTTTAAAGCAATTCTTCATAATTTGCCAGGGCAGCACGGTGGCTCAGTGGTTAACACTGCTGCCTCACAGCACCAGGAACCCAGGTTCGATTCCAGCCACGGGCGACTGTCTGTGTGCAGTTTGCACATTCTCCCTGTGTCTGTGTGTGTTTACTTTGGGTGCTCCGTTTCCTCCCACAGCCCAAAGATGTGCAGATTAGGTGAATTGGCCTTGCTAAATTGCCCACAGTGTTAGGTGCATTAGTCAGGCATTAATGCAGGGTAGAGGAATGGGTTTGGGTGGGTTACTCTTCAGAGGGTTGGTATGGACTTGTTGAGCCAAAGGCCCTATTTCCATACTGTACGGAATTTAATCATAATTTCAGTTCACAATAGAAAAAACAGTCTTTCCAAATGTTCTAGTAATAAAGAACTGAACCTGTGACTGAAAACAACTACAACTTTTCTGAAAAACTTGGGCTGCTCCATCTTTAAACTTTCTAAAATGACAGTTCACTTTAACCTTCCTTTTAATTTCAAGTAATTGATGTACTTGGTCACCGGTTACCTATTCAACATGTCACACAAAGTTAGAGTTGGTATTTAATTGGAAACACCTTTGGTTAAGGAGTTTTATGTTCTTTCATAGAATATAGAACAGTACAGCACAGGAACAGGCCCTACACCCCACAGTGTTGTACCAAACATTACACCAAATTCCTTGCATATTCATGTCATAAAATCATCATAGAATCATAGAATCCTTACATTATGAAAACAGACCATTGGGCCGAACAAGTCCACACAGATTCTCCAAAGAGGTCCTTACCTAAAAGTCCCTTAAACACCCCTATTGTATCTGCCTCAACCAGCACCCTGGCAGTGTGTTCCAGACTCCTACCACTCACTGTGTAAAAAACATATCCCTTGCGTCTCCTTTGAACTTTCCCCCTCTCACTTTAAATCCAAACACTTCATCTACTGTGTCTGTTGCTCTCGATGTGGTCTCCTCGACAGTGGGGAGACAGGCCGCCAATTTGCGAAACATTTCAGAGAACACCTTCAGGGTGCATGCACCAATCAACCCCACTGCCCTGTGGCTGAACACTTCAACTCCCCCTCCCACTCCCCACAAGTCTTGGGCCTCCTCCACCACCAAATTCTAGCCACTCAATGCTTGGAAAAAGAACACCTCATCTTCCACCTTGGGACCCTCCAACCACATAGGATCAATGGCAATTTCATTAGTTTCCTGATCTCCCCTCCCTCCCCCACTTTATCCCAAATCCAGCCCTCCAACTTGGCACTGCCCTCTTTAACTGTCCTACCTGTGCATCTTCCTTCCCACCTATCTGCTCCATCATCCGCCTTCATCTACATATCGCATTCCCAGCTACTTTCCCGCCAGCCCTACCCACCCTCCCATTTATCTCTCAGCCCTCTTGGGCCCACACCTCCCCCCCCACCCACCCCCCACTCCCACATTCCTAATGAAGAGCTTATGCTCAAAATGTTGACTCTCCTGCTCCTCGGATGCTGCCTGACTGGCTGTGCTTTTCCAGCACCACACTTTTTGATTCTGATTTCCAACATCTGCAGTCCTCACTTTCCCTTAGTAACATTCTCCTTGATTAGTAAGGAAACTCCACCTCTTCTATCTTCCTCTCTACCTTGTCTAAAACAATGAAACCCTGTAATTTGATCAGCCAATCCTGTCCCTCTCTCAACCAAGTCTATATAATAGCCACAACATCATCGTCCCATGTACTGATCCAGGCTCTAAGCTCATCTGCCTCACGTATAATACTCCTTGCATTGAAATAAACACATTTCAGACCATTAGTACCATGGCGTTCATTTACCTGTTTCTGCCTGTCCTTCCTTTCTGATTTACTGAGCTGAACATATCAGCAACCTCCATTTCAGCAGCGGGAGTTGAAAGAGCATGAGCCAGGGGGCATCCAGGAAAGGAAGTTAGAATATTAAATACTTACCTTAAAACCACCCAATTTGATAGGGTTATTAAGAAGGCATATAGTGTGTTGGCTTTCATTAGGAGGGATTGAGTTTAAGATCTGTGAGGTTATGCTGCAGTTCTGTAAAGCCCTGGTTAGACCACATTTGGAATATTGTGTTCCGGTCACCTTATTATAGGAAGGATTTAGAAGCTTTAGAGACAGTGTAGAGGAGATTTACCAGGACGCTGCCTATACTGGAGGCCATGTTGTCATATGAAGAAACATGAAGAAGCTAGGACTTCTCTCACTGGAATGAAGAAGGATCAGAGGTGACTTGGTAGAGGTGTACAAGATGATGAGAGGCATAGATAGAGTGGATAACCAGAGACTTTTTCCCAGGGTGGAAATGGCTATCATGAGGGGGCATAACTTGAATGTGATTGGTGGAAGATTTAGGGGAAACGTCAGAGTTCGGTGCTTTACACAGAGAGTGGTGGGTGTGTGGAATGAACTGCCAGCAATGGTTGTAGAGTCAGATACATTAGGGACATTTAAGTAACTCTTAGATAGGCACATGGATGACAGTATGTAGGTTTGTTTGATCTTAGAGTCGGATCAAAGGTCAGCACAACATCGAAAGACGAAGGGCCTGTACTGTGGTATTGTTCTATGTTCTATACACCTTCCCCTCAACCCCTTTACTTGCTGACCTGCTGATCTGGGTCCCAGTGCACTCTTAAACCTTCGCAGGTAGCACTAGCAAATCTCTCTGCAAGGATGCTTGTTCCCCTCCAGTTGCAGTACAACTCGTCCCTCATGTACAGGTCACCTCTGCCCCAGAAAAGGTTCCAATGATCCATGAACCCCCTTAAACCTGCCCTCTGCACCAGCTCCTTAGCCATGCATTCATCCTCCCTATCTTTCTATTCCTTGCCTCACTAGCACATGGCACTGGCAGTAACCCAGAAATTACTACCCTCGAGATCCTACTTTCAGCCTCTTTCCTGACTCACTGTACTCACTCCACAAGACCTCATCCCTCTTTCTATCCTATGTCAATGTGCACCATGATCTCTGGCTGCTCACCCATCCCCTTAAGAATTTTGTGCAACTGCTCAATGCCACTCAGCCTCTTTGCCTTTGAACGGGAATCATTATAATTATGCAGTCTCATTCCAGGAGGTATTAAATTGTCGCTAGAGCTCTCTAAAATTTGAAATGTTATAATGTGACTTTTCTTTTACTTTTTCTATCTGTCTCTTTCTACAACCTTCTTTAATCCAACATTTGATTCCCTCTTTGTATTTTTCAACCCTTACCTAATTTGACTCTAGTTCACTCTATTTCCATTTCTCTCATTCCTCTGTTTATTTTTTGATCGCTAAATGTCATTGATTAAGGAGATAGATTGTGGATGTGATTCTTTAATAAGTTCGAGCCTATACTCACTGCAGTATTATCAAGTCAAACTTACAACAAAATAGTAGTACACAATGTTCTCACTACCCGGATTCTGCAAAAGGTCTAACTAATGAGGTGTAAGAAAGGTTGCACCATGCTCACAAAAGTGACCCAAAGGGATTGGTATTATATGCTTCATGTGTCAATGTCTGTTTTTAAAAGTCAGTGTCTTTTCTAACCAACATCACTCCAGTCACTCATGGAAGTGACAACTGCTATGTGTTACAGGTTGGAATGTTTGCAGGAATAGGAATTTCCACTTATAGTGTCGGAATTACTTCAGATAGCTGAAGCACTAAGGTAAGAATAATGTCCAAAGAGAAGGAGAAGCAAAAAAGGACAAAGTATTAGAGGGCAGATTGCAGAATAATGGATTGAGAAGAAGTCTAATGGATAATACTGAAGAATCCAACTTAAACTATTTCAGAGGAAGAAAAGTACAAGCTTGAATTGGGTTGCAACTATAAAAGAGTGCCAATTTAAATGACTTATAAACTTTTGCATGCTAGCGTTATTGTGTAATTCATAGAATTGCACCATTAGTTTAATGCTTAAAACTTTTTGGGTTTCCTCTGTTTTATGTACCTTTGACTTCAGGGAAATATCTTTGTAACAGCTTGTTTTCAAATCTTCTTGGTTTAAAAATCAAGATTTCCTCTTGAGATAATAGCTTTTGTGGTTGTTGGTTAGCACTGCATGTTTCCCAGCTTGGAATGTGTGAGTGTAGACTGAATAACCTTTATTGTAGTTCCCACTTACAGGGTGTGAACATAAGCCTGTAGAAACCCAGTACCAGGTATACACTACATCCCACCCCACAAGTCTTGTGCAGACATTTCCAAGGTTAACTTTATTTTTTTTTATTTTTTGACATAGACAGTTGACAATAAAAGAAAAATCTGTACTGGATTTATTCTCTTTGTTGTGGCATAAATGTGTGTTCATTCCTGAAAACCAGTTTTAGTATATTCCTTATTTGTCCTCTTATTTGACAAGACAGAAAGAAAATCTTCTTCTGAAGAAATGTTAGCTTTGCTTTCGCTCCCCAGATGCTGCCTGAACTGCTGAGCCTTTCCAGCATTTTCTGGTTTTTGTTTCCAATTTTCAGCATCTGCCATTGTTTAGTTTCATTTTAAGAAAATCTTCTTTTGGATTTTTTGACCCAGAGGTAAATCCAACCCGGAGTGCCCCAACCTTTCTCCATGAATAGGATGAGAGGCTGAGGGATGACCTGAAAGGGGTTCATAAAATTATGAGGGACATAGATAGCAGTAAATAGACAAGGTCTTTTTCCCTGGGATAGGGGAGTCCAGAATTAGTGGGCAAAGGTTTAGGGTGAGAGGGGAAAAAGTTGAAAGGGACTTAAGGGGCAACTTTTTCATGCAGAGAGTGGTGCATGTATGGAATGAGCTGCCAGAGGAAGTTGTGGAGGCTGGTACAATTACAACATTTAAAAGGCATCTGGAGGGGTATATGAATAGGAAAAGTTTTGAAGGATATGGGCCAAGTGTTGGCAAATGGAGCTAAATTAGTTTAGGATATCTTTTTGGCATAAACAAGTTGGACAGAAGGGTCTGTTTCCATGCTGTACATCTCTATTACTCCAGGACTCGAAGTCTGGTCCCAAATCCCAAAGAAAGTAAACCTAAAAATGGATTTAAAATAATAACAACTTACAATGAAGCAAAATCCTATGCAAAAAAAACAAAGAACTGTGGATGCTGGAAATCAGAAACAAAATCAGAAATTGCTGGGAAAACTCCATAGGTCTGACAACATCTGTAGAGAGAAAGCAGAGTTAACGTTTCAGGACCAGTGACTCTTCTTCAGAACTGATTACCGCTGGGAAAAGTTTGGTATATGTGCTGAAGTTGGAAATGGAGGGATATGTGGTGGAAGGAATAAATGATAGGTAGAGCTGGGTGCCAGAGATAAAGGAAAACAATTGAGGAGATGAAGGAATGGTTAAAGGTCAGCTTAGGAAAATGGACAACTGCTAATGGGAACCATTAGTGGCTGATCATGAGTTGCATCTGGTAACAACTCATGTGATGACAAGGCATGGTGTGTGGGGAGTTGGGATAGGGACATGGGAGTAGGTACTCAGGCTCAAAAATGATTAAACTCAATATTGAGCCTAAAAGATTGCAGGGTTCTGAAATGGAAAATTGCAACACACCTGAGATACCCATGCAAGTATGCCACCTCCATAGGCTGCCATTCCACACCTCCCAACCCTCTGTCGCTCCAGTTATCTCTTGCTACTAGATCACATGATTCTCAACTTTGCTGAATGCCATTTTGAAAATGCTGTGTGTCGTAGGAACGCCACCTGTAGGCTGCATGAGCACACAAGCACAGAAACTCCACCTGCAGTGCTCTGTGCTTGCCATGCTACCGGGTCAACATCGCTGTCTTAGGCTTGCTACAATGAAGATCCTGTGAAACTCAATACAAACTAGAAGAAAACCATCTCATTTTTTGGTTGGGAACCCTGCAAACTTCTGGACTCAATATCAAGTTCAATAATTTTAGGATCTGAGCACCTTCTTCCATGTCCTTACCCATTCCCCACACATCAGGCTCTGTCATTACATGAGTTGCTACCATATACAACCCATTGTCAGCCACTAGTGGTTCCCATTAGCAGCCATTCATTTTCCTGGGCTGACTTTTAGCCAGTTCTTCCTCTGCCCAACAGTTTGTTCTCTCTGTTTTTGGGTTCCATCTCCACCTATCATCTACCCCTTCCTCCTCCCAAAGCCCATCTTCAGCATATATATACCAACCTTTTCCTAGCTACAATCAGTTCTGAAGAAGGGTCATAGGACCTGAAAGATTAATTCTGCTTTCTCTCCACAGATGCTGCTAGACCGACTGATTTTTTCCAGCAATTTCTGATTTTGCAGCAAAATCCTATGGTTATAGAAAATCTAAACTAAAGATTGAATTTGTTTTGGAATACTTAGCAAGTCAGCAAGCATCTGTGGAAAGAGAAACCAAAGTAATTGAACTCAGTTTGTGCAGACTATGTTGTTTCTTTACAGTAGAAATGTTCATATCCTTAACGGATATCCTTAATCAGATCCTTAAAAATCTGATTTATTAAGAGATACCCATGCAAATATGCCATCTCCAGAGGCTGCCATTCCACACCTCCCAACCCTCTGTCGCTCCAGTTTATCTCCTGCTACTAGCTCACACGATTTTTGTTTTTGATGAATGCCATTTTGAAAATGCTGTGTGTCATAGCAATGCTACCTGTAGGTGGCATGAGCACGCAAGCACAGAGACTCCACCTGCAGTGTTTTGTCCCTGCCAAATGACAGCAAAAGCTGCCTCCCAATCGGAGAGATAGTCTACTTCACCAGCATCGGGACTTTCAGTGAAACAGTGACTATTGAGTGTTTATCTATCCAGACTTCAATTGCTGGATGCTGTTGTATGTTTTCAGGTTAGGGATACTTAATTTGTGCTGGGTTGTAGACTACATGCTAGTCTTAATAGGATTACTTGATGTTTCTGATTGTGGTATCCTTTGACTTGACATTTATTTTATCTCACTGTCATGCTGTTTGGCATTCATACTTGATAAAATCTTTGTTCTAGCCATAGGTTGCTTATTTCTACTGAATGCTAGCAACCATCAGTTAGGAAATGAAAACAAATTGCTGGAGAAACTCAGCAGCATCTGGGGAGAGAGAAACAGGTTTACATTTTGAGTCCAATGTGACTGTTCCTCAGACCCTTCTACTTAAGGTGATACTAGACTGGAGTCTACAGTTTAATATTGTTCCTACATAGCCTTCACATCAGACATGATTTTGCTTTTTAAACTTTCTCAGATTTGGACAATTTTACTGGAATTTGGTGCCAACTGCCTGGAGCAAAGCATGATTCTGGAGAGAAGAGAAAGTGCATGGAATAACTATACGACTGTAGAATTGCATCTCTCTCACTCACTCTCTGTCACAAACACATGCATTCTCTTTCATTTACACACCAGCTCTTTTCTTCTTTTGGGTGTAGAAGGTTATGCTTTATATATTTTAAAGTCAAATCTTCAAAATCATGCTGCCAATAACTGGCATCAGATTACAGATGGAGTATATAAGGATCAGAAGTCTTTCAAAACCACAAGCTGCTGGAAAATGTCATATTTTTGCATTCTTCATGTTGATATAAACATATCAATCTCACACAATTTGGTAATATGTATATATACAAATAATGTTCACTGGGAGCTTAGATACATCTGACTTCATCGCTACCTCCTCAATCTGCCTTGTGTGACTAATTCATCATATTCTGTTGTCATGTGTAATGACTGACAGCAGTTTAAGATACTTCACCCTTAAGGTGCATAGAGATCATAGCATAACATTTTTTTGACACGGCACCAGATGAAATTGGTCAGATTGTTCCCTGCCAAGTTCTCCCTAAAAGTACGTTGAGTGAGCTGGCACCAAAAATGGGCAAGGTAAAAACAATGACTGCAGATGCTGAAAACCAAATACTGGATTAGTGGTGCTGGAAGAGCACAGCAGTTCAGGCAGCATCCAACGAGCAGCGAAATCGACGTTTCGGGCAAAAGCCCTTCATCAGGAATAAAGCGGGTATGATATAGAAATAAATAATTTAAAGTCAATAAGTTCAGTAGCAAGCCTGCTAATCCTGGACAATATGCATTCCATGCCATAATATGATAGAGCCTCTTTTATTTGACCCTGTTAAATTGTCTAGACAATTCTGGCATAACAGAGGCAGAAGCAGTAAAACTGACCAAATCACAATCCCTACACTAACCCTGTCTTCGGCTTTCTGCCCTGGTTAACTGTACTACATGCATGCAGCTCTTTGTCTTCTCTATATTTTCCATCTGCTGTAACTATCCTTTGTGCCTAGCTACATGGCTATATACCAACATCCTTCATATTAGCATTTCTTTCAGGTCAAGAATTAACAATCACTTGGACCAATATTTCAAGCCAATTATCTCTGAGCCCTTTACAATCAATACAAACTCTTTAAAATACTTTTCAAACATTCTTAAAACCAATGAATAATTCCTTATTGTAAAAAAAATTACAAATCTTCCTTACTGTATTTCCTTGGGTCAAAGACCATTACAATATTTTAAGTCTCAATGGGTCATGTTTAGGCATCACATTTGTTGGTCTACATTGGCTGCCAGTAGCTCAATGATAAAGTTCGCCTCCTCAGATTGAAATCCTTTCAATCTTTACCTCTTCCTACCTGAACTCAAGGTATTGTGCACTACATATACTCTAAAACAGCACTGTGCCTTCTCTGAACTCTGTAATATACAAACTGTATGTTCTCTTTAAATAAGCAGTGTAACTGTTCCCTGATTTCATACATTGAGTACTACATGTTTCCAGAACTCCATACCGTGAGCACTGTGTGCTGCCTCAACTCCATACAGTGAGTACTATAAATTCCCTGAACACAATATAGTGAACTCTGTGTATTCTCTGAATTCCATACACTCTGTGTTCCCTTAACTCTGTGCAGTGAGCCCTGTGCTTTATCTGAACTCAGTGCAGCCAAATTGTGCTTCCTCTAAAATGGTGAGCATTTTCTTGAACTTGATGCAGTGAGTGTTGAAAGTTTCACATTCTCTGGGCTCGGTAGTGTAAGTGGTCCTAACATGGCACTACTAACCTTGTCTACTCTCTAAAAGCAATAAAGCTTGTCTCTGAACTGCAAATGTGAAACTTTGGTCTTTGAACTCGCACTTTGAGCACTCAAAATGTTCCTCCCCCAGGACTTATCATACCTGTGAGCTTCAGAGTCAGCCTGACCGTGCCTGGATTGAATTACGCACAGCAGTCTCTTTGAAAACCCCTGACACTGATCTGAAGGCAGATGTGCACATGTGCACATGCCTCACCTTGAGTTCCAAAAAACAAAACAACTTCACTTTGGTTCCATTTCTGCTCATCCCTGTGCACCCTCCAGCATCCCAAACTCAATTCCGTAACTAAAAGCCAAGTACTACAGAAACGGAAATGTGAAATAAAAGCTGAGTGTTGGGGAAACTCAGCAAGTCTGGCTGAGATCATGAATTTTCCTAGCACTTTCTGTTTTTAATTCATTTTCCTAAAATAATTTTGGAGATATTCCAAAAAACACTGCCTCTTTCTCAGTGCTGCTTAAAATTGTTTCCAACTTCTCCCTCCCAGTTCTGACCCAGGCATTTCAAACCTATTGTGATCCACCTAGAGTTATCGCCAGGGAAGCTAGCTTACTGGTTGTGGGTGGTTCATAAAGCTACATGGAGTGTTTTTGCCAAACCTCTGTAATTACTATCCAGCCCGCCAGCTTACCTTCCCATTCCCCTGCCATGCTTTGACCTTCCTGCTCACCCACCCCAATTAAAGTGAAGACACTTTTACTTTCTGTTGGTTTGTCTCACAAAATTGAATAAAAACACCTTTTCCAGGTTCTTCAGCTTCACTTCTGTTCAGCGCTCTGTGCTCACTGTGCAAAAGTGCTGCTTGTCCTCAATACTGCCAACACTGCCATGCTTTATTACACTCCCTCAAATGTCTGTACTCAGTTGCCAGGTTGATTATTTCCCACACCTGGATCTGAGCCCCACATACTGTTGCTGAAAGCTGCCATTGAATACAATGATCTATTTCTAGTAGGCACGTCAAGATAAGTAGAGGTAGTTGCATGGTGGCTTTATCTTAGACTTACAAAAGGAGTTCTGTGTTAGAACTGCTAAACATCATGGCTACTGTATGAAAAAGATCAGTTTGAAAGATTGTTTTCCCATTACTGAGACTGTGTACACCAGACAGATTGTGAAAACATAACCGGCTGCAGTTTATGCTAAAAAACATTTAAAGGGGCATTTTCAATTTTCTGGGCATTCAAATATTCACCATGTTCCTGAAAGCTCTAATGCTGTGTTCAATGTAATAGATTATTAGTGCAACCTGCTCCTCACACAACAGACAGCAGTAGTCAAAAAGTAGTGTATTAAAATGAATATTTTATAATGTTCAACTGGAAATAATAAGTAACTGAGTCAGACAGCGTACAAAATAAGTTTTAAAACATATTGACAATGTCATTTGTGAGGTGTCACAGCTTTAAAGGCTAAATATCTGCATTGCCAAAAATGCTGTCAGTTCACCTGAGCCACTCAGTCAAGTTCAGAAGGAGAGTGTTTATTTATTTATTTAGTAAATTAATGTGGGGAGTTAAGAGGAACTCTATGCATGTGTAATTATTTTACCTTCCATGCTTCTTTTTCTTCACAATAAGTGAAATTAAACTCGTTGTACTCTTTAAAAAGTGTTACCATGACATTATATATTAATGGCAAGTAATTCCCATGGATACACTTCAATTGCTGCTAATTCTCTGGTTATTCTGGAAAATTATTGCCTTGGGTCAGCCTGCAGCCAAAACCAGTTTATTTTCCAGTTAAAGCCTGGAAAGTTAGAGTGGGAGTGCTCTTTGTATTGTTAGCAGCTACCAACACACATCTGATTTAAAGGTGCCACAAAGCAACACAAAACCACTTGGCAACACATGAGCAAGGTAGTGAAAAAGGCTTTCTGTGGTGCCTGACCGATATCAACAGAAATGAACCATTTGACTTTAATATTTTGCAACCTGACAAACTGCATGCAGAAAATTGTAGGGAGCTCATGGTCCAGTTGACTGTTTACAGGGAGTGCACTTGACCTAGATTTTGTCCAGCATTCCACTGTACAACCCATCCAAAAATCAGAAGGACAATTCCCCTAAAGTATAACTCCAGGAAAGAGTCGATAAACTGTGAAGCTGGAAAAAGCACAGCAAGTCAAGCAGCGTCAGAGGAGCAGAAAAGTCAACATTTCAAGTCGGGACCTTTCATCAGGACTCCAGAAAGAATTGGTTGGAGATATTTCACAAGGTGCTTCTCCACTTCCTTCATATGTCCTCTTCTAAGCTGAGCCCTGCTGTCAATCTCTAGCACTGCTAACCATGAGCTTGCTGCATAAGATTTTTATTTTCACAGAATGTCAGCATCACTTGCTGGGCCATCATTTATTACCCATCTTTAGTTATCCTTAAAAAGGTGGCGGTGAAACATCTCGAACCACTGCAGTCTGTGTGGCATAGGTACATCTGTGGGACTTTGTAGTGAGTTAATGCAACTGATTAGCTTGCCAGGTCATTGCAGGGAGCATTTAAGAACCAACCACATTTAGCCAAAAGAAATATGATTTAGCCCATTGTGTACATACATAACATCTCTTGTTGCCTGTGGTTCTTTTTCCAATCATCTTAAGTCGACATAAAACTTAGCCAAGAGAGGTAAATAGTGCATGGAGAACATAATGTTTCATTGTTTACAGAAGGGAGTGTTCAGTGTTCATTGTAAGTACGTGCTTAATGTTGCGCCACTCTAACTTACATAACTTGGAAGCAGCATTGATCAAAAATATTTAGCTCCACAAACTCTCATGTGCCAATTTATATTAAATTGTTCACCAGAATTGCAAATCAAACAACAAAAGAGGTGGCTTGAGTTGCCAAGAAAGTAAATAATTAAGTTCTTAAATTAATAAACTCTCCATGTTACCAGCTGTTTTATGGAATACTTAACCCTTTATTATAAAAATGAATATAGTCAAAAAGTGTACCTCATGTTTGAATCAATCCCCACTCTTTAATGAAAGGGAGTCATTAAATATTAATATCATGATTATATTGTCAGTGCTGGAGGTTTAAACACTTGATAGATGTTTTTCCACTTTTGTCATTGTAAGGAAGTTACAGTGAGAGCCACATTCATCCACTTGTCCTTATTAATCCTGTCTGACAGGCAACCCTTCAATTCAACTGTCAATTCTTCATTCTTCCTTTATTCATCTAATGTTGTTTACTTTCTTTCCAGGTTTTGAAAGTGCATAGATAACATGTCAGTCTTGCTATTATCCTCTTCATGTGTGGACATTGTTAGTTATGTTGATAGGCTACTTCACCATGGAATTACAATCACAGAATCCAGTTTCATCAATTCCTGTCATATACTTATATGCGCTGACCAACAGAGGCACTGCATTCTAGTGGACACTGTAGCACAGGAACATTAAAGGCAATGACATTTACACTGTCACTAACTAGATGAGTTCAGCAAATACATAAACTGAGAAATTGAATTTCTGACCTGGAAAAAGTGCAGCTTATTAGTAAATCACCAACCACTGGTAAGGTACAGACCTGCTATGGTTTAATTAAATGTTGGTATTAAAACGAATTTATGATAAAATATGAAGCAATATTCCATTTCTCTTTCAGAGACTGCATTAGTCTGTGGTGCAATCCCAGCATTTTTAGATTTCCTGCATTCATGGCTTTTCTAGGAACAAATTACTGCAGATACTCGAATATGTACAGGAAACAAAAAATGCTGGAAACCACAGAGGGTCAGGCAGCATCTGTGGAGGGAGCAAATTAACATTTTGAGTCTAGATGATTCTTCCTCAGAGCTGATGTGAAGTGTGGAGGGGGCAGCATTTATATAATAGTGTGGGGGTTGGGTGCTGGGGGAGAAAGGGTGCTGATAGTGTAGATTAGGTGATTGGAATGTGAGAATGGTAGAAATGCCAAAAGAGACAGATGTTCATAGCTTTTCTATCTCTCTCTCTCTCTGTCTCACTCTGTCAGGGTAATATTGGCAGCCCTATATTTCTGGCGTAAACACTCACCTGTTAGGACCACATGTGGAAAGTAGAGACTGGGGAGGGGAAAGGTCATCACATGGAATGTGGGACAAAGTGCATTTCTTTTGATAAACAAGAAACTGTTATATTATATTTCCTACAAAATTAATAAGAAGCCATAGATGCTATGTTGATGTAATTCTGTTGGGCTTTCAGTTGCTTGTTTTATTTGTATATTATTTTTTAATTTTTAGGGGTATGGAAATTTAAATAGCCATTAAACTCATCGGTTTATTCCAGCATTCAATTAAATTATGCCTGTTCTGTACCTTTTGTAGCTCCATTTATCCACTGGGTTCCACAGCTTTTAATTCATTTGTCTAGCAAGAATCAAAGTTTTGACATTTTCAAGTGACCCAACCCTAACCTACCCCACTTTGTGTGGGTGAGAGAGTCTCTTTGTGTGCATCCTGCTTCCTGTCTTCACCTCTCAATTGTCTGGCTCTAATTTTAAGGGTACTTCCCTATTCTGGCCTCCTCCCTTCATATGAATTTTATATTAATATGAATGTGTCATTTTTGCAGCTAATGTAACTCTGTTTTGAGTAAAATATGATGTTACTTTTCCATGCTTGATTATTACAATGATTGTCAACAGTTCTCTCAAGACCTTTCTGACATTAAGTCTTAAACCATCTTGCATACCTGCATTTCACTACGACCTGTAATCATTTTCTGCATTACAGTAACGTTGCTTCATGTCTAGACAATAGCTTTATTTATGTGGTTACTGCAGGTGCAATTGGATCTAACCTTACCCAGTAGCATGCTTGAAAAGTTATGGTTTTGTTGCTGTGTCTGCATAGAAGATTTTTGTCTTGAGAGAAATGAGGGTTGAAGAAACGGTGCAAGAATTTCTTTTCAACCTCCTTGATCTGTAGCTAGGGTAAAATAAAGTGCACTTTTATTTTACATTGCGGATGCTTTCTATTTTTCCAAACCATTATTATTTTCATAGGCTAGTTGAAACTGGTTGGAGTTTGCAGATCATTGAAGGATGTGCTCTGGAAGTCTGTTTTGTCTGTTATTTCTGCATTCATTAATTCGGTTTTCAGCAACATAAGAATCTAGCTGATTCCCAACAATGGGAAACACCTACTAACTCCTGAGTTTAAATTCTGGAAGCAGGATGATGGAAGGCTGATACAAGTTGCTGTTGTGTGCTGGATTGTAAGTTTGGAAATTGACCCTCTATATTTACACTCTTGTGGAATTTCAATGCCTTTATCCAGTCAACAGATGGATTTAGACGGTCATGCTTTCGTCTGTGCTCTGTGCTGTCTCAACTGATCATAATCAACTGGATAAAAGAAAAAAGAGGAATACTTTTAAAGTGAAAGGCCAGAGGTAAAGAGGGGATATGAGGCGTTCTTTTTTCACCCAGAGGGTGCTAGGGGTCTGGAGTGCACTGCTGGGAGGGTAGTTGAGGCAGGTAACCTCACAACTTTATAAAATGTACTTGAATATGCACTTGAAGTGTCATAACATTCAAGGCTATGTGCCTAGTATAGGACAATAGGATGAGTGTAGGTAGTTGCATATTTTTGACAGTACAGATTCGCAAGGCTTAATGGCCTCTTCTCATAGAAGCCCTGCAGTGTGGAAGAAGGCCATTCAGTT
Source organism: Chiloscyllium punctatum (assembly GCF_047496795.1). Lineage (NCBI taxonomy): Eukaryota > Metazoa > Chordata > Chondrichthyes > Orectolobiformes > Hemiscylliidae > Chiloscyllium > Chiloscyllium punctatum. The sequence goes on along the minus strand of NC_092741.1, from coordinate 132,749,010 downwards.
CATCATGCCCTCACCAACCCTCCAAAGAATAATCTAATAACTCTCCAAAGAATAAGCTAATCCAGACTCACCCACCTGCCCTATCCATGTAGCCCTGCCTTTCCCTTGGCTAATGCACCTTAGCCTGCACATCCGCAGACACTATGGGCAATTTAGCCTATTATGGCCAATCCACCTAACCTGAATGTCTTTGGACTGTGGGAGGAAACCGGAGCACCTGGAGGAAATCCACACAGACACAGGGAGAATGTGCCAACTCAACACAGACAGTTGCCCAAGGGTGAATCCAGGACCCTGGAGCTGTGAGGCAGTGTTAGCCATGTGCTGCCCTCTTCTGTCTTGTATGAGTGTGATTCTATGAACATTGCCACTGGCCTCTGAATTGAGGCAGAAGTCAGCTAATTATTACTTCTGCTTTAAATGCTTTCCTAAACAGCCTCTCCACATCTACCCTGCCAAGCCCTCGAAGTATCTTGTATGTTTCAATAAGGTTGCCTCTCATTCTTCTAAACTCCAATGAATACACCTCCAAACTACGGAACTTCTCATCATAAGACAGTCCCTCCATATCTGGGTTCTGGCTTGTAAATTTTAAGCCAGACTGCCTTCAATGCTAGTATATCTTTCCTTCGATAAAGGGACCAAGACTGCTAGTATATCTTTCCTTATCCTGAGACCAGTCTCCCTCTACAATCCCCCAAGTGTAATGTGTGGAATCTTCCTCCTCCAGTGAATCTCTGAAACCCCTCAAGGAAAGGATGAAAGATGTGCATTTACGTAGCGCTTTTCACAGATAAGGACATTTCAAAATTCTTTGCAGTCATTGTCCTGATATAGCAATTGCATTCTTAAGTAATCTTCAACACAGCACCTCTGAGCTGCACCCTCTCTGAAATTAGGATAAATTCGGCATTGAGCACATCTTACACTTGTTCTTAGGAAATAATAATACACACAGCAGTTTACCTGCTCCCCTGGTAGAAATAGACCTGAAAAACGTGCAGCACAAGCTGACTGCAATCTTGTAGCACTGTTTGTTTTGCTATTAATCCTAATTATGTTGGTAAACGTTATGGTCCTTTGAGCTGCAGCAGTGCTTTGGCTAATCTAGTTTAGGTTTAAAAAAAGACTGTTTAATCTTTAGCTGGAAAGCTGTTCACTTTGATCTGAGCAACACAGCAGGGGACGCTCACAGAAGTGCTAGAAACCTGATATTTATTGACCCGGAAACTTGTGGCAGATGATGTTACTTCTTCCACTATCCTCTTCCCATTTGTCACAAAAAACCTTTCTGGTGTCTTCTGCCAATTTTAGAAGTAGTATAAAACATAGAATAAAAGCAGGCACCGAACCAAAAATAGCTGACTAAATCCTATGTCAGTTCAGTCAGTTAAATTACCATATTGTTAACATCTTTGCCAAGTATAAATTGTCAGGCATCTGAAGCAGAGGTGTGGAAATTGCATTCAAAATGTGCCATAACATAGCTTAACAAAACTATAATCTTTTGCTATAAATTCTGTGTCTTATAATCCTGTTCCACAGCTACCTGATGAAGGAGCAGTGCTACGAAAGCTAGTGCTTCCAAATAAACCTGTTGGACTATCACCTGGTGTTGTGTCCACCCCAGTCCGACACCAGCTCCGCCACATCAAATTTATCTCTAACAGCAATCTCTCCGTATGCAGTTATGTAATGATTACTACATCAAAGTCCATAGACTGGCAGAAGAAAATGCATCTTGTACACAAAATGAGTGTGGCATCAGTGAGAGACTGCTCTCTGCACTTAAATTATAGAATTAGCCCTTGATTAAATGGCACCTGTGAACCGTGGATGCCGTTCGGAATCTATTTGCGCTTTGGGACAGTGCTCACATAGAGTAACTGGGTCTAGGAAAAAAGGATGCGGTTTGGGAGAGTTCAGTAAGAAGCTAGGGTTCTGCTGTGGGCTTGGATTAATGTTCCTTCCCTTTCTGTGTCCTCAAAATTTAAAAACAAAAGGCTGAAAACTTCTTGTGCAATCTTTTTGGGCTTTTCCAGGCTTAGTATAGTGAGTGAGAGTGTGTGACAGTCATTCCCTGCACATTTCTACCTGAATTTCAATTTTAGGAGGCCTAGGGTCCAATTTGCATATTCAAAAAGCCTCATTCTCTGTTCAACCAGGTGCTGTGGGTAACCGATAGTCACATGAACCAATAGAGCTTCTGATTCACTCAGTCAGCTGTGACAAAATGCAAAAGGATATTTACTGGCCTATTGTCATTTAATGGGTACCAGCAGATAGTCATAAATTATATTGCTTCCTGGAGAGTTTAGAGGTCACAATTGAGATAGAGGTATGCATTATTAACAGTGTGTGAATCAATGATCACCTAATGGCAAATACATAAAAAAAGACAGAGAGAAAACACCGAGTAGTGTCATCACCATTCTGGTTAAGAACCAGACTGCTTTTTCAAATAAACTATCTTGAAATGTCTAAAATGTAGGAACTGAAAACGCAATTTGTTTTTTTTTATCTGTATCTCACTATAAGCAAATAATACTTCTTCCGGTTTTCTGATGCTTTTAAACAATATCAAAGAAAAATCGGAATGGTTCTGCCCAATTTCTTATTCTGCCTCAATTCTTTCCCCTCTTTAGATTTGGAATTGGCTAAAGTTGACATTCTGATGTTAACCCTATCGCAAACAGAGATAGTGATGATGCTGAATGAAGACTGAGGTGACCACTTGTTTACAATTGGTTGGGATGATCTAGTTTTACATTTACCCTCCTTGGAAAATTTCTCAAAGTAAATTCTAACTTCTTTATCAAAATAACTGATCTGTGTATTCTGAATTTTACAATGGAGAACAATTATACTTTTTGTAAAAAAAACAGGCTCTTTGAATACATCACTTCGGGCCAACACCTGATGGAAAATTGTTTCAGAAAAATCATTAGTAATGAGTAGCATGCTGTTCTTCAGATTTGGAAAGCTGCCCAGGAAAATGCTCGGTTAAGGAGAACATATAACAGTACAGCACCTTCGGCCTTCACTGTTGTGCCAGCCTTTTATCCTACTCTAAGATCGGGCTAACCTACATACCCTTCATTGTACTAACTTCCATGTGCCTATCCAAGATCGGGTTAAATGTCCCTAATGTATCTGACTCTACTACCACTGCTAGAAGGAAAGTCAAAGAATTTGAGGGGAGAAGTAAAATCTAAACAGGATGGGAGAGGAAAGCAAGGCACATTAAACTCAGGTGAAATACCTTCTTTCTTATTCAGTACAAAGTGACATGAAGGTTTCCAATTCAGTCTACAGCCGCATGGACAGTTGCCCTTGTCCAAATCTGGGAAGCTACGATAGAAAATGCAAGGTTAAGGAGAAAAACAAGGAACATGAAAGACATTCAGGTCTCCTGAGCCTGGGCTCGTCCGTTCCATTCACTTTTTTTTCTTTTCTTGTTGTTTTTCTCATTTTTACTTGCCTATTGTGAAGAGCTCATCCACAGCGAAGGCATCATGGCCACACATCGGTGGTGGCAACGTGAACTCAGTGTAGACTTGTGGTGGAGACAGGTTTGGGCTGATGCAGGACCTGGCAGCATCGGAGGTGGCTGTATCAGTGAGGGCCAGCAGGGAGTCATGGTGGCAACGGTGTCGATGGAAGCAAGATGGTGCCGTAGAGTGGCTGCTCTTGTTCTGGCAGTGCAGGGAGGGTACTCATGGCTGGCCAATCTAGGCCATGGCTGAGCACTTAACTGTAAAGGTGAACTTTATCTCTTTATTTTTCCACCTTTATATTGTGTGTTTTGGTTTACTTTTCTGTGTTTTCAGATGGTGCTGGTGAATCTTTTCACCCTATTTAGTAACAAATTACATATGACATTAAATAAATCAATATCAAAAGGACTTTAGGTCCTTCAGCAAACCCAGAGCCACCAATGGAGGGTAAGTTGTTTGAAATAAAGTGAATAATAAAAGCTCTTTCTGTGGATCGTGAGGCAGCAAATGGGCTCTTTCAGCCTCACTGTGGTCCAAAACATCATCACTCTTCCTAATTATTGCACCATCCTAATCATTACCTGTCTCCTTCTAATCAATCATCAACTCCTGAATGTCTACCCCTTATTTCCCTTCAGCTTACAATCCATTCCCCCTCCCCCCCCCCCCCCAAACTGTCTCACATTCCCAAATATGTTTCCTCTCTGGATGCCTTCCCCTTATATTTGCCTCTAGTATTCCAACCACTTGCCTCATGTCAATCACAGCCCACACCCAATTGCCTCTCTCCAAGACCATCTTCCCACTTTCAAACATCTTCCCTCTACTAATTGCCTCTCCTTCCCATTTAGTTCATGGTTTCAATCGCCTATCTCCTCCCCGTCTCATCCGTTTGCTATCCCTCCAATCAACTCCCAACTCTCGGGTCACCAGATTTCCAAACATCAAAACCAGGGCACAGTGAAAATCCTACCAGGGCACAGTGAAAACCCTTGTAAAGTTAAAACCACACCTCAATAAAATTCTGCTAGAATTGGCAATGGAGGAACAGTGGACAGGAAGAAGAAGAAAGTGAAAAAAAGCATTGCTAATTGGTTGAAATGTCAATGTGATTGAGACTTATAATGAAATTCATTGAGAATATCCCAACAAGAATTATAACTAATTACAACAGTGCTTCAATCTCACTTGTTGTGCTTAGGTACCATTCAGTGAGACATGATGAGGCATGATAACACAATATTAATTCTATTCCCCCTAGATGAGACATTAAATACAGCCCACCAAGAGAGAAAGAAGGAGATACTTTAGTAAACAGAGAGAGTTACACATTACCAAAATGAGTGCTGTCAGCTCTTTGAAGTACTGTGTTTGCACTTTCTGACAATGCTAGAAAAATTAATAATTTGTCAGAAAGACATTCCAACCATTTTTTTCCTGTGAGGGAAGACTTCTGCCAGGGTCTCCACACTCCCTGTTTTCACTTGACTCATAAATAAGGTGGTGTTTATTGCATGTCTGACTGTTTTGTGTGTGCCTTGACAATCATAGCATGACAATTATTTTCTTAGTCTGATGTCAAGTAGTCATGAAGATAAAGGTGAAGCAACTGTAATATGCCTCAAAAGTAATTGAAAGTTTAAAGAAAGAAGATACTTGTATGTATATAATGCTTTTCACAACCACTGTCTGGTTCAAGGGACTCTACAACCAATAAACCAATTTGTTTGTGTCAAAGGAACTCCAAAACTAACAAAAAAAATTAGAAGACTAATATTATTTTATTTTCTTCCTGACCATCCAGAAGTAATGACTCCTATGCAATATGAAAATAATTGCCTCAGTTCTCCCAGTGCTTCACTGGTAAACTCCCTTCAGTGCATGAAATTAAGTCATACACGGAAGCATTACCTGGAGCATGCTTGTTTATCTGATCCTAAATGGGACGGCAGTGCTGGTAGCATATATTTAATCTCACTATTCACTAAATCACTGTTCACTGACTGATTATGAGAAGAACGAGTTCTGCCATAAAGCCTTCCACAGTCAAATATCCATCTTGCAAGTTCTTACTATCATATTTGAGAAGTTCGTTAATGTCCTTTCAGGAAGGAAACTGCCATCTTTATCTGGTCTGACTAACATGTGATTCCAGACCCACAGCAATGTGGTTGGCTCTTAACTGCCCTCTGGGCAATTAGGGATGGGTAATAAATGCTGTCTAGCCAGTGATGCTGCCATCCTGTGAATGAATAAAGAAAAAAATGATTGCTTGGGAATAACACAGCTGAGTGTTGACACCTGGGAAACCATCATAGAGTCATGGAATTATAAAATCCCTACAGCATGGAAACAGGCCATTCAGACCTTCATGTCTATACTGACCCTCTAAAGAACATCCCTTCCAAACCCACTCCATCCCTGTAACCCTGCATTCCCCATGGCTAATCCACCTAGCCATGTCTCAGCATAAATGGTGGTGGAGAATAAAAAGCTGGAGAACAATAAGCATGAGAATAAATAATGTTGATGCATTTTTAAACTAAAAGATCTGTTTATGTACCATTTGTGTTAGCCCTGGCTCAACTGATAATTTACTTACCTTTGAATTTCAAGGTGCCATGTTCAAAGAGCTTTAGTGCAAAAATCAAGCCTGAGGCCCTGGTAGAGTACTAAGGGAGTGCTGCAATATTGGAGGGGCCTTTCTTTTGGATGAGACATTAAATCAAGCTCCCAGCTGCCTACTTGTGTGAATGCAAAAGATCCCAAGACGTAATTCTGAGGAAAATCAGAGGAGTTACTCCCAATATCCTGGTCAATATTTATCTAGCATTCGACATTATTAAAAACAGAATATCTACTCATTATCACATTGTTGGGAGTATTTGTGGGAGTTTGCTGAATGCAAATTAGGTGCTGCCTTTCCGGCATTTACAATATGCTTGAAAATGTACTTTATTGGTTGTAAAGTGCTTTGAGACAGACAGTAGGTGGTGGTGATCAACACTGTATAAATGCAAGAATATTTGATCTTTTGCAACAATAATTGGAGAGATTAGAATGTTCAAAAAAAAACCCATGTGTCATTGTTCATAAGTCACTGAAATCTAGCATGCAGATGTAGCAAGCAATTCGGAAGGTACATGGTATATTAACTTTCATTGCAAGAAGATTTGAATAAGGAGCAATTCAGTCTTGTTTCAATTGTATATAACAGTGGTGAGACTGCACCCAAGTGTACTGTGTGTAATTGAAAGTCCCTTTACCTCAGGAAGAATATATTTGCCACAGACAGTGAAATGGAAGTTTATCCTACTTATTCCTGGGACAGTGGAACTGCATTATTAAGAGAGATTGACAAGACTGGACCTCAATTCTCTGAAGAATGTCAGATGTCCTCATGGAACCAGATCTAATCCTTAAAAGGACAGTCAGCATAATTGCATTAGGACGTTTCCCTGGCTGTGGACTCCAGAACCCAAAGTTGCAATCTCAGACTAAAAGGCAAGCCATGCAGGACTGAGATGAGAAGGAATTTCTTCTCTCAGGGTGATGAATCTCTCAAATTTTCTACTCCAGAAGACTGTGGATGCTTGGTCATGAAGTAAATTCAAGCCAGAGATTCATAGATTTCTAATTCGTGATGACATCAGAGCATAAGGAGATATTGCAGGTATTCGCATTGAGGTAAATGATCATTAGTGATCTAGAGTGGCAGAGCAGGCACAATGGACTGAATGTCTTAATGCTGCTCTCACCTTCCTGTGTCCCTAACACGGGTGGCATGGTGGCTCAGTGGTTAGCACTGCTACCTCACAGCACCAGAGATCCAGGTTCAATTCCTGCCTTGGGCAACTGTCTGTGTGGAGTTTGTACATTCTCCCTGTGTCTGCGTGGGTTTCCTCCAGGTGCTGTGGTTTCCTCTCACAGTCCAAAGATGTGTAGGTTAGGTGAATTGGCCATGCTAAATTGCCTGTAGTGTTAGGTGCATTAATCAGGGGTAAATGTAGTGGAATGGGTCTGGGTGGGCTGCTCTTCAGTGGGTCGGTGTGGACTTGTTGGGCCATAGGGCCTGTTTCCACACTAAAGAGAATCTAACTTGCAAACATTAAAACAAGTGATCTCTTTAATGACACCTAAACATGCTGGCAGACATGTTTAAGTTTGATTGTCAATCACAAGGAGCTTTATTCATTTGTTTCTTTGCCTGAAAATTCTCCAAAGGAGCTTAAATTTAGGCTTAATGTCAACTATCAGTGAGTTTTTATGTTTAAAGATATCCAAATATTTCTGTAAATATATGTCCTTGTGTCTTCAGAAAGGTCAATGCCTGCCTTGATAGCAGATCACTGATCATGGGAATCAAATACTGAGATTTTGATAATCTGATATTCATATCGGAACAAATTGCTTGACTTAACCAAATAGCACTGAGTTTAAATAGATTTATGCATCTGCTGTCACAAAACCTAATGCCTCAATCTAGATTGAGCATATGGAAATGTTGAATATTTATTTATGCATAACCTTATTGAAATATTAGAAACAGGGATTCAGAATTCAGACATAAAAGTCGAGCCTGTAGTTGAATAAAATCCTAAATGAACTCGAACCACACTTAGAAATTTGTCCATCCCCCCTGTTCCTCTCTCTTGTTTGCTTTTTATTTAACCTTAACTATTTCTATTACTGGCTATCATTTCACAGTTCATGGTTTACATTAGTTATGTTCTATGCCAGAGGTCAGATTTATAATGCTCATTCTCGGTTGTCATTCGAGGCGATTTTAGCCTATTGCATATCCTCACAGAGGAGAGAGAATATTGAAAGGGAGCAACTAAAAAGGGAGGATTTGGATATCATGGGCTTTAAAATCATGGAGTGGAAGTCATTAGCCTCGTCAGTCTTGTTTCCACATTCTCATGGAGCTGTGAGGTGTCAGCCCTATAAAAGCAATAGTTCAACAGCAATCACAGTGATCAGCAGATATCTCACCTCTTCTAAGATGGCTATTGACTAGCGTGCACACATGCAGAAAGATGCACTGATAAAACCAACATTAACTTAATATGGACAACATGTCCAGTGTTATTTATTACACTGAAGGTGTTTACAGACAGCAGACCACTATAAAGAGGCCAAAAAGAGCCTTTGGGGTTGTTTTCTTTTGTGGGCTTCTGCCTTGAAGCTTCTTTTGATGTTTCATACATCCCCCCTTCTTACACTTGGATGGCCTCCTCCTGACCTCTGCTTATCGCCGGTTCACACTCAGTTGGCCAGGAGGATTAAGTGGCTAAAACTTTTCTTGTTTATAATAGCACTAAAACTGAACTACAGAACGTGATCATCCGTTTCTCTTAAACTAACATTTGCTGCAATGCCCTTGATGCCTTCCATGACTGAAGAGTTGGAACAAAATAAAGAATTTGGTTAAGGCCATCCATCTAAAGAAATGATCAAATCCATGGATAGGATCTTAAACTGGTCTGAGCGATATGGGGCTTTGGCAAGATGTGTGACAGAATCAGGTTGATAAGTGCAGTGAGCCTCAGCTCAATGTCAAGATCATCTCACTCCACCTTTAATGCCTTTTGCAAGCAGTGTGGCAACATTCTCGATAGGCAGCAAGTTACCAATTGATGGTGATTTTTCTTGTTAAATGCCCAACTCGCCTCATTAATATTTAGTCTCCCATTTTAACAAACCTGCCAAATAAACTCAGTGTCAGGAAACCTCAACAAGAAAATCAGAGCAAGCACCTGGTGGATTCAGCTCACCTCTTGCTCTGTATGATCTCCGTCTTGGAAACCAGGCACAATCCATTGGCACAGCCATGTGTACCCCACATCCATGGACATTAGCATCCAACATGGGCTAGCATCTAAGAACCCTCATGGCACATCTCCGATCCAGTCACAGATGCTTCTGCACTTCGATGCCACACCAGTAGCAATTGTTGTAATGCTGCAGCAAGAACACTGTCTGCTCAGAGGCATGTACCCAATCCAAAGAGCAGATCAGGCTGTATCTCCGGGCTCAGCACTCACTGTCATAGTGCTGACACACTCAGAGTCAAATAATGGGCAACACAACTCCCACCTTGACACTTACTGTCCTGTTGGAGGTTGATTTCCTCCTAGAATGAAAGAGAGGCAGGTATCACATGATGTAAAGTTGGATGCGACACTGTCAGTGTAGGTGAGGAGGTGCCATGAATGAGTGAGGAAACAGTGCAGATGGCCTGCAGAATTAATAGTGTTGGTGTTGGACTGGGCATGAGTGATTGGGAAAAATGTTGCAGATGGTGGTGAGATAGAAAGTAAGAGTGTTAGAGTGCGAGCCTTGGTGGGAGGTGGGTACAGAAAAAATGACAGTCTGAGTGCATGGTATCAGACAGAAGATGGTGGCACTTATCCTGGAGGAATGGGAAAAAACATCGACTTTCTTCTTACGTTTCTGGGCATTTCTCCAGATGATTGAGATAGCTTTAACCTGGTTGGCATGGTCTGGTGTCTGGTCATTTCTGATCGTGGAGAAGGATGAAGCCTCACTTCCACATTATTCTGTCCAGCACATCCCCCACGTCCATGTCTGTAAAGAGTGATACAGATTTCCCTCTGTCTGTTGTGTCCAGGGCAAATGTCAGCAACCATCCAGGCCAAGTCTGGATTGACATGGCTATCCAGGTGCACAATGTGTTTTCAAAGATAGTGCAGACATAAGGGATGCCATGTTTCTGCAGACATCCACTGAGTGGTGAGTTGTTCTGTAAGAAGGAATGGAAATTGGACATGACAGCTGCCAAAGGAGTGTGATGGGTAACTAACGTAACAAGTTTGGCCAAATACAGCAAGTGAAACTGTTAAGTCTTGTGCTGAGAAACCCTTCAAAAAACTCAACACAATTTGGACTACGCCAAAACAAAATGTCATACATGTTCAGCTGGTTATGCTTTGCTTTTGTACAAATTCAGTTTCGGGAGTGACAGAATTGCAAACTAGACAACGTGTCAAAAAATGATATGCAAAAATATACATAATACTTCTGTCCTTGGAATCTTGCTGGGGAATAATATACAAAATACAGATATAGATGCCTGAATGCAGATGTCAAATGCTGATGATAATTTCATACCTGGACTGAGTTTACACTAAGTTCATTCTGATATAATGCATGTTTCTTTAATGCAAATTGGCTTTAACACAGTTGAAGAATTTAGACTGTTAGTTGTAGAATACAAACTTTCCTTACCTGTATTAGCTATAATACGATTCTGGCCCCATTAATTTAAATGGCGCAGCTGTTGCGAGATTTTCTTATAATGTGAGATCATACGAGAATGGAATAATCGCAATATATCAAAACTGACTGTATCTCAAATTGGCATGATCTTGGTACAAAGCCTAAGGCAAATTGTGATAGTTCAGTTAGTGATATGGCCTCAAAGTAAGACTTTAGATTTGCAGAATAACTCTAGAGTGGAATCCACACCAACATTCTCTCAGCAGCAAGTTGGCAGTTCAGAATGTAATAAGTTCCGTTAGTGATCAGAATGAATGATCCAACCACAATGTTTACATTAAACAAAAAAGACTCAAAGTTCTGTGGATGCCAGAAATCAGAAAGACAGCAATTGATGGAAAAACTCATCAGGTCTGGCAGCCTCTGTAGAGAGAAAACAGAGTTAGTATTTCATGTCCAATGGCCCTTATTTGGTTCTAAAGAGGGGTCAATGCACCCAAACTGTTAACTCTGCTTTCCTCTATAGATACTCTCTGAGGAGCTTTTCCAGCAATCTCTGTTTGTGTTCAGAGTATGTATATTGTTTTGTTCTGAAGTTTATGGTTGGCTCATTAGTTCTTAGCCAATTGAGAGAAACAGATTTGTGTTTAAAAAAGCCTTACCAACTTTTAGAACAACCTAAACACATAAACTTTAACCATCACCATACATCCAATGAAATATTGAGTTATAAGGGCAGCACATAACAAAAGATGTTTCAATTGAGTTTATGAATTTGTTGATGTATAAGCGAAGGAGTTCTGAACTTACTTGCTCACTGAAGCGTAGCTCAGCCAAGTGCTTGCAGGAAAAGGATGGTAATTGGGAGGCACGATGATGAATATGAAAAGGGCTGTAGACTAGAATAAGGTCAATTGATGATCTGGACTCAGTATGAGTACAGTCAGTATAGGGGTTGCGTCAATGTGAGGCAGATCAATAGACACTGATCTGTTGGTTAGGATGGTAGGGTAAGGGAAAAATGTTTGCGAGGTGGACAGGGGTTTCAATGGGGAGGAAGGAAGAGGGCACCTTACCTCCAACCTCCGTATTAAGTTTTCTTTTCCAAGCATGTTGTGTTGGTGTTTATCCCTTTAAGGACAGGCCGTTAGGTTATATGTAATTTGATGCTGGCTACATTCAGGAATATCTTGTCTTATAGCTACCTGGAATGGGCATTTAGCTGGTTATTTGCATATGCAGATGGGCTAAAGGCTGTTTTCAGGTGCAGACAGTGATAGCTGGTTATATTATCTATAACAATATGAGACTCTGTGCTTCCAGTTTGTGCTGTACAACCCCTTGCTGCCTGTCACATTGAAAGCATAAGTGCATAAAGGCACTAGATCAGCACCTTTTGAATGTTTAACTTCTTTTTTCTCCAGATTGAATTCATAGGATGCGAAAACTATGAAATGGGCTCCAATTTTACTGGCTCAATTACCCTGCTCATAATAAGTTGAACATAAAGTGAGATCCTGTTTGCTGTGGTCAGACAGCAGAACATGGATTAGCCTCTTTAAGGGGTGAGGAGGGGATAAATGGCAACACCTGAGTTGGAGATTATGCAGAGTTCCACAATATACAACCTTCAGTGAGAAATCCTACAAAGCAGAGAATATCCAGAGGGAATATTGGTTGACAGATCTTCAAATGAAATTCTTACCAATGTACATGAAAAGTAATGAGGAATATTTGTAAATTATGAATTTTTCAGAGATAATAGTTAAGAATGATCTTCCATCTCTACCCTTCCATGTCCTGATAAAAGCAGCAAAAAAGTACTATGCGCAAACCTTTGGGCGGCACCGTGGCTCAGTGGTTAGCACTGTTGCCTCATAGCGCCAGCAACCCAGGTTCAATTCCTGCCTCAGGCCACTGTCTGTTTGGAGCTTGCACATTCTGCCCGTGTTTTGTGCGTTTCCTCCAGGTGCTCCATTTTCCTCTCACAGTCCAAAGATGTGCAGGTCAGGTGAATTGGCCATGCTAAATTGCCCGTAGTGGTGTAGGGGAATGGGTCCGGGGGGTTGCTCTTCAGAGGGTCGGTGTGGACTTGTTGGGACAAAGGGCCTGTTTCCATACTGTAAGTAATCTCTATCTCAGACCTGACTATTAAACACCTTAGCTGCATCTGAACTTCTCATGTACCTGATTATAACCACATACTGAGACATAGCACATTATTTGGGCTGATTATTCACATACTGCATTCTCAGAGGTGCTTGTTACGACACGGAGTTAATCCTCCTGCTTAAATTAAAGCCAGCAATACAGAAAAGATTTATCCCATGCAGTAATCTGTAAAAATTCGAGTGACCAAGAACAATGTAAAGTAAAAATTAACAACTTTATTTCTTAAAGTATAACAGAGAATAATAAACTCACAATTATTTATACCTACTTTCTCTAACCTATTTTTATTTTCCTTTCTATAATACTAGTCCGATAAAACTCCCAAATAAGATTTATAAGAAAATTCAAATTTTAAAACCAACCAGCGGCAGATTCTTCTTTTTATCTGTGTTGGTAGATTTCTCTCCAGGTCAATGTTGATGTTTTTCTCTGTGCAAACTTCTTCTCTAGACAGGTACCTCTCAGAGAGTTCTGATTAGCAGCCTATATCCGTTGGTCTATTGGCAGTTCTCTTCCCAACTGTTCAATTTTCTCCGGTCCTAACCCCAAAGCATTGGCTTTTAAGACTGTCAATTTAAACTTGATTGGAATTTGATATTTTTTTAGGGTTTAATTTAAACTGATTGGCCGAATTTGAATCTGTTTTGTCATTTCCAGGCAACTAGCTACCCCAGGAGCTGGAGCACATGTTACATTATGTCTTATTGAGAACACTTGGTGCTGTCACTGCTAGTTTTTACTCTCTTAAAGGTATAATACACCCATATGTTCAGAACAGAGCTATCCTTGCAATGAGTTTGCAAATTCCATTGAATCTTGAAAATTCAATGAAAAACATGAAGAAGAATTAGTGCCCTTATATATTCCTGGACAGCATCCCTTCCATAACCATCACCAAAATAAAAATAATTTGACTGGTGGTTCCCATCACTGTACTTATTGATGTTGAATATTTGGTATTCTTGCCATAACAACGGCCAGTGCATGACAGACATAATTACTAAGGTAAAAACAATGACTGCAGATGCTGGAAACCAGATTCTGGATTAGTGGTGCTGGAAGAGCACAGCATCCAAGGAGCAGCAAAATCGACGTTTCGGGTAAAAGCCCTTCATCGATTTCGCTGCTCCTTGGATGCTGCCTGAACTGCTGTGCTCTTCCAGCACCACTAATCCAGACATAATTACTACTGTAAAGTACTTTGAAATGTTTGCAATGTCATAAAGATTATATAGATTGAGAGGAGAGTGTTACATACAAAATAAATTCAACGTTATATATAAAAATAAAACGTGGACCAAATAGATGAGAATAACCAAACATTCTCATAAATGTTAAGGTACAATGAGACAGAAAGTACTGCTCAGCTGAAGATGACAAAAAAACTGAATTAGTAAATGTCAAAACATTTATGAAAGCAGTGCCATATTTAATAATCCTTTAATATCCAAAAACAGTACAGCCGAGAAATTGGCCACTGTCTCATCCTTACACTGACGATGCTTAATGCAGCCTAAGGGTAGATCAACAGTAGATTCATCCACTGGACTAATTATATAATGCCAGATAGCTATGGCCTCCAGTCTTAGAGGCACATCACATGTTTTTTTCTTCATTCATGGGCTGGAGCCATTGGTTGGACCAGCATTTATTGCCTATCTGTAGTTGCCCTTGAAAAAGTGCTGGGAACTGCCTTTTTGAACTGTCCAAGTGTTGTAGGTAAACTCATAAAGTCATAAGGCAGGGAATTCCAGAATTTTGTCCCAGCAATACTGAAGGAACAGACATCTAGTGAAAAGTGACATTCCCATGTGTCTGCTGCCCCTGATCTTTGAGATGGTAGTGGTCATAACTAGGAGTCTATAACTAGGAGTCATAGATCAAAAATAAGGGTCACCCATTGAGGACAGAGATGAGGAAACATTCTCTTCCTCTCAGAGGGTTGAGAGTCTTTAAAATTCCCTTCCTCAAAAGGTAGTAGATACAGAATCTTTAAATATTTTTAAGGTAGAGGCAGATGGATCCATCATTACCAAGGGGATGAAAGATTATCAGGGATGTGCAGGAATACAGAGATGTGCTTAAAATTAGATCCACCATGAGCTGACTGAATGGCATGGCAAGCTCGAAGGGTCAAGTGGCCCTCTCTAATTCCTTCTTTATCTGTTTGGAAAGTGCTGTTAGAGGAGCCTTAGTGAATATCTGCTGTGGACCTTGTAATTGTTCCATACTGCTGCTGCTGCTGAGTGTTGGTGGTAGAAGAAGTGGATGTTGTAGATGTAGTGCCAGTCAAGCTGGCTGCTTTGTCCTGGCTGGTCTGAAGCTTCTTGAGTGTTGCTGGAGCAGCATTCATCCAGGCAAGTGGGGAGTATTCCACTACATTCCTGACTTGTGCCTTGCAGATTGTGGACAGGCTTTAGGGAGTCAGGAATTGAGTTGTTCACTTCAGGATTCCTGGCCTCTGATTTGCTCATATTTACTGTGCTATATGGCAAATCCATTTCAGTTTCTGGTCACTGGTAACCGCAGGATATCAACAATGGGGGATTCATTGAAGGTCAAGGGTAATAGTTAAATTCCTTCTTGTTGAAGATGGTCATTTCCAGGCATTTCAGTGGCGCAAATGTAACTTGCCATTTTTCAGCCTAAAATTGGATACTATCCATCTTTTGCTTTATTTGCTTCAGTATCTATGGAGTTGCAAATAGTGTTGACATTGTGCAGTCATCAGCAGAAAACCCACTTCTGACCTTATGATTGAGGGAAGGTCATTGACGAAGCAGCTGAAGTTGGTTGGGCTTAGGATACTACCCTCAGGAACTCCTGCAGAGATGTTCTGAAGCTGAGATGATTGATGTCTAACAACCACAGTCATTTTCATACATATGTGCAAGGCATGACTCCAACCAGCAGATCTGGAACTGGTAAATCGCTAATGTGACACCCCTGTTTAAAAAGGGAGTGCGGCAGAAGTTGGAAAATTACAGACCAATTAACCTAACCTCTGACATGGATAAGATCTTGGAATCCATCATGAAGGATGAGATTTCTGAATACTTGGAAGTCTGTGGTAAAATAGGGTAGAGTCAGCATGGTTTCATCAAGGGTAGGTCATGCCTGACAAATCTGCTAGGATTCTTTGAGGAACTAACAAGCAGATTAGATCAAGGAGAACCAATGTATATTATCTATCTGGACTTCAAAAAGACCTTTGACAAGGTGCTGCATGAGAGGCTACTGTCAAGGGCCCATGGTGTTAGAGGCAAGGTGTTAGCACAGATAGAAACTTGGCTATCTGGCAGAAAGCAGAGAGTGGGGATAAAAGGATCTTTCACAGGATGACAGCTGATGACAAAGGGTGTTCCACAACACTCAGTGTTGGGACCACAACTTTTTACTTTATACATTACCGAACAAGATAAAGGAACTGAAGGCATTCTGGCTAAGTTTGAAAATGTACAAGGACAGGTAGAGGAACAGGTAGCATTGAGGAGAAGGGGACGCTGCAGAAGGATTTGGACAGGTTAGGAGGGTGGGAGAAGCAGTATCAGATGGAGTACAACATGGGCAAGTGTGACGTTCATGCACCTTGGTAGGAAGAATAGGAGCATGAACTATTTTCTAAACGGGGAGAAAATTCAGAAGTCTGACGTGCAAAGAAACTTGCAAGTTCTAGTCCAGGATTCTCTCAATATAAACTTGCAGGTTGAATCAGTAGTTAGGAAGGCAAATGCAATGATGCCATTTATTTCGAAAGGACTTGAATATAAAAGTAGGGATGTACTTCTGAGGCCTGTAAGACTTTGGTCAGGCCAAACTTGGAATATTGTGCGCAGCTTTGGGCTCCATATTTCAAGAATGATGTACTGGCCCTGGAGCTTGTTCAGAGGAGATTCACAAGAATGGGGCCAGGAATGAAAAGCTTAACATATGAGGAACATTTGAGGCCTTTGGTCAATGCTCAATGGAGTTTAGAAGGATGAGCAGGGGGATCTAATTGAAACTTGCAAGATGCTTCCATTGTAAGGAGAGGCTAGGACCCGAGGGGCACAGCCATAGGGTAAAGGGAAGACCTTTTGGAACAGAGAAAAGGAGAAACTTCTTCAGCCAGGGAGTGGTGAGTCTATAGAATTCATTGCCACAGAAGGCTTTGGAGGCCAGGTCATTGAATACATTTAAGACTGAGATAGATAGGTTCTTGAGTAACAAGGCAATCAAGGGTTATGGGGGGAAAGCAGGAGAATAGGGTCGAGAAACTTGTCAGCCATGATTGAATGGCAGAGCAGACTCAATGGGCTTAAGGCCTAATTTCTGTTTCTAGGTCTTATGGTCTTATGATCTTATCAATGACTCCAGTTATGCTAGGGCTTCTTGTTGCCACAATCCATCAAAATGCAACCTTGGTGTCCAAATTAGTCAGCTGGGATTTCACACAGGGCCTAAAAGTTAATTCAAAGTGCAGAAGGAATAGGGAAGGTGTTGTGTATTTGCTACATATTTTGTACTGTCATTTTAAGAGTCCAATCACAAGACAACTTAATGGCATCATTGGTCACTCTGACTTTGCTCCTTAATAAAGCACCTGCTGGTGTTTAACACTTCGACATTGTGGTCCTTCTTGAAATGTAACAGAAGGTAATCAGCAGGGTGTTAATGGTGGCCTGCAATTCCAATCCGGAGCCTGATTGAACATGATTGCTCTTCCCAGTTCCAGTTCCACGTTATGTTCTTTCAGTGGTGTGTGCTCACCTCATCATCCTGAATGCAGCAGGCAAAATACCTATTGTATTTAAGGCAAATCAGTTCCCACATTTTTCTAAAACAGGCGCTAATTAGAAGGACAAACCAGTAAAACTGGTTAATAAGATATACTGGTCTGACACAACTACCTGATGAAGGAGCTGCGCTGCAAAAGCTAGTGCTTCCAAATAAACCTGCTGGACTATAACATGGTGTGGTGTGATCTTTAACTTTGTAACCCCAGTCCAACACTGGCATCTCCAGATCATGGTCTGACTTGAATTGTTTACTTCAAAACAAAGGCCAAGTACATCCATTTCCAAGTTTTCCTGTACTTTCTTTAACTGCACTTTTTCTCTGGATAGGCCCAAATAACCTTGCAGATGGTTTAGGCAACCACCATATTTGTCCTTCCAATGCCTCATCCAAACTGGCAGCAAATTTGCTTCAGGTAAGATTTTAATTTGGAACACTGACCACTTACATTAGGCCTCTTTGCTCTTGTTTCCTACGTTGATCAATAGTTTGATTTTGGTCACAACAATTACATACAAAATAAAATTTATAATTTTCCATTCAGTAGGACAAAAATTTCAGCCTCTCTGTCTGTCAGGCTGTTATATATTTACTCTTAGCGAATGCTGCCAGGTTTTATTTTGGAAACATTGGGTCAGAGTCCAATTCACTATTATCAAAAGTTAGACTGCCTGACCCTATTGTTGATATACTATAAATATTACTTGCTATGATATTGATCTCCTGAACCCAATCGGCAAGAAACCGAGGAGTAAAAATCTTAAAAATTGCCATCAAACGTGTAGATTTTCACATTCCCAGTGCCCTAAATTTGACCATGGTTGATTCTGACACCCCATAATCTTCAGGGAATGCCTAGACAAGAAAAACACAGTGCACTAGGACAAGAGGAAATCCCCTCCCCCTCCGGTTGACCAACAACTGGAAATTATATTCAAAACTGCCTCCAATATCTCCTGTTCACTCACCAGCTCAAGTGGAGAATGGGGCCAGGACTGAGGACATTTTGTCTAAATGAGAACCTGTCATTAACAACAGCAGGTCTTCCATGTCCCCAACGCCCTTCCGTGCTGATTAGGCTGACACTCTTCTGGCCCCTGCAATATAAAGTCAAGGCCATGCATTCCCAGACCTCATTTCAGGCTGACGTTTATGCTGAGGTGATGGCCCTAACCACTGGCTGAAAAGCCCACCTTCACTGGCCCCATGGGGAAGACACAAAGAGTCTTGATGGTCAGTAATTAGTTAACTGTCTGAGCTGTTAGCTTCTCTGTCCAAC
Organism: Chiloscyllium punctatum; assembly: GCF_047496795.1. Classification (NCBI taxonomy): domain Eukaryota; kingdom Metazoa; phylum Chordata; class Chondrichthyes; order Orectolobiformes; family Hemiscylliidae; genus Chiloscyllium; species Chiloscyllium punctatum. The sequence goes on along the minus strand of NC_092741.1, from coordinate 132,730,044 downwards.
CATACAACCCCACCACTAAACACACACACACACACACGCAAACTAAACCCATCATTCTCAGCCCATTGTGGAAGGATTTGCAACTTCCATGGGACTCTGGCTAACAGATGTTGGAATGCTCCCCAGGCCCAGAAGCATTACCTGGAGTGATCAGTCCTGGAGTAGGAGTCTTCCTGTATATGGGCTAGCCTCCCCTGAGCCAGTCATATAGATCCAAGTAGAGGACTAGGGGATACACGCAAAGAGGGAGGGAGGTTGATGGGAAATCTTAAAGATATAGTTTCAAGTGGGGCAGTGGCCTTTTCCTAATCTTGCCCACCTCCAAAAATGGTCAAATACAACAGAGTTAGGAGTGGTGCCCTTGCAACCATTACTAGGGCCAATTAAGAGCCTCAATTGGGCCAAGAGCAGTTGTCATGCCTAACGCTTACCCCCATTACTGGTAACATCCCAGTGGAGCCATGAGACAGATTGGCAGCAAGTAACAGGGCCCTCTGCCATCCCACCAGATTTTACACCATTCCCTAGCACCTTCAGTCCACTGTTCTGGGGATGGAGACAAGAGGGATGTAGAATTTTGATCTTGGAGTCACTGTTGAATTTTGTGAACTAATTGCAACATGCGGCACAGGATTAACAGTAAAGCTAGCTTTCCTGTTGCTGAAAATCATCTTATTTTCTGCCATTTGATCTGTAAATAACAGGAGCTGTAACTCAGGACAGAAGTTCTTGCCAGGAGCTCCCCGTGGGTAATAATAAGTTCCTCTCGGGAAAGAGTTCAGGATCATAGTGGTCCCAATGTTCCTCTCGTGAAAAATCTGCCTTGGAGGTAAAATGAGTGCAGTCCAATGCATTTTCCAGACAGTAGGTGATAACAGTACTTTATTGCATATTACAGCATATGCTGCTGCACCACGTGTATTCACACACGCCAGAAAGAGGATCATACCTTATGTACATTACAGGTGACTCAGCGGAATAACATAACTTTCAAACAAGCAAGGTCCAACTAAGCACACACCCATTTTGTTAATAATAAATCAATAAACAGCAGAACAGAATTGAATCTATGTTACAAATGAGAGAGTCTGAATGCAGGGAAAAGCAGTTGCCAGGAATGTGTTGAGAAACTTGTATCATAGGATCATAGGATAGTTGCAGCTCAGAAGCAGGCCATTCAGCCCACTATGCCTGTCCTAATCATAATGGTTCCTCTTAAGTATTTAAGCATTTTGACGGATAAAAGTTCTTAGTGTTGGCTGTCTTCCAAATAGCTTGCCTGTAGTAATCATTTTCCATTGATAATTACAGGGCTGAATTTGAGGCTGGAAGTAGAGTCTCTGCCTCCTGCCTTATATAAGTGCTGGTTGTGAGCCCATCTGTGAATGGCCAGCTTGTCCCACATTTATTTGACTACATCTGGACCTTTCTTTAGCTTGAGGCAGGAATTCTGCCCCCGACCTGAGGCGGTTCTGCCAGCCAGTCAACTGTCAGCTGTTGGCTTGGCCCAGCAGTGCCACGGGGAGCAATGGCCACACCTGGGATTGCAATAATCCCCGAGGAATGCCTTCAGTGATGCCACTTGAACAGTGAGGTCAGAATGGGGTCTTGCTGGAGCCAGGCTGACAGGGCCCAGAGAATTAGGGAATCGGGGAGGAAGGGTGTCATAGATCAAGGGGGAACATGAGTGAGAGATAAAGAGATAGCAAACCCTTAGCTCATACACTGGGACCTCAGCCCATGCTGGGTGAACCGGAGACCTCATCTAGGTCTCTTCCCATTACAGCAGCAGCAGCAGGACAAAGTTCCCCCATTCGCTACTAATTGGCCACAAAAGTGTTTCAATTGGCCCATGGGCAGGTTGGTTACTCGACACCTCCAATCCTGCATGTAAAGCACCTATCAGACAGGAATGGGCAGACAGGTGATGGGCATGGCACATCTGGCTTAGTACACAATTATATGCCCCCTCCCCCACCACCAACATTCCCTCCTCCAGAAGAGCATGGAGTTGCAGCCATTTTGGGTTTTTGTGGCACAGTGGAGTTCTACAATACAGAAAGAGGCTCTTTAGCCCAATGAGTCTGTGGCAGTCAATAAACAAGGACCTAACCAATTAGCCAAACTCCCTTGAATTCCATGGGCCCCTACCTTCACAATTAGACTCCCATTTTGAGGGTGAATACCCTGTGACTTCTGATTCAGCAGAAAATAATGAAATGAAAGTTCCTCACTCTTTGGCTTGTCCTCTTAACATTGCCATTCTTTGATAGCACAGACAAATAGCATTTTAAAAATGCCCATAAGTGAACATTAATTGCTAATAAATTAGAACTATCATTCAAATCATTGGACACATTTCTCCTTATTCTGGAATCAATGAAGGGGTATTACCTTCCGGTTATTTATTATAGGTGCCTGAAGAAGCCTTGACTGATCACATTATTTGCCAGGAAAACTTGAAAAATATAAAGATTTTACCATAAGCTCCAGCAGGAGAATTGAAGGAGTTGACAGTCAATCCCACCTCTCCAAAACAGCACACAGGTAATAAAGATTGAATACCTTTGGATAAAAGCAAAATACTGCAAATGCTGGAAATCTGAACCAAGCACAGTAAAACCTGGAGAAACTCAGCAGGTCTGACAGCATTAATGAAAATACTGGAATAGTGGTGCTGGAAGAGCACAGCAGTTCAGGCAGCATCCAACGAGCAGCAAAATCAACGTTTCGGGCAAAAGCCCTTCATCAGGAATATTCCTGATGAAGGGCTTTTGCCCGAAACGTTGATTTCGCTGCTCGTTGGATGCTGCCTGAACTGCTGTGCTCTTCCAGCACCACTAATCCAGTATTTGATTTTCAGCATCTGCAGTCATTGTTTTTACCAGCATTAATGAAAATCCTGCCATCAATAGTACTCTGGGAGATTCATTTGTACAATGCTGATGAGTTTAGATAAACTAGGAGCTGGTAGTGATGCTGTTTCAAACTCTTTAAATAAACACACATCAAATTTTGGCAAGGTTTGTCCTGAACATATAGATATTTTAGGGCAAAGGCAGCTATGTGGAGGAAGTCACAGGTCCACCACAGTCTCAATTATTAATGGAACAAAAAGGCAGATTGCTCTCATCTGAGTTAGGGATGATGTGAAGGGTGGGGACAGAGAGAGAGAGAGAACAACAGATAGAGGCTGAGAGAGACCTTGTTAAATTTCTAAGGCAGTCAGCCCACTAAACTCTCCCTGAAAGTTACTATAGAGGTGATGAAGAGATTAATAATGGTATTGTGGTTTTAAAGCAGGAAGCTCCTTTAACTAAGCCACATAGACTGCAATTTCTTTGGATTGCAAATTCAAATCGTAAGACTTACTCAGATGAGATTTAATTAGGAAACGATTTGAGGGTTATTGGGAAAAGATAGGAAAGTGGAGTTGACAACTATCAGGTCAGCTGTGATCTCATTGAATGGTGGAGCAAAATTGATCGGCTGAAAGGCCTACTTGTGTTCTTGTGTGTTATGGTCTAATCAAGTATCTAATGACTGCTTACATAGTCTAAATTTAAATATAACAAGTGTTCATTGATGTGAGGTGTCAGAACCCAGAAAACCATTCCACTGCAGGTGTTAGGTCCAATGAACGAAAGGCATAAATTGAGAACTGTTTTGAAGAGAAAGTGTTCTTCTGAAGTTTCAACACCCCAGCATTTGTGATTATACTGTTTTCGGGAACCGTGCCAGCAGTATCTTCATGATACGACTTGCTGCCTGCTTTCAAGCTTAGACAAGACAGCAACAGCAGTAAATGGCCAAAAGGGTGTGGCCTATATTTAAGTTTCATAATCAAATGCAGCAAATCATTTTCCATTGCTTGGAGGCACACAAATTTATGCCAGATGGTATTAATTATTAATGATGATGAAACCTTCACATTTGTGAGTAGGCAGTGATGATAGCAAGAGATGCACAGACATGAAAGATATCAATCACATAATGTTTCATTGTTCAACCATGAAGATCAATGGTGTGGTGTAGGACACTGCTGAGTTCCAGCTCATGTAAAGAGGATTGAATGTATTATTTCTCAAATGATTAAATAATACAGTTTACTACTCAACACAACAGAAGCGCAAGTAGGAAACGCACAAATTACAAAGAAACATGGCCATTTGACCAAGCTAATAGAATAGCGCAGATAGAAATTAGGGTGGGTCCCAACTCACATGGAAAGGGGCCCTAGCTGGTAGTTAGGAGGCTCAGCTCATACTTTTACTGTCTCCCTCTGCTCTGTGGGCCAGTTGAGCCTTAAGAAGGAGCTGGTATAGGGTCAGGCCTGTGGAGACAGTGGTGAAGAACCAATAGTTAACAGCAGCACATCAAAGGAGAAGCTGATGGAAACCTCAGTGCCTGTTACCTACTGAAGTCTCGAGTCTGGAGCCAGGCCAACAAAAGTTAGTCAGCAGGGACTGTATGAACCACACCAGCAGCACAAGCAATATGAATGAGGAGCTGGAAAAATCCCAAATCATGGATGGATTGATGAGTGAGACAGTAGGATACTGTCTTCAGTCATCAGGAAGCCATTGCTGGACTTCAGTCTGTCAAAGCCCAGCTGAGGCATTCACACAGACTCAGATTTAGGTGGGCCTTAATGCTATGTAATTAGGTAGCCCATGATCCTGCCAGCATTTATCAACTAGAAAGCAAATAGACCTCATGACATTTTCCCTGGCTGTCCTCATATCCTTTCACCCCTTTGCCTTTGATGAGAGAAATTGTTTTCACTAGAGAGCTAGAAATTGGAGAGATACGTTCAAAAAATTAGAGGCAGATCTTTCAAGGGTGACTTTTCTAATGAAATGGATTGTAGGTGTGGGGTCCAGGCATGTACCTGGAGTGAGATCACAATCTCAGTGAATGGTGGAACAACCTCAAGGGACTCAATGGCCAGCTCCTGTTCCTGTGTTCATCTGTCAATCTAATGTAATCCTCAACAATTATGAACATAGCCACATAGAAATCTAGGTTATTCAGCAGAATAAGGGTTTAAACTGTAAGCATTGTTCTGATCTTGATATAGTGTAATATTAAATACATACTCAAACTGGCAATTATGTATTTTAGTTGTTTACAATACTACCAAGTTTATCCTTCTTTGATTCTTACAGAAAAGTAGCTTCACCTATTTGCCGATTTCACCACAAATATAGACAGAATTGCAAGTGCTGCTATTGTCCACTTAAATTACTGCAATGTTGTCTGGAGTGAATAAGCAATGGTGTGATTTCAGGCAAGACCTTTATGCTCAAAGGATTAATTGAAGACTTCATTTGAACCTCACAACAAATCCAATCATCTTGTAATTCCTGCAAATACCAAAGATATTGCTTAATTTGAAGTAACCATGCACAAAGGACAAATTAACTGAAGGCCAAATGTTATTGAGGTGATTTACCCATTCTTGCTGTTCAAACTCAAATATATTTCTCCCAAATGTTCACAAAACTAAAACTAACTAAATAAAATTGAAAACTTACCAAAGAAAGTTTTGAAAATAAACTTCAGTAGGATATTTAGTATCCATTTCAAGACATTAATTGCAGAATATTTCTATAGATCTTAAAATGAGTAAATGTAATCTTGCCAAATTTGTTCTGTTTGCTATTCAGAGTGACCATTATATTGAGATAATTGTGTGCACTATATTCATCTATGAATAATGATGCTTTAAAAATAATGCTTTTCGATTAATTGTGTCTTTGAACAATAGTGTAAAAAGTAATATTAGATTAATTGTTGTTGTTATGGTGTTACACTCCTCTGAATCTCAGTTGTCCTTCATTATACAACAAGAAGAGACAATGCAACGATGGGAAGGACAACTAGCCCTTGTTAATCTGCTGTTTTCAGGATACAGTGTCTTTGCATACACTATGGGCCAAAATTGGCTGTGCCATTTTCACGGAATTCCTCTTTGCAAAGATTAGCATGTTCTCCTGTTATCATATTCAAACTTGCCTCATTAACGATGTGCCACACTCCTGTGGTACCCTGCTTGTCTGATGCCGGCCCAGTTCTCTCACATGTTTTAGACCACGGCCAGCATAATATAGGATTTCTGACATTGGTACCACCTTTGAACTTCAGCAACCCTTGAGCCCAGGCAAGCATTTGCAGTCCAGAGTTGCCTTATACTGTTCAGATAGTGGGGTAACATCCACAGAGCAACACCCCCCAGAGCACATTGATGGGCTGGTTGGCATGTCCTTGTACATACAAGTGCAAATTCCTACAATGTTTAAACACTTGCCCACACTGTTTACCTGTCCTTTGTCAAGTTCCATGTTACCTCCCTCTTTAAGTCATTGCTACACTTTCCCCAATGCTCACTGTAATCCAGTGCCTTATCATTGTTCAATATGGGACCATCACATGCAGGGAAGTCTTCAAACATTTCAAAGCAGTCATTTTTACTTAACAATGACAAAAACTAACAAATAGAAGCTGCAACAAACAAAGAGAGAAATTGCTAGAGAAACTCAGCAGGTTTGGGCAACTTCTGGAGAGAAAACAGAGTTAATGATTCAAGTGCTGTGACCCTTCTTCAGAAGGTTCTGCAGGGTTCAAAAACAGCATCTGTTTTTCAGAGCAAAAACAAGTTGCTTGCCTATCAAGCATCAGCATCGTTACAGTCATTAACTGATTAATGTACCAAGTTCATATCTATTAGAACTGGGTGACAATTAAGTCCTGTGTGACTAGTTGGGCCCAATGCAATTGCACTTTATCATGCAGAAGGTGTTATTCCTTCTGCTCAATGTGTTCATCCTCCTCCTTGGAAGACTGCTCCCACTCTCTCAGTTTGTCAGCCCCCATCAAGTCCCATATTTGCCTACTCCAGTTGACTAGATCACAAGATACCAGGATTATGAGGGACACTCTGTCCAAATGTACTCCAAGGCCTCCTCAGACTAATACAAGCAGCAGAACCTCAACTTCAGGAAGCTTATTAGATACTCCACCATCACCTTGGTTGAAGAATGGCTGCATTTTATGTACCCTTGGCCTCAGTCAAGGGTTTGCATAATGGTGTCATCAACTATGGTTGCAAAGGGTAACCCTTGTCTCCCAGTATCCAACCTTGTAAGGCATCTGGCTCCATGAATGCAATGGGGACACAAGGGTTCTCAAACATATAAGCTTCATGGCACCTCACAGAATCCTGGGTGCAGACTTCCAGGATGTGATACTGATGATCAGAGATGGATTGTACATTAATGAAATGGAATATTTTTCTGTTGATGAAATCAGCTATGCTATGATAGGGCAGACTTGGTGCGACATCTGTGCAGTCTATCGTGCCCACACTTGGATGATGCCAGCTATGTTGCCCAAGTCTACCGCGCAGACTACAACACTGACCACATCAAAGGGAAATGAGATGATTTGGTACAAATGGCAATGGTAATGACTGAGAGATCCCAGTAGCAAATTGGAAGGAGTCAGTTGCACAAAAGTTAAGATCTATCTGTCATCTTGATGGCGACTGAGATAGGATGGCTACCTACACCTTAATGTCACAGGTCTGCTCCAGCAACTGACATAGTATTGGTGTCCCAGCACAGTCTCAGTCTGAGGGGCCTTTCAGCTTTGACCTCCTCATGTCGAGGCTGTTTGGCATCTGCTGAAGATAGTTGCTGGTTCTAAGTTTGCTGGCATATCTGTCGTTCCACGGCAACTGTGACAATAAACCCTCCTTTGTCAGGATCTATCAGATCTGCTTACAATAACCCCATGAGGGTGACATAAGGAACAGAATGGGGGGCCCTTAATAATGTGAGCAGTAAGCACATAAATCATTTACAAATGATGGTTTACCATTCTCTTCAATACAGTGGAACACGGAGCACTCCAATTAGGAGGGGCATGGAATGCCTCAACATGATACTTTGACATTACACCTTATTGCAATGAATGCAACCCCAGTCAGGTCACAAAGAGACTGTTGGAGATTTTAAGTGCTGCATGAGAACAGAGATTTCTGATAACTCCTCATCCTGCAGCATCCATGTTCACCCATACACTTCCATCCCCACCCCTCCTTACATTGATTTTCCTGCCCTACACAATCCTTGTCTCATGTGCATCAAAGATTATTGCCTTCGGTCCCCAACATTGAAACCCCACCCCCACTTTCCCTACCCAATGGTGTCTCCTAGTCATCCCTCTTGACTTTCATTCCACTGAAACCCCAGGAGTGGCCATGGCCCACCCTTTGACTGACTTGAACAAACAGCTCAAACTGATGATAGACCAGACTCCTGACCAATATCTGTGCTATTCATTGACTGATGAACCATAAGTCCCATCACAGCTTGCACTGGGTCTGCAGAACTGACCGTGGCCCACTTCCCAGACTGTAATGAGATAGGACCCCAATTGCTCCGAGCGGACAACTGACTCCTCAAGCCCGTGAATGGTCATGGACAAAATCTCTGATTAACTATTGGCAGTCTTCCTTGACTTGACTGAGAACCAAGTACCTTTGAGTTTCAGACATGGCCTTTAATTGAAGGAGATGAAGTGTTTTTGCCACATACACTGCTGGCACATGGTGTATGTGAGAGAGTGCCATACATCAACATGCCCTGCCAATTTCCTGACTGAAAACTGCTGACAAGCTCCATGCCAAGCTTAATGACTCTGTATCTGTTCTAAAAGGTAAACAGAATTAAGGTGAGTCATTAAGGTACAAGAAAGTGCCAAGAAACAAGGTAGGGGAAAGAATACTGTGAGCATCAAAGTAGGCACAATGTGAATGAGCGCTAAGAGACAAAAGTGCGCTGTGAAGCACCCTGGTCTAATCCAGGAGGTAGGTGTCTGTCACTGCATGCAAAACCTCCTGGAAGCAGCATTCACATGAAAGTTGCTGCTGTGTTTTAAAGTGTGATACTGAAGTGAGAGTACTGTGAGTGGATTGGTAATGTGCCAAGATAATGCAATAAGGCTGATAGGTTTCAGACACCAAAGTCCGTGGATGTGGGGTTTGTGCAGTGACTGCCCACTGAGGTGCCTTGAGATGTTGGCGTCTGGAGCTCAGGATGGAGATCTGGAGGACCACGAGCGAGCAGGAGTCACCAGGTTACTCATAGACTTTCATGTCGGGAATTGTCCACCAACACATTTCGATCCAGTGGTTGGAGGAATGGGAAACTGCATATTAATGATGGAAGATTAAATAATAATTAGGGTGATAATGATCATAATCAATGCAAATAGGCTTCTCATTGCTCGCTAGCAAAAATCTCCATTCAACACTTGGTTGGAAAATGGGACTTTCTTTCCTGTCAATGTTGAGAAGGTCCTCACTGTAAACTCACCAAATGTTCCCATATTTCCTGCAATGGCTCAAGTGGTTCAAGGGCTGGGAAGATTCTACCCTATATGCATCTGCCGCTTGCTGCAAACAGGAGGCAGAGAACATTTTCAAAGGCAGGCTTCAGTACGGTGCCAACAGCAAGCTGTGTCTCTGCTAGAAACTGCCAAGTCAGCTGACAAACAGGAGTAGCAGGATAGATAGTGGGTAAATAGATGAATGGAAGACAGAAGAGGGTGGATGCATGGATTGCAGGAGGAACAAAAAGAGTGGTTGAGGAGATTATAGGGGATTGCAGTGGGAGAGAATGTTGCAGAGGCATAATGATGGCATGTAAATGATGTTCCTGGTTTGTGGTGCCTGGAGGATCTTTTCAAAACAATAACCATTTGGCTATAGTTCTAGTGCCTGTTGCTCCTTGTTATCCCAATTGCTCCATGCGCAGGTCACACCTGTTCAGTTGTCCCTTGAAATGTTTACATCAGAAATTCCCAGCATGAAAGTAAAAAAATTATTGCCCTGTGGTCAAATTTTATCTGACTTTGATTTCTGGGCAGTACCTTTCAATTGTTTTCCATATTAACTGTGTTGTATTGATTTGTTTTTTGAAAGTACGTTGGAGTCATACCTAGGACATAAGACTCTGAGTTCCTACAGTAATGTGGCATTCACCTGTTGGGTGTTCAGCCAGCCGGAAGGCTTGTAGGTTGCTCAGAATTTATAATTAATGCTCATGGTAGTTTATTGGCACAGTTTTCAATAATACCTGTTCAGCGAAGGGGCCTTTATATCAATTCTCTTAACAGCGATTACTGGTATCACTATCTAATTACTGTTCAGTAAACACATGCAATACAGCAAAGTGATGACATGATGGTAATGTCCATGGAACAGTAATTCAGAGGGCCAGGCTAATATTATGGGAACGGGGGTTTGAATCCCTCCATGGTCAAATTTGAATTCAATAAAATTTGCAAAAGTCAATCTTGCCTATTGTTCTAAAAACCCACATGACCCTCAATGCTGTTTCGGGAATGCTGTTACCGTCCTTACCTGATCTGACCCACCTGTAACTCCAGACCCACAGAATGTGGTCGACTCTTAACTGCCCCCTGAAATGGCCTAGCGAGATGCACAGTTCAAGGGCAATTAGGCAGGGCAACACATACTGGTCTTACTAGTGACATTCATAACCCATGCAAGAATAAAAGAAAGGGTTAAACCAATAACAGTGCATGGTCACTAATGACGCCTGAGCAATGCTGGATCAGATTGGCTTATAGTGGAATTCCCTAACATCCAACTGATTAAAGCAACACTCACGTTTCCCAGTAGTGATGTATACATTCTCATAAATGAGCAGGCTTCATCAGTCTAACTAGATAATTAGTTTCCAATATGATTATGTGGACAAACTCAAAACTCCTCATTTTTAGGAAATCAGTTGAGGAAACACTTAGCAGAGCCGGGAACATGATCACAATGAATTTCCTCAGACTTCACTGCTGTCATTTCACAAGAAGTGCATGTGGAAATAGCTTTTGTTCCACACAAATGGGCTTTTTGCCATTCTTCAAGTAATGTCAGACAATACTGTGGTGGCAGAAAGTCTCAAGAAATTCAGACAGTTTCTCTTGTCAGGTGATGAATTATTGTCCAAAAATAGTGAAATAATTTTTCATTCCAGTTTTCCCTGAATACTATTGAGCAATGCAGTTCTGCAGGCACCCACCCTGTCTCTTATCCATGGGCTCAATCTTCATGTGTGGCTGTCCAGTGTCATCAGAAATATCACAAATGCACAGTTCAAAACACACATCCCTCATTTTCTACCATCACCTGAATAATGTCAAGTGAAAGAGAGAATGATTAAGAAAAGAAACTTAGAAGTTAAAGGAATAAGCAAATGGCATTGCTGCTCATGTCGGTGGAAGAGGTGATTTTTCTGAGCACTTGCTTAGTTTAATATTACATTGACTCTGTATCAAATGATTTACTTGGACAATAAAGATAGGAGTATATAACTCACAATTGCCATATAACATAACTGCCTACAATGAAGATGAAAGTAGTCATTGAATACATTGTGCATATGGATAAATTTCTAACCATCCTCGCACTGGAGACACTAAGTGTTTGTGATCATGTATTAATATCCAGAATCTGAAATGATATAAGACCTGGTTTCCTCTTGGATGTGCTGAAAGGGAAAAGGACCCTGAAGTTCTAGATAAGTTGCAATTTCAATAGGCTGTTGTTTGCAGTTCCTAAACTGGAAGTTTCAGAGCAGTATAAGTGTCTACAACTTTACAATATAACTTTATAACTTGAGGTTGAAGAACTTTGCATAAAGGTTGGCCTTACCTGGAATCCAGGAATGGAGGTTAGTGCTGGTCTTTTGTGGATTCATAGAGTCATAGAGATGTACAGCATGGAAACAGACCCTTTCATTCAACTTGTCCATGCCGACCAGATATCCGAAATTAATCTAGTCCCATTTGCCAGTATTTGGCCCATATTCCTCTAAAGCCTTCCTATTCATATACCCATCCAGATGCCTTTTAAATATTGTAATTGTACCAGCCTCCACCACTTTCTCTGACAGTTCATTCAATACATATAACACCCTCTGTGTGAAAACGTTGTCCATCGGGTCCTTTTTAAATCTTTCCACTCTCACCTAAAACCAATGTCCACTAGTTTTGGATTCCCTCACCTGAGGAAATGACCTTGGCTATTCTCTATATCCATGCTTCTCATGATTTTATAAACTTCTATAAGGTCATCTCTCAGCCTCCAACACTCTAAGGAAAATAGCCCCAGCTTATTCAGCCTCTCCCTCTTGCTCAAACCCTCTAAATCTGGCAACATCCTTGTAAATCTTTTCTGAATGTCACAATATCCTGCCAACAGCATGGAGACCAGAACCGAATGCAGCATTCCAAAAGTGGCCTAATCAATATCCTGTACAGCCACTACATAGCCTCCCAATTCCTATATTCAATGCAATAAAGGCAAGTATACCAAACATTTTCTTCACTAATCTGTCTACCTGTGACTCACTTTTGAGAAACTATGAATCTGCACTCCAAGGTCTCTTTGTTCTGCAACACTTCCCAGGATCTTGCCATTAAGACTATAAGTGCTGCCCTGATTTGCCCTACCAAAATGTAGAACCTCATATTTATCTTCAACCTTTGTTGAATCAATCTTGCGTGGGCAAGAGACTGACATAGCTCACTATCCTCCCTGACCCATAGCACCCTCCCTGACCCATAGCACCCTCTCTGAAACTATGAAGAGAGCCTTCAGTTTGGGTGCAGTTAATCAAAAAACTTTTGCACAGGTTTTGATCAAAATCTTCCTAAGGTCATGAAACTAAAATAGTAAATCTGGAAAGATCTTCTGATTTGGCTGAATTTTCAAGTGAGTCACTTCCTTACTGCACGGCTTACACTGAGGTCAGCAGAACAGATTCCTGCTCATTCGCTTACAAAAGTTTTCCAAAGTTTATTTTACCCTGCTACCTTTGTTTCCAAAATTAATGGATCAATTAAACAATGGCTTGTGCTCATGTGGTGAAAGCATATGATGCACTGGAAAACTATTGTCACTTCCAATCTCACAGCAACCACAAATACCATAATCGGTACCTGGAGGCAACTTTTTCAGGTGTTTTGGTCAGAGACATGATGTTGATGCACCAACTAGGTGAAGGGAGTGGCGCTGAAAGCAAACTGAATGCTTTCACCTCATCCATTTCTGAAATTAGCTGTTACTGCCAGTTATTCCAGTTTGAAAGACACTGTGATTTGGCAATAATTTGTAACTATTTCTGGGACAATGTTTGCTTCCAACTGAAATGACAGATGGATTTCATGATGCTATTTCCTACTTTTGTCCAAGGAGAATAAACACAGGACATCACAAAATCTAGAGAAGTGTCTGACTGTTGAAGAATGAGCATAGCTATAGAAGCAGCACAACATGGGCTTTGGACATTTACCTGCCCAATCACGGTGAAACTGATATTGAAAACGAGTCATCTGTATAAAAACAGCTAATTTTTACTTATGCTGTTACATCGTCAAATCGGATTATTAGAAAAAAACTACAGGAAGCAAAAAAAGTTAATGAATGATCAAGAACTGCAGCGACTGAATGTGACAGCTCACCACCACCTTCACAAGGGCAACTAGGGACAAGCAATAAATCTTGGCTTACCAACAATATCCAAATCCCATGAACAAAAAATCCCTCAATTATCTGAATTGGATGTGCAGCTATGTACAACAGGTTATATAGATTTAAACGGAAATTTCACAGCAAGTTCATGAATAATTGAGGATGAGACTAATCTCTGTTCAAGTAGAATGATAGAACCATAGAAATGATACAGCACAGAGGAGGGCCATTTGGCCCATCTTGGCCATGTTGACCCAAAGACACCTAAATGCCCTATCTAATCCCATCATTTTACACACGGTCTTTAGCTCTGCAGCTTTGAGCACCTAAAGTGCAATCCAGGAACTTTTTTAAATAGAATGGGATTTCTGCCTCCATCACCACCTCAGGCAGTAAATTCCAGACACACACCACCCTCTGTGCAAAAAGGCTTTTCCTCATGTCTCCTCTAATCTTGTGGCCACTTAGCTTGAATTCATGACCCCCGGTTATTGAACTCTCTGCCAAGGGAAACAGGTTTCTGCTGTCTACTCTATCTCTAGACTGTCTTCCATTTATAGCATTAACTTGTATTTCTCTCTAAAACGTTGTCTACATTTTCTGATCTTGTTTGAGATCTCCAATATCTCCAGCATTTTCTCAGCATGAATTATGGTAATTCATGCTCCTGGTGCAGAGTTTGGCCAAATGGGGAATGCTCATTTGAAATTCCATTGGATGGTTCATGGTTTTCCAAGTATTGATGATCAATATTTGTGGAGGATATGCTCAAATTGTTAATGAAAATCTGATTTTTTTAAAAATTGGCAATGTTTTACTTTAACTGTAGAGAATATGGTCGGGATATATTGTGTAACTTATTTGGAGAGGTGTAAATGTATCAAAAATACAAAGCAAAGAATGGATGACCTATGCTGTCATTTTCACTAATGGCCATTCTCCCCAAAAAAGCAGGAACCTATCTTTTTTCCCACTCAAACAACCAGCTTTAATTACAGCTGTCAAAACGTGATCATTAATACAATTATGTCAGAAGTATCCATTTCATAATCTCAGTTATCAGGCTAAGAGGATGAAAGACAACAATTGAGATTTACAGCACAAATGTTGAATTTCAGATTAGGTTCATCCTTTTAAAAGTGGGTTTCTCTCTGCAGCTAACAGATTGAAACACACTATCTGAGTAGTACCAGTAAGTGCAAGGTTTAGAAAGCAAAACAAAAATGACAGCGTAATTACCAGGACAGGGAAAGCAATTCCCTCACTCATCTGTTATTTAACGATTAGAAGTTAGGAAACTGTTCGAAGATTAAGAATGGATTTGTTGACAGCTGGAGATCTACTTTCTCCAATACTTTTGAGAAAGGAATTTTTTTTTGCCAACTTCTGTGTGATAGAGTAGGCACGTTCATTAGCAGGCAAAGTACATGAGACCTTACAATATTATTAGAAAATAAGAGCATACAATTTAAAAACAAAGGTAGGTCCTTCTGCTCCTCGAACCTCCTCTCTCATTCAATGAGTTCATGCCTGATCTGTCTGTATTCTGAATTCCACAATCCCATCTATCCCAATAATCTCTGATTCTCTTGCTTAGTCCTAGGGAGTGTTGCTGAACAAAGAGACCTTGGAGTGCAGGTTCATAGCTCCTTGAAAATGGAGTTTCAAGTAGATAGGATAGTGAAGAAGGTGGTTTCTTTTATTGGTCAGAGTATTAAGTACAGGAGTTGGGAGGTCATGTTGTGGCTGTACAGGACATTGGTTAGGCCACTGTTGGAATATTGTGCGCAATTCTGGTCTCCTTCCTATCGGAAAGATGTTGTGAAACTTGAAATGGTTCAGAAAAGATTTACAAGGATGTTGCCAGGGTTGGAGAATTTGAGCTATAGGGAGAGGCTGAACAGGCTGGGGCTGAGGGGGTGACCTTATAGAGGTTTACGAAATTATGAGGGGCATGGATAGGGTAAATAGGCAAAGTCTTTCCCTGGGGTTGGGAAGTCCAGACCTAGAGGGCATAGGTTTAGGGTGAGAGGGGAAAGATATAAAAGAGACCTAAAAGGCAACTTTTTCACACAGAAGATGGTATGGGTATGGAATGAGCTGTGAGAGGAAGTGGTGGAGGCTGGTACAATTGCAATATTTAAGAGGCATTTGGATGGGTATGTGAATAGGAAGAGTTTACAGGGATATGGGCCAGGTGCTGGCATGTGGGACTAGATTAGGTTGGGATATCTGGTTGACATGGAAGGGTTGGACTGAAGGGTCTGTTTCCATGCTGTACATCTCTATGACTCTATGCCTCTATTTGACCTCTGTCTCCACTGCCCTCTGAGGCAAAGATGCACCAAGTTCTGAGAGAAAAAAAAATCTCCTCCTGTCTGTCCTAAAAGGATATTCCCAAATGTTAAATTATAATACCCCATAATTCTGGACTCACCCACAAGAGGAAACATGCTTTCCAAATCCACCCTGCTAAGACCATACTGTATTTTATATACCAATCAAGTCACTCTAAACTCCAGTGGAAACAAGTCTGCAGAAAGTCCTTAAGAGATGTGGAAATGAAATCTGGGCAGTGAGATGGTTTGAGCTATAGGGAGAGACTGAATAGGCTGGGGCTGTTTTTGCTGGAGCATCAAAGGCTGAGGGGTGACCTTATAGAGGTTTATAAAATTATGACGGGCAGGGATAAGATAAAAAGAATTTGTCTTTTCCCTGGGATGTGGCAGTCCAGAACTAGAAGGCATAGGTTTAGGTTGAAAGGGGAAAGATTTAAAAGGGACCCAAGGTCAACGTTTTTACACAGAGGGTGTTGCGTGTATAGAATGAGCTGCCAGAGGAAATGGTGTTGGCTGGGACAATTATAATGTTTAAAAGGCATCTGGATGGGTATATTTAGGAAGGGTTCAGAGGGATAGGGGCCATGTGCTGGCAAATGGGACTAGATTAATTTAGGATATCTGGTTGGCATGGACAAGTTGGATCGAAGCTGCACATCTCTATATCTCTGTGACTCTATATAATTAAAGGTCACCAGGGCAAGACTGACAGTCCAGAATATAGCTGGATGGGAGTGTACGTGAATGATGGTATGGAGAGAAAAGAACAGCATGAGGCATGGAAAAGGCTTACAATAGTCACAGGGAGCACAAAAAGGAGTCACTTTATCCGCTATTCTTGATGGGCTGTACATCTGGCATTGCCACTTGTTCCCTTCATATCCCCCTCTCCAATTGCAGATAAAATTCCAGCAATGGCTGAAGTAGGTCCTCAATGAGCCTCTTAAGGGCCTCAATGAACATTTGGGCAAGTGAGCAGGATGCTTGGTGCCCCTACCACTGCTGGGAAAATCTAAGTGGAGCCAGCAGGGTGGAAAGGCAATAGAAATAGTGTCACTAAGATGATTTTCCAGAGGGCCATAAAATTCCAATCAGTGATTCTTCCACCAGCAGAAGGGAGCTGGACTGCATGGTGTACATACAATGAGCTAGCTCACAACACTTTTGTCCCAAACCAAAACAGCAAAAGGTCTAAAACTAAAGCTGGATGAGTGACTTAAGCTTTAATGCTTTGTCCATTACTGTTTCCCAAAGTGAATGATGCAGGACTTTGTAGAGTTAGTCCAGAGACCACTTGGGTTAGCAATAACTCGATGAACATTGTTTTCTTTGGGTGAATCCAGTATACTGCAGTCACTAGATTGTTTGGACATAACATATTTAAAAAATAACTTTTATGATGTGAATATTGCCAGCAAAGCTGAAAATATATTGCCCACTTCTAACTGTCATTCAGTAGATGCAAGTTGACCTTTCTTTTTAAACTGCAGCAGTTCATGTCCAGAGAATTGGTTATTTTAGGCTTTTGACCCAGCAATAATAAATTGGTTGAGTCTAATGCCTAGAGGTGATATTGGAATTTATCAGTCTTCTGGTCAGGCTACACCTGATTGTCCTTATGCTGAGAGCCCTTGCTACTGTGAAGGTGAGAGCAGCCTCAGGGGTGATGCGAGGATTCTGGAGAATGACTTGATGGGCAAGGTTTTCTCAGCCTTGATAAGGGATAAGAACTTTGGAGTGGTACAGAATATATCGATCAGAGTTAAATTAAAAAGAAATGGTTATTGCTCAGGACACACTAGGGGAATAGGACAAACTTAAAGCAGGCATTACTAGGGTGCTGGAATAGATCACTTGAAATGGTAATTGAAGTCATGACATTGAAATAAATTAAGAAACAATGAGAGTGTAATGGAAAAGAGTTAAAGTTGATCTTCTGCTTGGATAAACGTAAATGAGATGAATCTGTCTTACAATATTGTGGACACTGATAACAAAGAAAATTCAACTATCTTGCAATAACCTTTGTGAAAGAATTCAGTATCATATTCTGTATTTTCAGCTGTTCCATTTATCATCGACAGTATATTCATTTTCACTGTCACTGCGGTAGTCCTCTTGAGAGTAGGCCCCACTATTCCTGGAGTCATCACAAAGGTTGAAGTTTTTAAAAAGGAATGCACAAAATCCTTGAGCTACCTGGTTTTCAGACCCAGGCTGATGGATAGCACAGATTACGTTTCAGAACTTAGCACAGATCACAAATCACAAATCACACACATCACATCACCAGGTTCAAGCATTGAAATAAGTAAATTCTACGAGTTAAAATGCTGGAACCCTTTATAAATTCCCCCTTACACAGGCACACAGACACACACACACAGACACACAGACATACACATAGTGAAATTCAAAAAGAACATACAGACACACACACACAGGCACACAGACTCACCAGACGTACACAGACACACACACAGACACACACACACACAGTGAAATTTGAAAAGAAAATACAGTTCTGTATTCTTTGTTCATAATATCTATTGGTTTGGTTCTTGCTGATCTTAAGTTTTCTTCTTGATCTTCCTTTTTCTGAGTACTTCCACCACTTGATGGCTAATTCATTTATGAAAGCTCTCTGACTTATCCAATTCACAGTCACAACTTGCATCATCTGCTGAAGGATAAATAAACTGGTTTTCTCAGGTGTTGAGTGGCCTGCTGCAGAGAACTGAAAAAGAGATAGAGAATGAGTTTTGGCTACTGCAGTCCTGCTGGCTTCTCTTCTGGTCTGAACAGCTTCTCTCGTAGCTCAAGTTGTTCAGCCAACTAATTGCATAGATGTTGGCAGTCAGAGAAAGCTTTTCTTTGATAATTAGTCCAAGTCCACAGACAATCAGCTTAACGTATAAACAACCCAATTCCAGTTCGTCTGCACCTTGCTGGAACACACAGCTACACAAACAGGGTTCACAATGGGTATCAAATTCCTTATTTTCAAAACATGTAGATATCCTTGTAAATCCCTGGAATTCAAAACATTGCTTCTTTCCAAAAAACTGAAAACCTGTGGCTTTTCTCTTATGAGTTAAAATCACACCATCCCTGAGTCTTCAATGAAAATCTTGGCTTCTGTTAAGGTGAACTGTTTTGGGGTCTAATGTGTCAGTATTTGGTAAAGGTGCTGTTAAGAGAGGAGAGGCAAGCTCATGAATGTACTTACTATTACTGCAGAAACTCATTGATGGCTACATATAAAAGTTAGGTTTGACACACCTCCAGATTATTCAAGCGTCTCCCTGAATGGGGCACAGTTCTCCAAGGTGCTAATGTTCACATTGTGGGAGACCTTTGCATTTTCAGCATTCAGCAGCAGAAAACCCCACTCCCTCTGTCACTAGCAGATGTTACAGACAAGCTTCCCAGTTTGATGATGTCCAAAGCACCCCCCTCCTTTTCTGCAAAACTCACTGCCTGCAGGCATCTAGGATTGGGAAGCAGGAAGCTAGGAGAGTGGCAGTTCAAGGGAACAGAAGTGATGGATATGGAGAAAGGTGGGGCATATCAGGAATCAATTTTGCAGGGATCAGGGATGCTTGAGAACTTAAGGATGGAGCTCGGGGATAGAGGAGTCTAGGAAATGAGAGGCTGCAATGAGGAAAGAGCTGGAGTCAGGAACGTGGATCTGAGAGAAGCAACTTGAAGAATGGGGCGAGAATAGAGACCAGCATCTATAATCCTACAAAAGATCCCCTAATTGATTCAGAAGCAGGGAATGGTTTAGAAATGTTGTGCTGATCTGTATTTGAAACAGCGTAACCTGTGAGTAGCCACACTGAAACCACTCTGATCAGAATATCACATATATTTGTGTATTAAAAGGGACACAAAAAAATGCCCAAAATCAAGTGATGGAACAATTAGCTATAAGGAAAATATAAAACAGACCAAGCTTTTAACAGAACAAGACAGTTAAGGGTCAACCTGATCTGATTGAAGCACAAAAATATTAAATAGTATGGATAAAAAAATAAAATCCAACTATTAGTTCAAAACAAAACAAGAAAGTCAGACTCAAAGATATAAAGGAAAATAATTAAACATAAATTTAATAAAATATTTCCAATCTGCCTTAACTCGAAGAGTGATGAATGTTTGGATTTCACCGAGTACCGGTGGCAAAATATCAGAGTTATTCAAAGTACATATATGTATGCTGGTCAGAGGCATGTACTTAAGGAATGACGCTCAACGCCTTTCTTTTCCCAAATCTAAGTGTTTTCTCATTATCTTCATTTTCAAGTCCTTGAGTTAGTCATACACACACAGAGCGCTTGAGACAATGCCATAATTGTTTTAGTTTCCCATTTAGGAAAAATAAAATCGTCATTTTGTTTTGCTTTGATTGCTATTCACCAGTGTGCATTCTGGATGTACAGATTAAAACAGTATTGTGGTGGGAAATTCTCACTGTACTCTTGAAAAAATACAATATTTGTCAGTCCATGTGCTGACTCAGGTTTCTGCTTTTACAAATGGAAGGATTGGGCAAAGTGGGAAAAAATAAATTATTGATTAGCAGAATCAAAATTTACTTTTTTCTCACTCATTCTTGAACACTGGGAGTCACTGGTAAAGCCTGTGCTCACTTAACATGGTGAGAGTGTAGAGGAGAGATAGTGAATGTGACATGGTATTTTAGAAGGAGTCTGTGCTGTTAATAGGGAAGGGAAAGGAAGAAGACTAGAAGGAAGGAAAGGGGAAGTTTGCAGAGAAAAAGTGTTGAAGGTAAAATAGACAATTTCAGAATTATTCCTGCAGACATTGCCAGATAGTGAAGGGGCATGGATTAATTGGCTGTGAAATAACTTCTCAGAGGCCGGTATCCCATTATTAAGTAAACTTTTGTTTACAGATGCATAGTACTTGTCTGGCTTCCTCAGAGTCAGCTCTCAGAGTGAACAGAGTCTGTAACAGTCCTGTTTATGGCAGTCATCCAGAGCTCCCTGATTGGACCAGGTTGACAACCTCAATCAGGGAAGGCATATTCTATAAGGCTCACCTGGTTGACCTCATTACAATCACTACAGGCTGGAATACAGGATGATACAAAACCGAGCTTCATTTGGTTGGAACTGACATTGTGCCTAAAATATTTTCTGTTAAACTGGAAACAGCTTAAATTAAAGCAAAATTCTGTGGATGTTGTAAATCTAAAATAAAAAAGAGGAGCCGGATAAACACATCAAGCCTGGTAACAGTTATGGACAGAGAAATAGATTTAACATTTTGAGTCCAATGACTTTTTCTTGGACCTGAAAGTCTAAATGGTTTAAATTATATTTAACTGCACATCATTGAACTTCAGGAGCAAGTAGCAAATTGGCCTGTTTGAATTTTACTAAGATGTGATTATAGGTTACAGTATTAATCCTTGCTATGTTCTTAAGTTCATTTCTCCCCTTCGTATGCCCATATTTGCACTGAGAGAGAATATGCTCATGATAACAGATAAGTACCATCACATGGCATCTCCTTTCATTTATTATAATTAAAAGTATGCACAAAGCATTTGAAAACCTGTTGTGGAAGCCTGATGCCCAATGTAACAATAGGCACAAGGAAAATAATTTTCTCAGTTTTGAAAGATTTTCTTTTGAAAAATACACTTAAATTATTTATTTTACTTTCACATTATAATCATTTTAAGAATCTATTCATTTCTAATTTGTATTCAATGACAAACAATTAATGGTTACCAAAACTGACATAAAGCCTTTACAAAGTCAACATCTTATTGAGAGTTCAGGGTACATTTTGTTGTTGCCAATAAATTTTGAACTAGAAACGTGGAAGAGAAACATAACTATTCATGAAATTCTGGTATATTCCTTAAAAATAAAAGGATTAGGACATTGAATCCAACAAATTCATTCTGTTTGATTTTAGCACAAAATAGTTTAATGTGATAGTTAATACCAAAACTGAAAGAGACAATAATATTCAAGTATCTGTGAAAAAAGTCCTTGAAATTCATTTGTTGAATAGAAACTGTAGTACTCTGATGTATTTTACATGGAACCTTGTGCAGCAGCCCACTCTAGATAATTCCACAAACCTTTCTCGCGTGCACTAGCTCAAACAGAAACATGAACAGGCAAATAAAAACATGCTCTGTTGATATAAGAAGTCCCATCTCTGACGGGTCACCAAAATTCCGTAGAAATTAATAAAAAGGTCATTTTTCTTGACATAAGAGGATTAATATTTAACTTGGAAATTGTAATATGATCAAGGAAGCGCCTGACAGTAACCAGTAAAAGTAAACAATGTGTTACTCAATCCGTCCATTTGATAACAATATCATTTTTCACCTCTGCGTAAAGGATACCCTGTTCAGGTGTGGAATTAACATTGTGATCAAGAACATCCGCCAATTAAAATAAAAGCATAAAAATGTATGACTGTACAAAATAGAAGCAGGAATAGATTCCTTGGTCTTTTGAGCTGATTCCACCTTTCAATAAGTTCATGGCTGAAGGCAAAACAGATTTGATGGGCTAATGGCTCTCATTTCCTCTTGGTATTATGTTTATTTAATGCACAAATTATAGACCATAATATTATAATGCCTCAAGATAAACTAAACACTGAATATATGCTTCAAAGCAACTATTTGAATCAGATTTCATAAAATACATGTTCAAAATTTTGGAATCAGGGAAGTACCTTACAGACAGACTCTTACAAGTACCTGAGAGTCATGGGTTATGGTGAGATAACTGGGAGAATGGGGCAGCAAGGCACATCTCAGTCAAGCTTTTATGCGTTTTATAAGCAGTGTGTCAAGATTTGTGCTAGGCAGGCGATGAGATGTCAATTGATAGTCATTACTGCTTGTTAAAAACCTTATTACTGTCACAATTCACCTTATTAATAATATTCAGACTGCCACCATATCAAACTCACCAAACAAGCTCAATGTCAGGAAACCTCGATAAGGAAATCAGCTTCCTGAAGACATCAGCTCAGCACTTGCTCTGAATGACATCTATGTTGGAATGTGGACACCTGCATCTCAGGCCATACTCCATGACACCATTCACACATATCCCATATCCAAAAACATTGGCATCTGGACATGTGACAGCCTCTAAGGACCCTCATGCACACCTCCTATTCATTTACAGATCACCTCTGCATTTCAATGTTGTGGTGTGGCCAGCACCAGCATCTATCTTTGTAATGCTGCAGCTCTTCACTCAGTGTTCATTCACTCTTTGTATACCTGGGTGCTCACATCATCCTTGCTCTGCCTTCTTAGCAAGAGCTGTCAGGCTTGATTTGCTGCTGTCTTGCATTGTCATTTACTGTAGACACAAAGCCAAGATGTTTGCCATAGATGTCAGCTGGCCTCTGTCAAGTCAAGCCTTCACTCAGGGGATCCCTGCTCAGTAAGTTAAGGGCAGCCTTCAACATCAGTTCAGGATCTGCTTACAGCAGACAAAGTCAGGGTCCTCGACTTGTGAAGTTGCAGAGTCAAATGATGGGAAGCACATCACCTATCTGGACTTCTTCTGTCCTATTACAGGCTGTATCTCTCCTGGAATAAGAGAGAGAGAGAGATTCGAAGAGAGATGAAATTGAGTGGACAGCCATCACTTTTTGTGCCAATAGGGCGTTGCCCTGAGCAACTGAGTAGGCAGTGCAGAGGGTTGTGGTGAGTGAAACATATTGGTAAGAATTTGCAGGCCATAATGAGAATGATAGAGCATGGGCCTTGGTAGGAGGTGGGTACAATAGTGGAGATAATGAGAGTGGAGTATCAGGAAGAAGATGGTGGTATTTAATCTGGCAGAATGGAGAAGGACATTGATCTTCTTCCAGCAATGCACAACACAACCATTCTCAACCATTTATACTAATTCTGTGGGACTTCACCCAACTTCAAACTTCTCGCATCAAAATTACAACTGGAATTCAAGACCAAACTGCTGTGAATGTTCACTTGTAACATGTTCAACAACACAACACAAAAATCACAAGTTGAAGAAAATAAAATATCATAAGATATACTTTGAGATATTTTGAAGAGAAAGGCATTAACGTAATCAGGGTATTCCTGCAATGATTAAATATAAATACAGTTCAAACAGAGAATCATTGGCGACCTTTAAGCAGCATTTGGATAGGTACATGGATGGGTGCTTAATGGTTAGAAGTTCGGCACAACATCGTGGGCCGAAGGGCCTGTTCTGTGCTGTATTGTTCTATGTTCTATGTTCTATAACAGTACAGGCCCTTTGGCTTTTGATGTGGTGCCAACCTTTTATCCTATTCTAAGATCAAACTGACCTACATACCCTTCATTTTATTATCATCCATGTGCCTATCCAAGAGTTGCTTAAATGTCCCTAATGATTCTGACTCTACTACCACTGCTGGCAGTGCATTCCACACTTGCACCACTCCCTGTATAAAGAACCGACATCTGACATCTTCCCAAAACCTTCCTCTTAATCACCTTAAAAATTATGCCCCCTTGTGATAGCCATTTCTGCCCTGGGAAAAAGTCTCTGACTATTTACTCTATCTATGCCTCTCAACATCTTGTACTTCTCTATCAAGTCACCTCTCGTCTTCTTCATTCCAATGAGAAAAGCCTTAGCTCCCTCAACCTTTCTTCATAAGACATGCCCTCCAGTCTAGGTAGCATCCTGGTAAATCTCCTCTGTGCCCCTTCTAAAGTTTCCACATCCTTCCTATAATGAAGTGACCAGAATTCAGCACAATATTCCAAGTGTGGTCTAACCAGGGCACTATAGAGTTGCAACATAACCTCGCAGCTCTTAAACTCAATCCCCTTGTTAATGAAATCCAACACACCGTAAGTCTTCTTAACAACCTTATCAACTTGTGTGTCAACCTTGAAGGATCTATGGACCTGGAACCCAATTTCCCTCTGTTCCTTCACACTGCCAAGAATCCTGCCTTTAACTCTGTATTCTGCATCCAAATTTGACCTTCCAAAATAAATCACTTCACACTTTTCCAGGTTGAACTCCAAGTGCTACTTATCAGCCCAGTTCTGCATCCTGTCAGTGTCCTGTTGCAACCCATAACAGCCCTTCACAGTATCCACCACTCCACCAAACTTTGTGTCATTGACAAACTTACAAACCCACCCTCCACCTTCTCGATCAAGTCAGTTATAAAAATAACCAAGAGCATAGGTCCCAGAACAGATCTCTGCGGAATACCACTAGTCACTGAGGTCCAGGCGTGATACTTTCCATCTACTACCACTCTCTGTCTTCTATGCACCAGCTAATTCTGTATCCAGAAATCCAAATTTCCTTCTATCCCATACCTCCTTACTTTCTGAATGAAGCATAGCCTGCCCCTCACAAAGCCATGCTGACTATGGCAATGAACCAGACTTTATAAAAGATCTTAAAGTAAGGGAACCCTTAGGAAGCAGTGATCATAATATGGTAGAGTTCAGTCTGGAGTTTGAAAGAGAGAAGGCAAAATCGGATGTAATGGTGTTACAGTTAAATAAAGGTAATTATGAGGGCATGAGAGAGGAACTGACAAAAATAGACTGGAAGCAGAGGCTAGCGGGGAAGACAGTAGAGCAAAAATGGCAGGGGTTTGTGGGTATAATTGAGGACACAGTACAGAGGTTCATCCCCAAGAAAAGAAAGATTATCCAGGGAGGGATTAGACAGCCATGGCTGACAAAAGAAGTCAGGAAATCTATTAAAGAAAAAGAGAGATCCTATAAAGTGGCCAAGAGCAGTGGGAAATCAGAAGATTGGGAAGGCTACAAAAACAAACAGAGGATAACAAAGAGAGTAATAAGAAAGGAGAGGATCAAATATGAAGGTAGGCTAGCCAGTCATATTAGAAATGATAGTAAAAGTTTCTTTCAATACATAAGAAACAAACGACAGACAAAAGTAGACATTGGGCCATTTCAAACTGATGCTGGAAGGCTAGTGATGGGAGATAAGGAAATAGCAGGAGAACTTAACAAGTACTTTGCGTCAGTTTTCACAGTGGAAGACATGAGTAATATCCCAACAATTAAAGGGAGTCAGGGGGCTGAGTTGAGTATGGTTGCCATTACAAAAGAGATAGCGCTAGAAAAGCTAAAAAGTCTTAAAATTGATAAATATCCTGGCCCCGATGGGATACATCCTAGAGTTCTGAGAGAGGTGGCTGAGGAAATAGCAGAGGCATTGGTTGAGATCTTTCAAGAGTCACTGGAGTCAGGGAAAGTCCCGGATGATTGGAAGATCGCTGTTGTAACCCCCTTGTTCAAGAAAGGATCAAGACAAAAGATGGAAAATTATAGGCCAATTAGCCTAACCTCGGTTGTTGGTAAAATTCTAGAATCCATCATTAAGGATGAGATTTCTAAATTCTTAGAAGAGCAGAGTCTAATTATAACAAGTCAGCATGGATTTAGTAAAGGGAGGTCATGCCTGACAAACCTGTTGGTATTCTTTGAAGAGGTGACAAGTAGGTTAGACCAGGGAAACCCAGTGGATGTGGTCTATCTAGACTTCAAAAAAGGCCTTTGATAAGGTGCCACACGGGACGCTGCTAAGCAAGGTGAGGGCCCATGGTGTTCGAGGTGAGCTACTGGGATGGATTGAGGATTGGCTGTCTGACAGAAGGCAGAGAGTTGGGATAAAAGGTTCTTTTTCGGAATGGCAGCCGGTGACAAGCGGTGTCCCGCAGGGTTCAGTGTTGGGGCCACAGCTGTTCGCATTATATATTAATGATCTGGATGAAGGGACTGGGGGCATTCTAGCGAAGTTTGCAGATGATACAAAGTTAGGTGGATAGGCAGGTAGTACTGAGGAACTGGGGAGGCTACAGAAGGATCTAGACAGTTTGGGAAAGTGGTCCAGGAAATGGCTGATGGAATTCAATGTGAGCAAATGCGAGGTCTTGCACTTTGGCAAAAAGAATAAAAGCACAGACTACTTTCTAATCGGTGAGAAAATTCGTAAAGCCAAAGTACAAAGGGATCTGGGAGTGCTAGTCGAGGATTCTCTAAAGGTCAACATGCAGGTTGAGTCCGTGATTAAGAAAGCGAATGCAATGTTGTCACTTATCTCAAGAGGGTTGGAATATAAAAGCACCGTTGTGCTACTGAAACTTTATAAAGCTATGGTTAGGCCCCATTTGGAGTACTGTGTCCAGTTTTGGTCCCCACACCTCAGGAAGGATATACTGGCACTGGAACGTGTCCAGCGGAGATTCACACGGATGATCCCTGGAATGGTTGGTCTAACATATGAGGAACGGCTGAGGATCCTGGGATTGTATTCATTGGAGTTTAGAAGATTAAGGGGAGACTTAATAGAGACGTACAAGATAATACATGGCTTAGAAAGGGTGGATGATAGGAAATTGTTTCCGTTAGGTGAGGAGACTAGGACCCGTGGACACAGCCTTAGAATTAGAGGGGGTAAATTCAGAACAGAAATGCGGAGACATTTCTTCAGCCAGAGAGTGGTGGGCCTGTGGAATTCATTGCCGCAGAGTACAGTGAAGGCCGGGACGCTAAATGTCTTCAAGGCAGAGATTGATAGATTCTTGTTGTCTCGAGGAATTAAGGGCTACGGGGAGAATGCGGGTAAGTGGAGTTGAAGTGCTCATCAGCCATGATTGAATGGCGGAGTGGACTCGATGGGCCGAATGGCCTTACTTCCACTCCTATGTCTTATGGTCTTATGGTCTTATACTACTTCTAATCAAACTATGGTTTTCCAAGTAATTCATATCTCTCAGAATCCTCTCCAATAATTATGTCACAGACATAAGACTGACTGGTCTGTAATTCTCAGGATTATCCTTATTCCCTTTCTTGAAGAAGGAAATAATATTTGCCAGGTAGTAGCAATCAGATAGAAGAGAATATTTTACTATTAAAACAATGGATTTTGAATTTCATCTCTCAGACAATAGTGATTAAACTGTAAGAATGTTCCAAGTCAGAAACAAATGAGGGAGCAGTGTCTGCTATTGGTACAGATTCTTGGCTCATTTGGAAGATCTCTCCTGTATTGTATCTGGAGTACTGAATACAGTTTGCATCCTTACTGGAGGAAGGATGTATTTGCATTGGTAGCAGTTCAGAGAATGTTTATTGGATTAATACCAGAGATGAAAGGCTTGTCTTATCAGGACAGTTTGAGCATTTTAGATCTATATTCACCTGAGTTTAGAATGATAAGAAGTGATCTAATTGAGATATATAAGATGCTAAATGGGATTCACAAAATAGATGGAGAGCCACTATTTCCCTTTGCGGGGCAATCTATAATGAGAGGTCATAGTTTCACTTTAAAGAGTGGCAGATTTAAGACAGAGATGAGGCTGAATTACTTCTATCAAAGGACTACGAATTCACTATTCCAGAGTGCAGTGGAGCCAGGACACTGAATAGATTTAAGGTGCAGATAGGCAGATGTTTAATTAGTAATATGGTTAAAGGGATATGGGGAGCTGGCAGGAAAGTGGAGTTGAGGCCATGATGAGATCATCCATAGTCATACTAAATAGCAGATCAGGCTTGAGGGGTCTGCAGCCCTGCTACTCGTCCTTATGTTCTTATGATCTTATACCAGGACACCAGTGAGCATGTGAGATTCGTGTCACATGGTGGGTGAGTGGTTGGGGGGAGGGGGGTCATTGAAGAAAGGTGGAACAGGGTGTCAAAGATGAGAATAGAGTTGGCATTCAGCATTTATCTTCAGCCCATTCCCACTTTCTGATGCCAAGTCCCTCAATCAGATAAAAGAGAATGTTTTACTATTAAAACAATGGATTTTGAATGGGCATTGAATACTGGATAATGAGGCACCTTCTGTGACAGGGTTTGCTAGGCAGCCTTGAGGAGGCACAAGAGAGATATGTGAGTCCTGCTAGCTCCCTGAGCACCCTTTATATTTCTGTGGGCTCAGGCAAATTGGTGTACGGAGGTATGTTAATTGGCAGCCAGTTGCCAGTGAGCTGAATTTGCATGTTGGGATATTTCTGCTTACATTCTAATTGTTGGCAGTTTTTCCAATGTTGGGAATTGATGTTGGTTCCCTAGCCTGATTATCCTTGTCCATTACCAACATTCCCATTCCAGCGGGCCCAATTCAATTCAGCCAGTTAAGTCTGTTTCTGTCTTCATAGGTACTGCCAGACTTGCTGAGTGTTTCCAGCATTTTTGGTTTTTGTTGCACTATCTCATCAATGGTTTCAACCATTGGTGTCAGCCTGGTTGGTGTGTAATTGCAAGGCCAATGATGGAATAGTGGGGAAGATCAGTAATGTTGGCATCTGTGAGAGCAACCAAAAAGATTTTGCACCATCGTTCACATGCCATGACCTGTGCTCCACCAAGTCAATATTTTTGTGGAAGATGTTTCTCTGGCCAATTCTGGCACAATGTTCTCACCTTTTAACTGAGAAGCTCAGGACCTTCACTGGAGCAGCTGCCTGAGTTTCAATTGCAACACTTTGCCATTTCGTGGAATTTGCAATGAATAAAAACAGTGAGCTTAGCAATACGATCCTAGTTGATGGTAATGTTTGGCAAGCCAGATCCCAGAATCAAACCTGGCATGATTGTTCACATTTGATATTTGCAGTTAGCAAATGTTGTGATTAATGATTGAAACATGCACAAGGCAATAGAGTATCTTGAACAATAAAACATAAAGTTTATTGCACAAAATAAAAAATAAATCTGGAAGTGCATATATAGAATTGAGTTGAACACAAATGTCCAAAGATGTGCAGGTCAGGTAAATTGGCCATGCTAAATTACCCATAGTGTTAGGTGTATTAGTGAGAGGGAAGTGGGTCTGGTTGGGTTATTCTTCAGAGGGTCAATGTGGACTGGTTGGGCCGAAGGACCTGTTTCCACACTGTAGGGAATCTAATCTAATCTAAAACAAAGTTTCAACCCATATTCTAACACAATCCCTTACAAAAATTTGATTCAAAGAAATACCACTCCTATCTCACTTTTTAAAGGAAGTTGTAACTTTTTCCAGTTTCATTTTGTTGAACAAAGGAGACAATTTTACAATTCCTTTGCAAAATCTGCAGGCATGAACCTCTCACAATTCTAATGTCCTAAATGTTCTCAGTCCTAATAAATGGAAGATTTTTAATCTACACTTTCCTGACTTGGAAGTTTCACAGAATCAAAACCACTTCTGCTGATGCACTACCTGAAATGCTTCTTTATTAGGTGACCTCTGGGCTCTCCTGGTGTAAAACTTCAAACCTTCTGTTCTGAAGTTAAAACAAAAATAATTGCCTTAATGCATTTACGCAGTCTGTTATAAAAACAATGGTAACATTTTAATTACAGGGCTCTTCCCAGGCACTCTATTGCAATTACATGCTTTCTAGGAACTGGGGTATTTAGGTCACAGTTCCAAATTGACTTTCTCACTCTTTGAAAAAATGCCTTTCATTTAGAACTAACAAAAATCCACCTGCCTCGATTTTAAAAATAATCAAATTCCAAAAATGATTATACAGTGTATATTACATTTTTTAATCACACTATACTTCAGACAGTTATTATGAATTGAAGAGGTTGAGTTCCAGGCATTGAATCAAGCCATGAACCAAAATGCGGGTGAACTCATCTATTTCCCTTGACATGCCCCTATAGCTTTTTGGGAGGCTTTGCATTGCACCAAACTTTGGGCTGGTCAGGTGTAACTATCTTCTGAAGCTTTGCTCTTATGAGAGCCTTGTTTGACTCTACTACTTCAGTACTGTTCAAGAAATCTACACCCCACCCTCCCTGTCTCTGGAAGAGTGGAACTTTTGATACCCCTTCCAACCAGAGTGGTTGCAGCCTACTAATGTCTAGTATGTCCCACTGTGAATATCTGTCTTCTAACTAAGCCTCTAAGTTGTGTGATATTGTTGATATCTTAGCCGGTGTGTGCAACAGTGATAGACATTAACACAGTTCATTCTTCCTCATCATTGTCCTTTTCCTCCTGAGGGCACTAATTTCTCTTGCATGTCGTATATTTCATTCAAGACAGAGGTGGATGATTCTTCTGGGATCTTGCAATGATAAAGATGCAAGAACTAGGATGTACCATATGTGGGCACTATAGGAGGATGTATATGATGAGGTTGTATGGGGATGAGGACTCACAATAGCTTTTGTGGCGATTAGGGATCAGGAATAGCTATGTATCTATTGAGTTCGTTGGCTCAGTTGGCTGGATAGCTGGTTGTGATACAAGGTGATGCACACAGGGTGGATTCAAATCCTGCAATGGCAGAGGTTACCATGAAGGACTTTCCTTCTCAATCTCTCCCATTGCCTGAGGTGTGGTGATCCTCAGGTTAACCCAGCACTAGTTGTCTCTCTTTGAGAGCAGTCCTATGGTCTAGTTTAACTATAGTGACATGACCTTCTTTGTAAGAATGTTAGACTCATCACATATAATTAGATATTAGGGCCCCCTGCTTCACCTCGAGTGAGAACATCTCTCATCTCCTTCTGCTCACAATCATCACTGATGTTTCCTTTCCCTCAGCCAGATATACATTATTTTGTCCTTGATAAAGAATGGTAATTGAGACTGAGTATTGATAAGTGTTCTTTTCAGTATCATTGGATTATTTTGAAATTTATGGTACACGTAAACTCTCACATGGTTGAGAGATATGCCTGATTTGAAATTGCACCTGTGTAGTTTCTATAGTTTGGGGTGTATGTCCATGTCTGAGTACAGTTAAATGGTGCAGTATATGAAATACGGCTTAGCAGGGAATCTCTCGCACTCTCACCATCTGCTATTGGTATAAGTTGCAAGGATATTCAAGATGTTTGCCCACATTATGACTGCACTTTCCTTGGCTATCAAGCTCTAGAGTGGGACTTGAATCTTGCGCTTCTGGTTCAGGAATGTTACCCACTGCTTCAGAAACCCTCAGTTTTAGATTGTAACAAAAATTCACCAAAGATACAATGAATCAAGTATCCTCTTTCACTGCTGTAGGCATTTACAGTATAATCCTACAGTTGTAAATGTAGCCCCCACCCCTTGTCAAATATCTTCAAACAGGTTGGGTCTAATGTTTGAATCCTCACATAGATTTCAAGCACAGCAGCTAAAATTACACAATAGTTTGCTTAGGGTCTATGATTTTGTTTTCACTATTAGATTTTCCTGTGTGGATTTGAGTCTCTTTAAGTAAAACTCTATACGAGCAAATGTAAACAGCATAAAGGGCAATGTGCTTTCAGTATGTAGTACAGTGAGAGGTCGAACTTTTTCTAAGCTCTTCAATCTTCTTAAGGTTAGCCACATTGAGACAGTAGTTTGGTTGAGAATATTTTACAAGCTGTGACAGTCCTATTCAAAATTCTGTCACCATGAGGCCTCCTCCAATCATTCTGGGAACTCCAACAGAGCTCAGACCCCTTTACTATATAATCCCTCAGGGGAATTCTGAAGACAATAGTACTATTGTCATTCTTCAATTAGCATGTACAGGAAGACAGAAATGTGGCATCCAGTAGTAGAAAGATGTTCTTGCACAACTCAAACAAAACACTAAATAAATACTACTGAAAACCCTTGCCAGATCAGAGATATAATTAAAATAAATGGAGCTTGGGTTTTCTCATTTGTTCAACGGGATTCATTTCAAGGTCTATTGCATGCTTACGAAAGGCTACAAGTATGTCATACTAAACATATCCTACCAGATATTTTAGTAAAAGAGAAACACATCTGGTACCTGTCATCAATCATTCAACATAATTCAGTCTAAGCTGGTTAAAAGCTGAATGTTGGAATGCAAAGCAGTTGCTACTGAATAATTTCAGTTGCAGGAGATTTCTTTCACATTGCTACCAGTAGAACTGTTCCAGGTTAAAATACAAAATATGTTCTAATTGGAACAAATGGCAGTAGCCAGCTATTCACCATTTGTTTGCTGATGGGGTTTCCAGTTTGATGATTTGCTTCTTATTGTTTCAGCTCTCTCCAGAACCTGTTGACAATCTATTCTACCTGTTGGGGCTTGTAACAGTGACAGACTACTGAAGAAAAGCATGAGCTGATAAGAATAAATAATTGGTTTGATGTACCTCATAAATCATTAAGGTCAAAAGGAATAATGCATATACATTAGTTGCACTTAAATGGGGCAGAACAATTTGCTGCACCTCGAACGTTGCCTTGGGAACTGTGGATTTTGTGAACAAGAAGTGCTCAAATGTGGCTGTCCCAAGCAGGAATTACAGGCTGTTCTGCTGACTTTGCATCTATGTTTTGAGGTAAAATTTATGAATAATAATACATAATAAAACTGATTTTTGAGAATTTTATGAGATAAATTTTCAATGAGATCCTTGGACAATAAATTAAAATTTCAGAATTCAGTCACACCTTCATATTCCACCACACAACCACTCTGTTTTCCAAATTGGCAAATATATTTAATAACATGACTTTTTCTTCCATAGTCATTATTGGAAAAGCTTTCAAATGTGTAGAGTATTGTTGTAAATTTATTTATATTCCGCTTCAACTATGCCTTTGCAGTGTCAATATATTTCCCACTTCCCCTTTTCGGATCTCCCTAAGTGCTGTTCTTAATTCTTGCCGACAATACTCTGGCTGCATTCTCAAGCCTCCCACTGGAAGGTGTGACAACAGTATGGAGTTCTCTTTCAAAGGAAGAGGAAGACAAATTTGGTATTATGTATCAGTGGTGGCCATTCACAACATAAATTTATTAATTGCAGATTATCCCAGGGAAGGGAGCAGTATGCTGGAGGATGTCTACAAAATAGAACTGAAATCCAAAAATAGATTTTTATTTATTGATGGGACAAAGGTGCCATTGGCCAGGCCAGCATTTATTTCCCATCCCTAGGAGAAGGTAATGGCGAGTTACCATCTTGAACTGCCACAATCCATTTGGTGTAGACAAACCCATAATAATGTTATGGAGTGAATTTCAAGATTTTGACACAGAAGAACTGAAGTAACAGTTACATTCCAAGTCAGTATGGTGAATTGTTGGAGGGAAACTTGAAAACGGTGATGTTCCTATGTTTCTGCCACCCTTGTCTTTCTGGATGGTAGTGATCATATTAGTGGAAGGTGCCATCTAAGGAGCCTTAGTGGATTTGTCAAATGCATCTTGTAGTAAATATTGTAGATTGCAGCTACTGGGCGTCAGCAATTGAGGAAATAAATATTTATGCCTGTTAATCAAGTTGACTGCATTGTCCTGGATGGTATCAAGCTTATTGAGTATTGTTGGAGCTATAGTCATCCAAGCAAATGGGAAGGATTTGTGCCTTGATTGGGCAAGTTTTGTGGAGTCAGGAAGTGAGATGCACACCGTAAGATTCTGGACTCCTGACCTGCTCTCATTCCACGATATTTATATGGCTATCCAGTTCAGTTTATGGTGTTAATAGTGGGCTATTCACTGATAGTTAACTCCATTGAACGTCAAGGGTGATGATTAGATTGTCTCCAGATAGTCAATGCCTGGTACTTGTATGGCACAAATATTACTTGCTACCTGTTAGGACCCATAACCTTTGCAGTATCCAGAGCTCCCAATTATTAGATGCAGTGAGTCAAACCCTTGAGGTTAAAGATTAGCATCTGTGATCCTGGAAACTTGTGGAGGAAGCCAAGATGTATCTTTCATTTGGAATTTCTGGCTAAAATCATGGCAACTGCTTCAGCCATATCGTTTGCACTGATGTACTCGGTTCACTCATCATTGAGGATGGGGATATTTGTGGATCCTCTGCCTCCAATGAGTCTTTTAATTGACCACTACTATTCTCAACTGAATGTTGGAGGACTACAAAGCTTAGATCTATTCTGAAAATGATTGGATCGGACCAACAAATATTGGTTGATGGATGGAAACTATCGACAGTGAGTGGAAGGAAAACAGTAGTAATGGGTTAATTAACTTTCAATCCACGATTGCATAAGTTAATGATTTTCTTTATCATTCAACATTTGTGAAGTTTCTGGCACCTTCCCTGTCCTTCACATTCTCAGAGTGATATACCTGAAAATGGAAACTTAACAAATAGATCTGCAGAATCAAGCAGATATTAATTCTGTGACTTTATACAATCCAAATTATTGCACAACTATGCCATTCCACCTAAAAAAAAAACTTTTAGTCCATAGCTTCACCCCACCCTGTCTCTCTTTCAGCCCCAAAATCTTCGGTGCGGTTTTTTGTTTTCCCCAGTTTTGGTCATTTGTGTATTTCCAATTTTATTTGTTCCATCATTGGCATTTATAGATTTGGTTATCAAAATACCATGGTAATATTAGTTTTGCAAGGGTTAACAAGGAACTGTGTTAATCGCACCTCCCATAATGATAACGTTATAAAACAAGAAAGAGAGCCATGAAAGCAATATGATCACGGGCTTCAAAGTGTACTTATGTTAAGCTGTATATTGCTTCTTAATATATACTAAATGATGTATTCTTTAATATGTAATAATTACTGTTTGAACCTACCATCAGCCTAGCAATCTCACCAAAGATTGACTAACCAACATAGAACACTAAGCTCTGGAATTCCCTTCCTAAATCTCTCCACATCATTATCTTTCTCTCCTCCTTTAAATGGCTCTTTAAAACTTAAAGCTTTTAGCCAAGCTTAGAATCACCTAATCATTTCATACATTGCTCAAATTTTGTTTCGTAGTATGCTGAGATGCCATGCGACATTTTACCACATTAACACCACAATATTAGGACAAGTTGCCTTTGGTCTGGTTCTTTGACTCCAGGAATGCTCCCTTCCTCCTACAAGAATGACACATACGATAGTGAGTTTCAAGCATATTTGGTGAAACAGCAAAAGACATCCATAGGTCCAGAAGGTGACAACCAACAGGAGGCACTGTTTTTACTGCTTGCCACTGTTCCAAACCCTTCTGCTCACTTAAGCATGATCAGGTTAGTTTCCATGAGTCTTCTTCCAATCAATGAGCATCATTAAACTCTTTTAGCCACATGAAAGACAAGTATCTAATGGTCTGCATGCATTTTGTTTTGGTTTGACTGGATCAGTTGATTTGCATTCCTTCTCTGGACAGGCATTTGTTGTTGTATTTTCCTTGGTGGTTTTGGTTCACCCCAATGCCACTCTTACTGACCAGAAACAAAGTAGAATAACATTGCAGTATACTTGACCTACATATGTTGTAGAACATGTCTCTGAGAGGATGTTTCTTCATTTGTTGTTGCTAAATTGATGGTATCAATAATGTTCAATCATCCTATTAATTTAAAATTTAGGAATCAATACAGTACAGTGAAGAAGGCCATTCAACCTCGCTAGATTGTTTGGTGTTTTTACTCCATACAGGTGCTATCCCATTTTATCTCAGCTTTCTAGCATACCTTTCCTCTCATGTACTCAATACTCAACATTTCAGATACCACAACAATCAAGGAAGGAATGATCTTTTGACAGTAATGTCAAATGAACTGCAAAAAATATAGTATCAAATTTAAAGATAGACGCTTTGTTGGAAGAAAGTCTACTTCCATGATTTGGAGATGCCGGTGTTGGACTGGGGTGTACAAAGTTAAAAATCATACAACACCAGGTTATAGTCCAACAGGTTTAATTGGAAGCACTAGTTTTCGGAGCACAACCACCTGATGAAGGAGCAGCGCACCTAAAACTAGTGCTTCCAATTAAACCTGTTGGATTATAACCTGGTGTTGTGTGATTTTAACTGTCTACTTCCAGTTTCACTAAGCATGTTTCCCGGTAGTTCTGCCAATGCAGAGATCTTCAACCCATTTTTTAATGTCTGACTTTGCTAAATCTCAATATATTAATGTTTAACTGAATCATTGCTCATATTCTGCACATGCAATAAAAAGGTGGCTAAATATTTACTTCACGATAGGTTTTGCGTTCAAAATATATGGAGACAATAACTCAGAACTGTAAACCGAATTTACCAGCAACATTTATTATTGACCTTATTAAAACCAGCCGGATAAAACTGAAAGTATTATTGCCGTTTCCTAAATACCCTCTTATCCCAGCCCCTAGTTCTCACATACACAAAACGCATTGAGCAGAAACCCGTCTTCCCAGACCATTGGTACTTGCTCAAGTTCCCGCATTTTCACACGTGACTTTAAATGGAAAAATTGTTTTTATTCGCGCTATATCGAAACGCTAATAATTTGAGCGGGCAATTCACGCATGGGGGCACCACAGTCAAGTTATTTACTGAGAGAGGATTTCCTTTGGATACAAGTTATAAAGATTGCCTTCTGATTTCGTCAAAAATAACGATCAAGAGAAATCTTAAAACAGTAATGAACATGTGTGCGAGCATTTTCCAACACGAAGTATGGTTTAATGATCAGATAGCGATCTCAAGGAGTCCAAACCGAAATGGGTCGGGTTTTTCGTTCCCAGTTAACTTGCTGTTCGCTTGCAGTTCTCTGCACAATGTTTGACACATTGACTATTCTGTCGATTCCAGTAGAACTGATTAGAAAGCAAAACTAACTAAGATCCGAACTAGTCGACCCCCTGCCCCCCCACCCCCGAAAAATTCAAAATGCCCCCTCGCTGAAGAATTAAAGACTGAACACATTATTCTGTCAGAACCCTAGGAAATACACTTCTCCCTGCGGAGTGAATTCGTTACATCATAGTCCGACAAACGTGTTAATGAAATTCCTTGGTTATTATAATGTATGTGCTAATTTTTTAATGGGTTAACAGTCCTGAAAAATTATCTGGTACAAACATTAACACGGTCACAGTATCTCACCCTATTCATATCCTTAACTTTTAACTTTTATTTTTATCTTCAAGACAGTGCGATTTTTTTTCAGTAGTTTGCAAACTCTTAATGAATTTATCGTTTTGCTGATAAGATTCCATTTCGAGGAGAAGGAGAAAAGAAGGAAATAAAGAGAGGGAGAGAGAGGAAAAAAAGAGAGGTTTAGCGTATTTCAAATAAACATTAATTAGTGTTTGTCCTTGCTCGGGGCTGTGTAACGTTGATAGGTAGGTGTTCTATGACACACAGCCTGCTCCCACATGATGTCAGGAGCTCGGCTACTCAAACATGATTTGTTGTCTTATAGTGGGACGGGCAATTCCACAACAGCAAGGTGGATTCAGTCGAAAGGTTCAGTAAAAGTGGTCAGTGTTGATGACAAGTGTTGTTTGAAGTCAGTCCATGATCAGTGCGTCTCCCTGACACCTCCGTGTGCGCGTCTTCCAGGGGGGGATCACCATCAACAACGTCAAGGTTTGAACATTTTGCGGGACAGAGAGTTGACTTTTTTTTCTCACTCTCGTTATTTTCTTCTCCCGAGTTGAGTGACGGGGGTCCCTTGTCGAGCAGTGGGGCTCTTCCCCCCCCCCCCCCCCCCACACACACACACACTCCGTGTGTTTCCCAGGCTGGGTCCCCAGGCGTTGTGAGTGAAATGCCGACTGACATCTCGCAGCCCCCGGTGCTGAGCGCCTCGCTGCCCCTGAGAATCCTCAACAAGGGGCCCGGCTACCTCCGGAGGCAGATGGAGGGCAACCGCCGGGGCCGCCTGAGCGCCGTGGAGAGGCTGGCGGCCGACAAGGGCAAGTACGTGAAGAGCCCGCAGCTGGTGGCAGGCGGTCAGGGGGACGGGGAGAGGGAGGCCCGCTCCGGCAGCGAGGCCTCGGGGGGCAGCAGCAGCAGCAGCAGCGGAGGAGGAGGAGGAGGGAGCATGGAGAGCTGCCCGGGAGGACGAGGCGACAAGCCGGCGGCAGACTCCCCGGGCGGCAACCAGCTCCCGCACGCTCCCTTACAGCGGGACGGCAGCACCGCCATCCGCCGCTCCAAGAGGCAAATGAGGCCGGACTCGCTGGTCATCTACCGGCAGAAGTACGAGGTCGTCAAGGGCTCGGGAGGAGGCGGCGGCGGCGGGGTCCGGGCCGCTAACCAGAGCCTGGTCCGCAGGCTCTTCCAGGGGGGCTCCATCAGGGACAAGCAACAGCCGCCGCCGCCGGCATCGCCCGAGGTGCCCAAGGTCATCATCAAGGAGGGTGGAGGGCCGGGGGACACGGGCTGCGGGGACCAGGTGGAGGAGGAGCGGCCACCCCCACCGACACCGCCACCGCCAGCGGCTTCGCTCATGCCCCCGGCACACAGGCCGGCCCCGTGCCAGCGGCGGGCCAGCAAGGGCCTGCACCGCTCCCAGTCCGACATCAGCTCCCGCTACTCGAGGGCCTTCTCCGAGTTCGACAGCTTCTTCAGGTACTGCGGCCTGGAGCCCGAGGTCATCGACGACCTGGGCCGCGAGAACTTCACCTCGGCCTCCGACACCGCGGTCACCGTGCGCGTGCGCAGCGTCAGCGCGCCCGACTCGGACAGCGACTTCTCCCGCCACAGCGCCCAGGAGGACCAGCGGCCGCTCGAGGAAGCGCTGGGCGAGCGCCCGCCGGCGTCCAGCCTGTCGGTCATCGAGCGCAACGCCCGGGTCATCAAGTGGCTGTACGGCTGCAAGCGAGCCCGGGAGTGCACCGCAGCCGAGCTGGTGTAGGCGAGCGGACACTGACCGAGGGAGGGCTGGGGAAAGAAGGAAGGCACCGCTAACCTACTCCCGTCCGGAGAAATGCTGCTCAGTCCTTGCTGGCTCCGCTTTGCAAGCGGGATGTTGCGAGTGTGAACCAGTATCGGCGGGGGCTAGGAATGCGCAGCAAGTCAGTTCTCATCCATGTGTGTCTGGAGAGAACATTATCTCAAAAAGTTTCAGGTGGAAAGACACTCTCCTCCCCTGCGCCGCCGCTTCTCACCATCTTGACTGCAATCCCCCCCCGAGGGATAAAGAGGGTTTTTATTTTTCTTCAAAACAAAACTGTACGTCGACCTTTTCCTTTGACAGATTTAGAGATATTTTGGTGGTCTCGGTTCAGAGGAGGTTACAGCAAGTAGACACTGTTGGAACTGGGAGGAGGGGCAGACAGGGGTATAAATCTTCCAAACAATTGGACAGCTTTCTAAAACATTTAACTTTTTTTCAGCGATTTATTGAAAAGAGCCGCCAAATCGTCACTGCACTGGATTAATTCAAAGGTTGTTGTTTTGCATGCCACCAATTCAGTTACTGAATCTCATCCCCTCGCCTTCCTCCCATCAACCAAATGGTTTGCATTATGATTGTCTTAATGAAACAATCTTTGTCCTGTTGTGACCTCGCCTTACCTGAGCTGCCTACAGCATAGACCTAAAAGTGTCTTGTAGCAAGGTTACTTAATATTCTTTCTTTCTATTTAAGAGATTTATTTTATTTTCTGTGTTAAATACAGAATCTGTTTTCGTTTTAAATAGTGTTGTCGTGAACAGAAGTTCTGTTAGTCTGTTTGTGCAGTTGAAACGTTAATGTTTATATTGAACAAAGGTTCTTAAAATCAAATAGCTTTAATTATCCAGGGTAATCAAAAGTCTATTACAACAGAATCACCTCACTTTTGTGTAATGTTGAGCAGTGTGATTTATCAAATCATTCCTGTACACATTAGTCAGAGACCTCAAAAGGCAGCATTTTTTTGTACCAAATAGATTTCATTTTGAAATATCACAAAATATTATTGTGTAAATATAAATTTTCATTTTAAAAAACATTCAGTTTTTAATGTCAGTTTGATTTTAGATTTTCTTGTTTGGTTTATTATTTCCTGTTGAGTTGAAGAGGAATCAGACCCTGTTGTCCTGTCCTCTGACAGATAATATTGCCACACACAGCTACTGCATTACAGGGACTATTTTGAAACACTTATTAAAAATTGCTGACATTAAAAAAGATGATACTAGGCACAGAAGTAGACCATTTGGCCCTTCGAGCCTTTTTCATCATTCAGGAGGACCATAACTGAACCTTTATCTGAACGGCATACTCCTTTTTTAAAAAATCTCGGCATCACTTGCTTAAGTATATTCAGATCAAGATTTGGGTTGATGCTTGTGCTGAATGACTTTGTTCTTGCACTAGTTTAGACTTCTTCAATTTGAATTAAAATGTTATTCTTTCTAGCCCCCTTAAAACTAACATGAAAGCAAAACACCACAGCTGACAGTAATGTGAATTATAACCATAATTCTGGAAATATTCAGCAGGTCGAGCAGCATCTGTGGAGAGAGAAACAGTTAAACTTTCAGGTTAATGACCTTTTCAGAGCTGGTATAAATGATTTAATGCTGAATCAAGTATTTGTTGATGCTGACTAGTAGGAGAAGTTGACATGCTCACAAGACTACCTGGCCAGCCCTGACTTCTGACTGGGTAATGTTCTACCTAGTTTCATCAAGGCCACAAAGAACGGGCTAAGGGCCAAAGGAGCAAATACATTTTCATTCATATGACAGTGTCTCACTTATTGACTGATTCTATTTAGTGGTATTAACCCTGGAGATTACTGCTATGCACAAGTTTACTTCCTATGCTCAGGGATGTCAACACCACCGCTCCTCGTGAAACCACAATCCAACTTGATTCCTACCTTATCAATGCTGGCCTCCACTTTTTACTCTGCTATAAAGTTCCAGTCAATTAAAGTTAATACATGTGCCCAGTGAAAACACAGTCACTAAAATGGTTTGAGATTGGCAGCCTTTAAGGATTTACATATTTATTATCCAATCCCAGAAAATGTCCTCTCTGCACTGCACTTCTCCGTTCATACCTTTTGATGCAAACACTCATTAAATAGCTTACAATCAAGAAAATAAGGGAAGCCTCCAGAAAATCAATATGGCCTGCCAAACTGTAATACCTCAGTGCTGTTAGTTTGAGACTGAGGTTACCAGTTTTATTAAAAAGCATGCAATCAATGGCAAGAACAAATTGCTTGCTCTGATGCTCACTGCCTTGAGAGATATAGAAGATGCCTCTAAAGGGGGAGAGAAGACATTTTACATTTATATAGTGGTTGTACAAAAGTAATAATAGCTCAGGTTTTCATAGACATATTGAGGATAATTTTGGCTGAAAGATAGTGTAAACTGAGCAATATTAATTAAGGCATCTGTTCTACATCTCTAGATTTTAATTTATGTTGATTTAAGATAAATAATGATATCAGTCAAAGTCAATGTTATTCCTCTATATGCCAACCATGGGTGGGATTGTATAGTTCCGTATTATCTTCAGAATGGAAGGCTTACTATGATCCCTGGAATGCAATGTCACAAAATACATTAACTCAGGTTTCCACACTTGTGCTTCTCTCTAAAAAGCAGCTGCCATTATCATGGTAATAGGGATTTAAAAAGTAAACTGAACATTTACATTTTTCATTCAAGACCTTGTACAAGTTAGAAGCAGGGCTAAGCCATTCACCCTTTTGTACCATCTCTACTCAACAGAATCACAGGTAACTAACCCCCAGATATTTTATATTTTTTTAAAAATTACTGATTCTCATGTGAACATCTCTGACAAGTGATTTTTTTTTCTAATTACCTATCCCTCGTTGACTTGAGAAAAGAGTGAGCACGAGCTGCCAATTTTAACCAGTGGTAGTTAAGAATTAATTACACTGATGTGGGATTAGAGTCTCTGGGGTAAGAACAGCAGGTTCCCTTTCACTGTTTATACAGAAAAATGTTTACTTCATTTTCAGTATTATTGACCATGTCCAGAACTGTTAAGTGATTTCAACTTGACAACTTAGAATTTGAACTCCTTTTCTGGATCTGTAGTCCAGGTCTTTGCTGGCCAGTAATAGAAGGGCTTATGCCTGAGACATTGATTCTCCTGCTCCTTGGATGCTACCTGACCTGCTGTGCTTCTCCAGTGCCACACTCTTGACTCTGATCTCCAGCATCTCCTGTCCTCACTTTCTCCTGGGCCAGTAACAGTACAGTACAGCCACTACAGTATGTTACCATACCAATCCCAGCTCTGCTATTTGAGTTAGTGACTCAGAGGTTTGTACAAGCAGCTCAGGACAACTGAGGATTACTTCATTTTTACTCTGATATTCCAACTTGTTCTGGCTCAAACTGGAAATTTGAAGCATGGAAATCTCACATCCAAAGAGGCTAGCTCCATTGAAAGAAAACTTTTAAATTGGATCTGAATCATTCTGAGCATATAAACCATTGATACTTACCTTCATAATTAGCTTTATAAAGGTGGACTCATGCTAAGTGTTCTTAAAAAGGCGGCACAGTGGTTAGCGCTGCTGCGTCAGCGCCAGGGACCCAAATTTGATTCCAACCTCTGGTGACTGTGTGGAGTTTGTACATTCTTCCCATGTTTGGGTGGACTTCCTCCCACAGTCCAAAGATGTGCAGGCTGGGAGGATTAGCCATGGGTAATGCACGGTTAAGGGATAGAACAGGGGGGGGCGTCTGGGTGGGATGCACTTTGGAGGATTGGTGTGGACTCGATGGGCCAAATGGCCTGCTTCCACACTGTAGGGATTGTAAGTCTTCAAAGAAACAAGCTACGTAGCCTTTCACCCCTACATGCTGATTGACACATATGTTGAATTACTTTGTGCACCGACGGCAACTTAATTTTGTTGTATAAACAGGAGCTAAAGTTACCTTGCCAACAGCCTGTAGATATGAGGAGGAGACAGGTGTGCTTTTTCTCTTTAATAGAAGATTTTCATATCGATCAGAAGTGTCTGCAAATTGTTGTTCTTGATTAAACTTTGACCATTGAATTGCTATCAGTCGTAAGTGTTTAGAGATTAATTAAACCTTTCAAGAGCTTCAGTTTACAGTATATTGGCCTTCTTTTTGTTAAATAGTTTGTAAAGAGCAGCAATAAGCCAAAGAGTGAGAAAACCATTTATAGCTGGTTGCAAGAAAGAAAA
Source organism: Chiloscyllium punctatum (assembly GCF_047496795.1). NCBI lineage: Eukaryota > Metazoa > Chordata > Chondrichthyes > Orectolobiformes > Hemiscylliidae > Chiloscyllium > Chiloscyllium punctatum. The sequence goes on along the minus strand of NC_092741.1, from coordinate 132,686,223 downwards.
ATGAGCTGCCATTAAAAAATGTTTGTCCTGAATTTATTACATACATACTAAAAGTTTTTTAAAAAAAATGCTTACATCAGTGAAAGTCTAGGAGATATGTAATATTGTAAAGTCAATTGTCACTTAAGTTTCTGAAATGCCTTCCTAATTTTGCCATTCTGCCCTGAAGCTATGACATTGGCGGAGCATATAAATGTGCAATAATTTCAAAAATACTTGCTCAATGAGTTTTCATGCCATCCAAACTTGGACTACTTCCAGCTTAAAGAAAGTTGGTATTTTGCAGTGTGAGGTGAAGTTGGTTTGAACTGAATTTTGTTGAATAAGATAGATTTGTCCTGTTTTGTTTCTGCTGACCTGATAACGTTAACTGCCTTGTAACAGCATCTTTGCAATCTGGTACAAAACAAGGAAAATGTAAACATGAGTGTTAAGATTGCCTTACACCCTACAAACCTGTACGCACATGTTCTGCTCCAGATATAACTGTGAAAACAGCAGTTGAATGGCTTTTCTGGGAGAGCAAAGCAAACCATCCGCTCTATACAAAGGATTCCTATTTATTAGATTTCCTTTTTTTTTATTTTTAGGAATGTTTCAATATGCATTTAGTTAGAAATTATTCCATCTCAGAAACATGAACTAAAACTAATTTGTTGCTGGAATTATTCCAACAGTTGTTAATACTCGTCAATGACTTGGTATCTTTAAAGAAAGATTATATGAAAAATGGTGTTTGAAAGGAAAATACCAATTAATGTATATTGTGAAAATAAATCAGTATTTTGTATTTTGACAATATAGGCAGTAAAGCAGCTTTATGCAAAGAGTTTAAGAATGTCCTTGTATTTTATTCATTAAAATAATAATTTTATATAAAAAATGTTTTGTCAATAAGTGTAAAATTTGTTTTTTGGAAATTTGCAGTGCAGATTGACTGTCACAATTCCTATATTATAATATTGACTTCTTCAAAAGTACCTCTGTTTCTAAAGTGCCTTGGGATGTCCTAAGGTCATGAAAGGTCCTGTATGTTTTTTTTCTCCTGGTCTTCCTGTACATTTGCTGTAAGCATAGGCAAGCTAATCCCTCAAGTCTTTGTAACTACCATTCAGCTGGCAACATCTGTTCACAGAGATGTGAAAGATACCATATTCAGAGATCTGTTAGAATTTGGAATTCACTGTCACATGGAGTAGTTGTGGAAAGTAGTGTGGATTCATGTAAGGGATATTTAGATAATTATATCATTATCTTTATATATAATTATAGGAAGGATAATATTAAATTGAAAAGGGTTCAGGAAAGATTTACCAGGATGTCAACAGGAATGGAAGATTAGAGTTATCAGAATAGGCTGGGACTTTTTTCACTAGAGCGTAAAGAGGTTGAGGGGTGACCTAATAGATTAGATTACTTAGTGTGGAAACAGGTCCTTCGGCCCAACAAGTCCACACCGCCCCGCCGAAGCGCAACCCACCCATACCCCTACATTTACCCCTTACCTAACACTACGGGCAATTTAGAATGGCCAATTCACCTGGCCAGCATATCTTTGGACTGTGGGAGGAAACCGGAGCACCCGGAGGAAACCCACGCAGACACGGGGAGAACGTGCAAACTCCACACAGTCAGTCACCTGAGGCAGGAATTGAACCCGGGTCTCTGGCACTGTGAGGCAGCAGTGCTAACTGCTGTGATACCATGCCGCCCACAATAGAGTTTGTAAAATCATGATGGGCATAGATAAGATGAATAGCAGAGGTCCTTTCCCTAGACTGGGAAGAGTTCAAAACTCAGGTATATTTTTAAAGTGAAAGAAGAAAGTTTTCAAAAGAACATGAGGGGCAACGTTTTTACATAGTGGTTTGTGTGCAGAATGAACTGCCAGTGGAATTGGTACAGCTCCAACATTTAAAAGACAAATTGCTGGAATTCCAAAGCATTAACTCTGATTTCTGTCCATAGATGCTGCCAGACCTGCTGAGCTTTTCAAGCAATTTCTAATTTTGTTTCTGATTTACAGCATCTCCTGTTCTTTCAGTTTACTTTTAAAAGATTATTTGGATAAGTGCATGAATGAAAAAGATTTGAAAGGATATAAGCCGAACACAGACAAGTGGGACTGGTTTAGTTTGGGAACTTGGTCAGCATGGACTAGTTGGACTGAAGTGTCTGTTTCCATGCTCTATGAGAAAGTGAGGACTGCAGATGCTGGAGATACATTCCTGACGAAGGGCTCATGCCCGAAACATCGATTTTCCTGCTCCTTGGATGCTGCCTGACCTGGGCTTTTCCAGCAACACATTTTCAGCTCTATGCTGTATGACTCAATGAATCTGTCAGGTTGATGGAAATAGAAAGATGTTATTCGTGTTAGATGCAGTAAGGTGAGATGACTTTATTAGAAATATAATAGAATACTGTATATAAGTAGGTTGGATAGATTGTAAGAAAGTGAGATGCTGGAGATCAGAGTGGAAAAGTGTGGCTTTGGAAACACAGCATGTCATGCAGCATCTGAGGAGCAAGAGAGTCAATGTTTCAGGCACAAGCTCTTCATCAGGAATGTCCTAGATAGATTTAAAGTTTTCTTATGCTAGAAATCAGTACTATACTGCATAATTCATTCTGTAATTACATGGGCTGATTCTTATCTATTCCTATTTGATGTATTAAAATGTACATAATTTAAATGCTTATATTTATTTTCCATTGTTTCCTTGATTATGTAAAGTATAAATTTCCAATCTTCATAAGTTATGCTCAATCTTTGCCTATAAAGGTACCAGAAGATCAAATGCTAAAGGGAAAATTGCCTCAAACCATCTTTGAGAATAACAAAAAATTTGTTTGTTTCTTGTTTGCAGATTCAGTGGCAATTCAGAGAACTAGTTTTATATGCAAGTCCCTGTCATTCTATGACATTTTTAAAGTAATTATCTTGATGAAAAACTAAAATAAAAACTGGATAAAGAATTATTAACACTGGAATATTTTTCTGTATTCATGATATAAATGGAAAATGTAATTTTTCTAAAGATTCATATCTAGATGCTGAAACGTCTGATTATTTTACTGACCACTAATATAGTAATTGGGGAACAGTGGACACAGGGTTAGGTACTAGGCCTTTTGGGTGATCTTGGAGTCATAACGGTCTACAGCACAGAGAAAGGCCCTTTGCCCCAGCGGGCCTGCGCCAGTCAAGAACAATCACTTAACTATCCCAATTCCATTTTCCTGAACTTGGTGTTGTTGTATGTATGTATGCCTTGTATGTGTGGACATTGGAAATGTACATCTAAATAATTCTAAAATGTTATGAGGGTTTCTCCCTCTGCCACCAATAAAGGCAATGAGTCCCAGATTCTCAGCACCCTCTAGATAAAAACATGTTTCCTCACATCCCCTCTAAACCTCCTACCCTTACCTGGAATCTCCACCCTCTGGCCATTGATGCCTTCACCAAAGGGAAAGATTTCTTCCCATCTATCCTGTCTGTCCCCCTCATAATTTTATATATCTCAATCATGTTCCCAATCCAGACTTTTCGGCTTCAAGGAAAACATGCCCAGTCTATCCAATCTCTCAGTTGAATTTATACAGATCCAGTTCACTGCCAAAGTTAAAGCTAGTCCAAAAGTTATCTATGAAACCTAAATTAATTTTTTTGATTAGATTGAAGGAATGAATGTATCCTCTCCTGACCATTGGGACCAAGTACAAAATTAAGTTAATATTAGGCTACAAAACCCCAATTTGGCACTAATCACCAAACTCACTCAATGAAGTAACTCTAAAGTTGCTGTTGGAAAAGGCACAGTGGTTCTGCAGGCAGGACCACGCTTCTGAAGTTGAAACTGTATTTAGTGAAGCATTGCATTGGTAAGGGGGCTTTACATTCTATTTGTTATACTATACCTGCCCTGTGAGTGTTCAATGTTGGGGAAATGTGCAATGTCAGTATTGTTATAATTTATTTTGCTAAACACCAACATGAGAATAAATAGAAAGGGAACAAATATTGGTACTGAAAAGACTACAATAAAGGATTAGATATAAATATTTCCCCTTGTTATGCAGTCAATATGATTATACTCTTAGTACACATGAATAATTCTATCAGACTCACGTATATTTAATCACCCACTGGTTAACAATGATGTTTCTTTTACATTTTTTTTTCAGGTAGTGACCAATGCACATTCCATGACTACATCCTCCGTTTTAGGCATAGATATATATCACAACTGGAAAGTTAAAGAGTAATTAAATTAGAATTCACTTCTTGCTTTAATAGAGCTCGCAGTTAATCAACAGACACCTTGAAAGGATTTATTCCTTTCTATGAACCCCAAAGTAAATTAGCTTTTAACTTGTTATTTTATCATTCACAAGTTTGTAATACATCTGGTTTGTTTTTAAATGGGCAAACAGTGTTCAAGAGCAGTAGTTTAATTTTTTTTTTTACATATAGTCCCAGACTCAATGGCTACTTTAACCTTGGATTGTCTAAACCTGACCAGAACAATGGTGGAGAGTTGGGGTTGGTGGTCAGGCAGGGACAATTAGTCCCATGAAACAGCAACTTAATTAATTATGTAGATAATCTCTTTTGATAATATTGACCAGAATACCTGAGCAAATTATTATAGCCTCAGTTTGATATCTCACCCACAAAAGGGATGCAACATGATTCTGAGATTCATCACTCTCAAATATTGAAGAGGAACATGTTTGAACAATCCAAATGTCTGTAGTTTGTGTTTATCCTTACTCCCTAACCAAAAGTGGAGTATTTGCAATCTCTAGTCTCTTTGGGCCCCATCCTGTATGCAATGCCAACTAAAAGATTAGGAGCAATGCCTCTGTATTTTCCACACGTGCTTCCCTGGGTACCCTCTGAATCTTACCTATGCCAAGAAAGACAGGAATAAAGGCAATACATGTGGGGAAGGAAAATTCTTTTAGAATAAGTCTAAACTAAAGAAGTATTGCTTAATTTAACTTGCAGAGAAACTAACTTGTGAGATAGAAAAATCAAGCTACAGTTATCCAAGGTTCAAACTAAGAATATGAGAGAATAAGAAAGGCCATTTAGGATTGAGATAAGAAGAAATATTTTCACCCAGACATTGGTGAGCCTGTGGAATTCGTTATCAATGAAAGTGGTTAAGGCCAAAACATTGTGTTATCAAGAGGGAGATAGATATAGTTCTTGTGGCTAAAGGGATCAAGGGATGTAGGGAAAGGGCGAGATTAGGTTATTGAGCTCAATGATCAGCCATGATCACATTGAACTGTGGAGCAGCCTCGAGGGGTTGAATGGCCTTTTCCTTTCTTCTGTTTCTATGATTTTTGTGATCGGCTGCCTCCAAACTTTCTGTAGTGTCTCATTTATATTTTTACAAAAAATAATTATTATAAGCTGTAAAAACAGCTGATGCTTTCTCCAGTAATTATAGTATAGCACAGTTTTTTTTTCCACCACACCTACACAGGAGGCAGTAATCGAAGTTCAGGCACTGCGTAGGTAGAACAAATTTAATCCAACATAATTTTTGTTCTAGCAACTTGACTCCTTTTCTGAAGAAGGTTAAATGTTTCATCAATGCATTGTGAATGAAAGGAACATTCCACCCAAGGTGGTTTAGTGTCAAAAGAATCTATTAATCTTCAACACCTGAATTTTATTTAAGTTGTGATGACATATTTTATCCGCAGGATTTTGTCTTCAATTAAAGAATTTACTCTTTGGAATGTTTTTGTACACAAGACGTATTTCCACCAAAGATTTAATAGGGTGGATATTTCAGAAAACTTGTAAATTTTGTGTATTGCACCAAGAGAAACTAACACATGCACAACTGAAGGCAACCATTATTGACCTAACATGTTCCCAATAGAGAGTGCAGCAGAGGGCAAAGTAACAAAATATTTAGAAATAGTAATATACAGTATGATTTTGTCACCTAAGCAAATGGCTATAGCCTCAGTTTGCTATCTCACACACAAAAGGGATGGAACGTCATTCTGAAATTCATCAGTCTTAAATATCAAAGAATAACATTTTTGAACAATCCATATGTCTGTAGTTGCTGTCTTTGTGTGGAGGTTGTTAAGTAGCTGCTGGAAGTTGATGCTAGTGCTAGGCTTCCTGCACATCTGATGATTCTCAATTTTTCTGCATCATTTGTCCACCACAGCAAGAGCAATATTAACTCTTGTTACGCTATTGGTCACACTTAGTGTTAACCTGTGAGGAATATAAGAAACTGAACAGATCCTTAATAATGATGTCAGCAGTCAGCATTTACATCACACACCAATGCTAGTTTAACATAGTCCTTCAAATAATGAGACATGAAGGACTCTAACAAGAAGGTCCATGGAATGCCTCCACCTGGACCTTTGACACAGGAACTTCATTCTGACTTATGCAGCATAAGTTATTTTGTACGAATATAGTAGGAGTCTGTAGGTACTGTATGATTATTGATACCTCCCAGCCCCATTTACCCAAGAATGGCAGCATTGCATTTTTTTAATTTCAAAAATATACTTTATTCATAAAAATATTTTGATGATCTGTACAATTGGCCACGCCATACATACGTCAACATCTTTGCATACAGAGATCATATCATTCATATATACAGGTCTGTACGTTTACCATTCATATATTCACCTGAGGCATCAGTGGAGCCCACTTACTGCGTGGGCTCCCTGTTCTTCTTTGGCAGGCAGATGTTACACAGTGGTCTTTCCCCACCGTGCCTTGGCGGCAGTTGCCCCAAGCTTCAGCACATCCCTCAACATGTAGTCCTGGACCTTGGAATGTGCCAGTCCGCAACACTCAGTCGAGGTCAACTCCTTCAGCTGGAAGATCAATAGGTTTCGGACAGACCAAAGAGTGTCTTTCACCGAGTTGATGATCCTCCAGACACAGTAGATGTTCGTCTCGGTGTGCATCCTGGGGAACGGTCTGTAGAGCACGGTCCGTGCTAAATACAATACATGCTTAGACAGAAACAAGCCACTGATTCCATTCACTCCAGGTAAAGCAGCAGCTATTTTCCATTGCCATTGTACATTTATGAGTTGCTTGTGTATGGAAGGCAACACCTGCATTGACATAGCAAAACCCCTCACCCTGAATTTCCGTGTTCCTCTGTTCCTGATATTTCCTGGTTGTGCTGAGCTTCACATGGTCCCATACACCTCTTTGAATTACTATTTCACCTCCTAACATTACTCCCTGACCCTCAACCTATAATCTGGTCAAGCCAACTGTTGCGCTACACTTGTCCCCTGAGACCAAAGTGTTTATGACTTTCGATGACTTCTCCCACAGATACCCATTTTCTGAAATGTAATGTCATCTCCCCCATTTATTCCTTGAGTTTCTTTTATTTCACAATTATAGTCCACTCTGCATCCCAATAAACCGCTTCACATTCTTGGAAGATTACTACCAGTGCAACCACAGTTTCTGTAGCTACTTATTTTAAATCTTAGAATGCAACCCATCAGATCCAAGGCACATATTGACCTGTAGCCCAATTAGTTTCCCTAGTATCTTTTTTCTAGAGGCAGTTATTGTATTTATTTCTTCCTCCACTTTAGCATCTTGTATATATAACATTTTTTTTGAAAATCATTAATGCCCTTTAATGTGAAAATTGATACAATGTACTTATTCAATACCTCTGCCAATTCCTGGTTCCCCATTCTTCTTTCCCTAACTCAAAATGAATTCTTGTTTCTTAACACCTACCACTGGGGATAATATTCCCTCCATTGTACCAATATTGATTGCAACTGCTCGGTGGTCTATTAACAAAGTGAACATGCTGCCAAAAAATATTTTTGGAATTTACTAACACTGTATGGGGTTGCAAATGCCTCTTGCTCAGCTTGTGGGTAACTTTGTTTTGACTTCATTGAAGTATGTGTAATCTTCTAAAATACTGCATTTTGTAAGTTAATATCCCCTTTCTGGTTTAGAGGTTTAGGTCGAGTGTCAACAACTCAAGGTTCACAAATTATTATTTACACACAATTCACAAACCAAATCACAAACAACAGAAGTTGGAAGTGCAATATGAGTTTACAAGTGCATTTGTTTAGATTGGATTTTTGGAATGAACATGTTGACAAATAAGTGTATTTATTTAAACCCACAATAACTTGCTTTAGATGGTTTAAACTGACCATAGATTTAAAGTAGGAGCCATGATTCAAAAGTTTGTAAATGGTACAAAAATAATGGCATTTATAATATCAAGGAAAAATTGCTGTAGACCACAGGAAGATTTTGTTGAACTGGTAAGCTGGAAAGAAAAGTGACAAATGGGATTTGAACTAGAAACATGTCATGTAACCTGGGAAGGGCAAATGAAACGAGATAACGCATCATAAATGAAAGATATAAAGGAACAGAGGGATGTCAGGTTGCTTGTTCACAAATTTATTTTCATCCTTAGATGTGAATATTGTGGACAAGGGCAGTGTTTTTTTGCCTATCCCTACTTGCCATTGATTCGATGGTTTTGAGCTGCCTTATAGAACCATTTCAGTTTATGTGGTAGATGTGCAATGTTGTTAGGGGATTCCTAAAGATCCATGAAGGTAGCAGGACAAAGATATATTGAAAAGAAGGCAGATGAGATACTTCATTTTATTAGCTAAGGTTTAGAAAATAAGTATGTGCTGGAACTATATAAATTAATCCACTAGGTAAAAACAATAACTGCAGATGCTGGAAACCAAATACTGGATTAGTGGTGCTGGAAGGGCACAGCAGTTCAGGATGCTGCCTGAACTGCTGTGCCCTTCCAGCACCACTGATCCAGTAAATTAATCCACTCCTGTGTCTAGTTCTGATCATCACAGTTCAGGAAGGGAAGGAGTGCATTGAACAAGGAACAGAAGAGCTTTGTAAGGATTTTGACAGGGTGGAAAAGTTTAGCTCTGACAAAAGACTGATTCGGCTGCAATCATTTTCTTTGGAACAGAGGAGGCAAAGTGGAGATTTAACTTTTATATGGAAAATTATGAGATAGAATGGATCAGAGGTCAATAATCAGGTGGTATAAAATTAAAATATAGAAGAACTAGAAGAAAATTGAATTTCATTCACCGAATGGGAGCTTAGAACATAACTTGAACATTTGATAGAAGCAGAACTTTTCATTGCATTAAAAAAATTAAATGTGCATTTGAAATATCATAACCTTTAAATCCACAGACGAAGAGCTGGAAAATAGGATTAGCCTGGATACCCTTATTTTGACTTGCAGATACAATAGATGAAAAGGTTTCTCCTGTACCATTAATTTCAATCAGCTCATTACGCTCCTGATACATTACCCAACCTTTCCCACCTCATTGTGATGTATGTATAAGGTTGGACGCCACTCTGCTATGAATCACCACACAAGATTCGATGCATTTAGTTCAGGCAAAAAATAGCTGCAGACTGAAAGGTCCAATGTGTTATACATTATCTTCTAGTTACTATTATATGTATATAATCTTGTTTTAAAATAAAGACCTCATATTATTGTTCTATCAATCCTTGCTGTACGATAGGCATATTTGTACTTAACAGAAAAATGCAGCACACCCTATCTACTTTTTAAATCTTCCACACCAGCTTGGCTTGGTTTTGGATTTATCATCAGATATGTTATCTTGGAACCACCTCAGTCTCAAAAATAATCTAGGAACAAATCCTCCACAAACAAGTTTGTCATTACTTAGTTTTCACTTCAGTGCGAAGTTCAATTTTACTGGATGGGCAGCAAATGCAAGGAGGTCCTTGTGATTAGTTTGCTAAGGAAAAAATTCATCATAAAATATGTGACTACATTATTACCATCCTCCTAACCATAACATTATTGCACATAGGGAAATGTTATTCATTTTTGCCTAAAGATTTTTTTTAAGAAATGACCTTTTTTGCTGGTTGCAGCAGGGTTATGGATGGTTAGTATTAGCTTGTTCTACAAATCAGACAGTTTAAGCAGTTCAACCTAACCGATAGTCATACTGGGATGACAAAGACACATGCATGTTTCATGTTCCCTTAGTGGGCATGGTTTAATTGTTGCCATTGTACCAGAGGTCAACATCTTTAACAACGTTATGTATAGAGAAATGAAAAGCATTTCATCCAAGTATGTTCTGTGTTTCAGAGACTGTAATGGCTAGCCAGTTAATGAAATTGTGAAACATATTTTTCAATGTCCATTGTTGCAGTGTATCTTTAACAGTAGGGTCAATCTGAGGCTGATTCTCCTTGTTCTCAGTCAGCTCGGAGCCACTGGTGGCAGTTTCTCACCATGTAAAGCTGTGAGCAATAATAATGAAAATGTTTGGTTTATATTTAGGGCAAGCATTAACCCAAATGCACATTAGCCTGTACTTAATATCCAATTTCTATAAATCCACCTCTCTACATGCTCCTGTTTCAGGTATCGCTTTTGAATAAGTTCTGAAAAATTAATTAACATTAAACATGCATTCTGTGCATCTCCACATTAATCAACTTTTGGACAACTACCAGTTCAGAATTCTGAGATCCCCTTTTGAGCTGTGTAAACTCCTAATCCATACAATGGCAACACCCAACCACTACCACTGGTCATCGGAGCACTCCAGCCTTACTGAACAGTGGATAGGGATCAGGGCAACTGTAATTTAGTGACATTGTTGCTGCAATGGATGAGATTGGCTAATTCAACTGGAGTTTTCAGCTCAAACCACCAGAGGTTCTTGTGGTATAATGGTAGCTTCCCTATTTTCAGTCTGCAAAGCCTGGATACCAGTCCCATCTGTTTGAGAAGTATTTCGGAATGTACTTGTATGGGTTGTTTAAAAATAGCTACAGATCAAGTTATGATATTTTACAATCTGCAAGACAAATCAGTATGCAATTGCTGGTGCATCCACATCCTCCTTTTCGCCATTGCTCAGTTGTTTTTGTTGTTGAGTTCTTTGTACAAACAGCACACAGTGTAATTCAGCTAAGTAATGCAAAAACATTTTCTGATATGTCAGCAAGGATTGTAACCTGTTTTGTATTATATGTTGGCCATAGATAGCAGCCCTGACATCAGCAATATTTTTATAAATGAGATAACACTGTGACCCCTGGAAGAACAGAGGACCATGCCAATAGGTCACATTGAAAAGCCGCTCTGGTAGAAACAGGGCCTTAACATTTTCATGGAACATAAGAACTAGAGATAGTCAGTCAGTCCCTTGAATGTCAGCTGCTATTCAATAAATTCGTGACTAACCTGTATTTTATCTTCATTATCCATTCAAACTGCACACACAGAGTCAGAGGAAACATACCTGTGCATTCATCTGCAGGTTAGAGTGTATGGAGTTTTATTACTGCACTAATATTGCCAATGTAAAATAGGTGGATTTCACAATGACCACTTTTAAGCAGAAATAAATGTGTCTGCAATGTTTAGGGGGACATGAAGGGTAATATTGCAGTTCTGTTGTTATAGTTAACCCTTTGATCAGGTTAATGCCTTGTGTTTACTCACAAGTATCCATTAATTTAGTCAATACCTTGAAGCAAACTAATTTAAGGGCAGCTATACTTTAAAAACAACTTCAGAAATCATTTGTGCTTTGTGGTCTGCTGAGCTGAGCGAAATATAATCCTTTTTGTGCTATCTAACTATAAACAGGGTATTAGTGACATTTTCCAGACCTCAATGGCCACATCTAAACTGTGAATAAGCTGGGACACCTGTTGGAAGTAGTAATTGACTGAAAGCAATTAATAGCAATCAGAAGGTTGGGAGTCCTGATAATTGATTCCTTGAACAGCTTAAATGTCAATCAGTTCTCTTCAAAGCTTTAAAAAGTGATTAACTCAAAAATTATGCATGCCTGGTGTAAAGGTCAATTTAGTGAAACACTAGTAACCAAGTCAATATAATATGTTACTATTTCTGAGCTTTGATTGAGCACAGAATGAAAAGAGAGGGTGAGGGTGGGTTGTTGATAGCAGAGCAAAGATTTTACCCCAGATAGCTGTTGTCCCAAGTGTATGCCCTGGACCCCCACCATCATTCCCCTCACACCCCCATCATCCCCCAAAGTTTCTTTCCTAGCTTGTTACGCCAAAGCAGCAGCCATGGTGTTGGTATTTATCTCAGCTAGCTTCCCCAGAGTCCAGAAGGAACTGCATCAGACAGTTTGCCATGACTCTCCTGACTTACATTTGGGTTTTTTTTTCAAACTCTGATCCCAAAAATTCCTGGTTGTGTTGTCACATGCCTGCCAAGAAAACAGTCATTAGGCTAGGCAGGGAAAAGGAAATTACCCAGGATACAATCTCCTGGTTGCTGACCAATTAACTATTATTGGAATGCCTCAGATTTTTCACTCAAACCACATTTATCTAATCCATGTGTCTGTCGCATTCTCTCTCTGATCCCAGGATAGAATCTTCCCAACTCCTGAACAAAGGCGGCCATAACAAGAAATTTGGGGAAATCAAGTGAGATGTCCAGCAAGGGCTTTCTCAATTCCATGCCCAAAAAGTTTCATTTTTCAACCAAGTGTTGGACATCAAGGTGAGATTTTCACTAGTGAGCAGTGAGAACCCTATTTGGATGGATTATCAGCCTTTAACAGCCTCATTATTATTTAATCTGACTTCATTACTATGCAAAGCGATGATGGTATAGTGGTGAGCATACCCATCGTTTAAGCAGTTGACCTGGGTTTGAATCCTGGCCATCGCAATGTTGCAATTTTAAATTGTCAATAGAAAACCCTAAAATGAAATTACTGTGACTGGTTGTTAACCTACTCTGAAAGTACACAAGCATTTGTAAGAGGATTTGTATGGTGGAGTGGTAGTGTTCCTACCTCTGAATCAAGAAGCCCTGGTTCAAGTCCCACTTGCTCCAGGGTTGTGTAATAACATCTCTGAATAAGTTGATTAAAAATATCTATGCATTCTACTATCCAGCAGATCAAAACTAGATGCCAATCATTCCTGACACAAATGTCAGGGTGATTACCTAGCAACTCCAGCTCACCTCTTATTTCTCCAGATCTCCATCTTGCACACCCAGCACCAACATCTCAACGAAAACTACATGGGCAATGGCTACAACCATTCCACATTCACAGACACTGCCATCTGACTCATACCAGTCTCACCACATCATCATGGCTAATCTCTGATCCACTTCCAAGATATGGGGCACTATGGAGCATACCCCTACCTTTGATTGGCATGTTGCTGCAAGTACACTTTGCACATTGGGATAGGTACAGGATCAAACCAGTCTGCATCTCAGGGTCTTCACTCGCTCTCTTAGCACTTTGAAACTATGTCAATGCTCACAGCATCTGTTTTGATTTGCCTTACCTTTGTGTAGTTTGCCTCCTCTGCCAGAGCTAATACATTCAGAGTACTTCTTTCTTGACTTGCCTTTCAGTACAGACACGAGGTCAGACAACTTGTCACGCAGTGATCAGTCAAGGGTGTGCATATGTTACTGTATGTCACTGTGCTACATGAATCTTACATCTGCACCATATGCCAGTGACATGGATGCCACAGGTATTGCATGTACTTCAAGCAAGCAACTATGTCTAAAGGTTTAAGAAGAGTAATCCTTAGTCAAGTCAACAGAATGACCCTTCGGGACGGGCTCCTGGCACAGCAAGTCAAGGACAGCCTTTATTGGCCCGAAGGCCCTGTTTCCACACTGTAGGGAATATAATCTAAATCTGATCTATCAGTCCTGGGGCTTGGGCACAGGCAATCAGGGAAGAATCCTCTTCTCAGAGTATGTCAGAAGCTGAATGTTAGGCATTACACTAACCATTTTGGCTCTCTCTGCCCTATTGTGGGGTGGTTTCACCTGAAACGAGATAAAGCAAGCTATTGAGTGAGATGAAAGTGGTTGGCAGAGTTGTTAGTGGCAGTGTGGGTTAAGGAAAGGTGGTGAGGAGTCCCGAGTGAGTAAGTACACAGCACCGAGGCAATGCAGGTTCAATGGTATGGGGAATTGGTGGGTGAGAATGAGTGAGGGAAGATGTTGCATGCAATAGTGAGAAGAGTAGACCATGAGCTTTGGTGGAGGTGAGTGCAGTAGCAGAGATAAAGTTAGTTTGAAGTTGTAGGCAGAATGATGGAGGCAAGTTCAGTGAAGTTTGTCCTATAGTGCCAGTCATTTCTTTGAACAGTTGAGACTGCATGGACCCGGTTACCAATCACAAATCAGGATAGCAAGGACTGGCGTCATGGCATTCTCTGTCCTGAGGAAAGAAGACAGCCCTCTTCTGCACCATTTCATCCAGCAGATCCTGCAGATCCCAGTCCACAAAGTGGGTTGCCAATCTCACATCATCTGCCATGTCAAACCATGCAGGGCAGATTTAGGCTGACAGCGCTTGACCAGGTGCACAAGAGCATTTTAAAGGTGGCGCCTCTTCCAGAAATCTCACAAAGTCCCATCAGTGGTGAGTACCTCTGCCTATAGCAATTGGGAAAGTCAGGTGAGCATTGGATGAGTAGGCTGCAATAAAGGCGCCATGAGGTATATAGTTATTGAATTGAGTTTGTGATGACAGCATGAGAAATATTGCTAGGTCTTGCAGAGAGAAACCTCAATGAAAATGTCACTTAATCAATTTATGTTAAAATCCAACCTCATGTATCCACATCAATGTGCTGCTTTTGGTCACCCCCATTCACCCACTGTTTCTCTGCTACCCTTTCATGCCTTTCCCTTCAAATGCATTTCCCATTCCCGTGTTTCTGACTTCCAATCCTTGATCCTGTTGCAATCTCTGTAGAAATGGGTGAATTTTAAAAAGAGGTTTAAGTTCCCAGTGACTGAGTCAAATGATCCCATGATAAGATTTCATATTTTAAGAATTTTACTGTATGAAACAAACTAAAATCAACATTGACGAAAGATTACTCAATCAGAAACTAATATGCTAAATTACAAAAAAGACATTCCTTGAAAACTACACATCATATTGGTCTGTTACACCATGCTCTCTCCAGAAATTGTAGCCTTGACAGAAATCAGTCCAGAGGTTACTCCAGGTTCTTAGTGGCTTACTTTGCTCCATTTTGCAGGGTCAAAATGTCCAATGAACATTGACTGGCCTTCCTGTCAGTCATCTGAGAAAACCTAATCTGAATTCACAGTTTCAGTGATCCTCGCACCCAGCCATTCAAGGGAAAATCTTTCAGTGTCCTCAATTTTCAAAAGTTCTCTGTCTTTGTGAGTAGAGAACATCTTCCCACCCATATTCGGTCTACAAGCTGACCAAGAAGCAATCATTTTGCCTCTTATGAAGCAATAGCTTCTGTCCTTATCTCTCTCTCCAGGACACTTCCTCTCTCTATCTGTCTCAATCCACGATTTTATTCTAATCTAACTACATAACATTTTCCAACTCTTAAGGCAATGGCAATGCCAGTTGTGTGTCCTTTGTTTTGGGAATCAAACCTGGCATGTGGATTTTGCTAGCACATGACCTATGCCCCCTTTCCCCATGGTAACCAGGTTATGTTGGTTCATTTTCAGGCAGAAGTAGCAGGAATAGCAGGTCGCCATATGATTCTTTTTCATTAGGCCATTTACCTCAAATTAAAGTGACATCTTTAGAATAATCATTATATTATCAATTTCATAAGCACTTCATTAAATCAGAAATTCATAACATCAAGTCCCATACTTCTGTTTACCATTCCCCATTCTGCCTCAGCTTCACCAATAATTGCTGTGATGAGATTGGACTACTTAACCCTGCTCCTCTCATTTTCTGTGAAGAAATGAAGTTTGAATAATATTGTATTCCAACCATAGGTGATGAGTTACGGAGCCTGCATAGTGCAATAATCACAAATCTTTACGTAATCTTCTCACTTACTAGTTTCACATTCTTATAGCGTTCCTTGTATTTGTCAAAGAGCAAATAGAAGAAGCACTGAACTATCTTTCACTTACTGTTGACAAATCAATTTCCAACAATCGGTAATTGGAGTCACAAGTGAGGAATGGGAAATACTGCCTTCAAGGAATTCTAAGGAGAAAAGTGAAGGAATAATCTCTTTTTTAAAGTACGGGAGAATTGTTAAGTCTGGGCATTAGCCCTTTAAATACTCTCAGGAAAATGATAGGTAACTCCTAAAGAACAATTATTAGCAAGTTTGCCACTGTGCCAATTTGTCTTTATAAATATTTACTGCTATAAGGTATTCGCTAATATGGATCATAAATAAATGGATTTGACAACCAGAGATTTAGATCAACTGACCTTATCATATTCCAAAGAAATGTGCAAATACTTCTTGTGTTCATCTGATCTTTGAGTGGGTGTTAAACTTATTCTGCTCAGCAGTTGGTGTTTTGGGTTTTTTTTTAAAAGCATATCCCTTAAATAAGTTATGCCATGAAAAAAGTTCATCTACGGTCCTGAGGTTAATTATTTTGTAACTGTAAGAGGAGACAGGATCGACTCAAGTGCCATGATATACCAAGGACAAATCTCGTGGTGCATCACTCTTCCTCTGTAGCATTGCTTGATATTTGTTGGATGTATGAGAAAACAACCCAGGCTGACCTTGCTGCATCTATGATACAGATTGTGTTTATTTTGTATGTCCTTGGCATATCAGGGGACTTGAGCAGATGCTATCTTCTCCTGGAGTTACAAAATAATCAACCTCAAGATAGACAAACTTTCCTTCAAAACCAAAATAAAGGGAGCAGCAATGAAGTTGAAAACTTTAACTCATAAAATGCTGAAAAAAATTTAAATTTAGCAACTGTTAAGGGAAGACTACAAGGTGAGTTGAAGTGAAATGATGAAATAAGAAATGTTTTCTCCTCATTGAAATTTGTGAAGTCATTTAGGGTGTGCATCCATGTTGCCCTTTTGCTAGGTTAACCAAGTGCTCTTATCTATGATTGAATATATGTCACCAAGGTTGGGCATAATGCTGCTAAGGTGTCCCTTTCTCACCCAGTGTCCACACGTGCTGACACCAATAGAGTGGATTCAATTTCCACACTGGCTGAGGTTACCATGAAGGTCCCACCTTCTCTATCTCTCACCTCACATGAGGCGCAGTGACCTTCAGGTTAAACTTATCTGAAGTCATTTCTATCTACTGAAAGAGCAGCCCAATGTTCCCATCGGACTATGTGACTTTACCTTTGCTTCACTATCCACACATGTTGACTATCAGCAGCATTCACTGAACAAAGGTGGAGCAGCACACTACTGTTTCCTTTTCCTTGACCAATTCCAGTTTGCCTTTTAACCAATCAATCTGACATCAGATAAACTAGCACAGAGTAGGAGGTAAATCTAGCTTAATAGGTTTCTTTTATAATTAAGTTTACTTTAGGCAGTGAACTTGCCAACCAGGGTGAGGATCAGTAGAGAGATGCACTATGTGATGTGTCATTAGGCCTTACAGAACACATGGCCTATCAGCACTGAATGAGTCCAAGGTGTGAAGTTATCAGTCACACATCTAGGTAAAAACAATGACTGCAGATGCTGGAAACCAGATTCTGGATTAGTGGTGCTGGAAGAGCACAGCAGTTCAGGCAACATCCAAGTAGCTTCGAAATCGAAGCCTGAAACGTCGATTTTGAAGCTACTTGGATGCTGCCTGAACTGCAGTCACACATCTGACATGTCATCTTGCACCAACAGCATAAATCATTGTTTAAAGCATCTAATGTTCAATGGCATGAGTTTACTGCTTTTCTCTTATTTATTTCCTGTCTTTTCCTTCATTCTCTTTCAGGGGCATGGATCGGGTAAATAGACAAGGTCTTTTCCCTGGAGTCAGGGAATTCAGAACTAGAAGGCATAGGTTTATGGTGAGAGGGGCAAGATATAAAAGAGATCTAAGGGACAATTTTTTCACGCAGAGGGTGGTACGTACGTGGAATGAGTTGCCAGAGGAAGTGGTGGAGGCTGGTATAATTGCAACATTGAAGAAGCATTTGGATGGGTATATGAATAAGAAGGATTTAGAGGGATATGTGCTGCGTGTTGGCAGGTGGGATTAGATTGGTTTGGAATATCTGGTCAGCATGGATGAGTTTGGCCAAAGGATCTGTTTCTGTTCTGTACACCTCTATGTCTCTATGATTCTAATAGGTGCAAGGTTTACTGGGGCATTTCTGCTTCTGGAATATGGCAGACACTATGATTCAAGCTTGGAAGCAAATTAACTGCAGCATTCACTGCTGCAGTAAACAGCTGCTAAAAACATTTTCTGAATGCTGGCTAATTTCATCTCGATTGATTTTCTTTTACCATGTCTCTGAGGCAGAGGTGGCAGATTGTCATTTTCTGTCTTGGACATAAATGAAATATTTTTGATCCGAGTGCCAGATCTGTTTGGCTGTAGGTGCTTGAGTTACTTGATCTTGTTAGACATCAAATTAGATCAAGAAATTAAGCCTTCCAGGATTTGAAAACAGTGGATCATGACTGAATGTGTGTGGGTGTGTGGGTATGGAGAGAGGATGGGTTTGAGATGAGTTGGATTCTGTATTGACTGTGTTGAGCCACACATAAATGTTGCATAATAGGTTGAGGTACCAAAGTAATGTCCACTAAGCTAGTTCTTTATCAGAGGTCAAACTTTAATAGTGAAGGGAAGAAAAGAATTAAAATTGTGAGAGCACATTGTATTTTGTGGTTAGGCTTCTTTTTTAAACACAGAGCAGAAGTCACGTGGACATTTTATCATCCGAACTTTGGCATCAAAGGTCCAGGAGTTTTAATTCCAAAACCTCATCTGCTATATAGGCTCCGGAGCAAGTCGCTCGGCAGATAAAGTGGGATGGGAGAAAGTGAGGACTGCAAATGCTGGAGATCAGAGTCAAAATGTGTGGCGCTGGAAAAGCACAGTGTGTCAGGCAGCATCCGAGGAGCAGGAGAATCGATGTTTCAGGCATAAGCCTTTCATCAGGAATGTGGGTTGGAGGAAGGGGGCTGAGAGATAAATAGCGGGATGGGAGTTGGGCAAGGGGAAGATAGCTGGGAAGGCATTAGGGAGATGCAAGTGGAGGGGTGGTGATGGTGATAAATCAGAGGGGAAGGTGAGCTGTGTTGGGGGGGTGGTGGAAATTGAAGTGGTCGGCCACAGGGTGGTGGGGTTGTTTAGTGCATATGTCCCAAAGATGTTCTGTGAAACGTTCTGCGAGTTGGCGTCCTGTCTTTCCCAATGTAGAGGAGACCACATCACATTGAGAGCAACAGACACAGTAGATAAGGTGTTTCGATGTGCAAGAAAATCTCTACTAGATGTGGAAGAATCCTTTGGGGCCTTGGACAGAGGTGAGGGGGGAGGTGTGGGGACAGGATTTACACCTTTTGTGGCAGCAAGGGAAGGTGCCAGGAGTGGGGTGGGGCGGGGGGGTTTGTTGGTAAGGGGTGTGAACCTAACAAGGGAGTCATGGAGGGAATGGTCTCTGCGGAATGCTGATAGGGGTGGGAAGGGAAATATATCTCTGGTGTTGGGGTCTGACTGTATATGGCGGAAATGGTAGAGGATAGTGCACTGTATCCGGAGATTAGTGGGGTGTAAGGTGAAGACCGGGGGCTTCTATCCTTGTTACAATTGGAGGAGTGGAATTCAAGGTCGGAGATGCTGGAAATGGAGGAGAAGTGCAGTCAGAGGGGGATGACTGGGGTCTTCATGTTAAATTTCTTTTATTTCAAAAAAATACGTTATTCATCAAAAAAAACTCTGTATATATACATTGTCGCAAAAGCAGTTCAGTTCTGTAAAGTTGCATATCAAGTAAAGAAACAAACATTGGACTTTGACTCGACTCAAAAAACCAAAGGCCTTTCTTACACAGGGAGAAAGTGAGGTCTGCAGATGCTGGAGATCACAGTCGAAATGTGTTGCTGGGAAAGCACAGCGTGTCAGGCAGCATCTGAGGAGCAGGAGAATCGACGTTTCAGACATAATCCCTCCATCAGGAATGAGACTTGTGGGCTGGGGGCTGAGAGATAAATAGGAGGAGGGTGGGATGGGGGGGGGCGCGATAGGTGGATGAAGGTGAGGGAGAAGGTGATAAGTGAGGGGGGGGGAGTGATGGACAGGTCAGGAGGGCGGTGCTGAGTTGGAGGCTTGGGATTGGGATAATGTGGGGGATGGGGAAATGTGGAAGCTGTTGAAATCCACATTTATCCCGTGTGGTTGCAGGGTCCCAAGGCAGAATATGAGAGGTTCTTCCTCCAGGCATCGGGTGGTAATGATTTGGTGATGGAGGAGGCCCAGGACCTACATGTCCTTGACTGAGTGGGAGAGGGAGTTGAAGTATTCAGCCACAGGGCGGTGGGGTTGGTGGGTGCAGGTGTCCCAGAGGTGTTCTCTGAAGCGATTCGCAAGAAGGTGTCCTGTCTCCCCGATGTAGAGGAGACCCCACCGGGTGGAACAGATACAGTAGATCACATTGGTAAAGGTACAGGTAAATTTCTGATGGATGTGGAGGATCCCTTTGGGCCTTGGATGGAGGGGAGGGGAGGGGTGTGGGCACAGATTTTGCATTTCCTGTGGTGCCAGGGAAAGGTGCCAGGAGTGGGATGTGGGCTGGTGGGGGTTGTGGACCTGACAAGGGAGTCATGGTGTGAATGGACTCTCGGGAACACTGATAGAGTGGGGAAGGAAATATATCTTTGGTGGTGGGGTCCGTTTGGAGGTGGCAGAAGTGGCGGAGGATAGTGCGATGTATGCGGAGGTTGGTGGGTGGAAGGGAGGACCGGGGTGGGGGGTTCTGTCCTTGTTGACTTGAGACAGGTGGGGTTCAAGAGCAGTGGTGCATGAGTGGAGGAGATGTGCTGGAGGACATCATCAACCACATGGGAAGGGAAGTTGCGATCTTGGAAGGAGGAGGCCATCTGGGACTTTCTGAGGTGGAATTGGTCATTCTGGGAACAGATGCGGTGGAGATGGAGGAATTAGGAATCAGGGATGGTGTTTTTACAGGAGGTAGAGTGGGAGGATGTGTCATCTAGGTAGTTGTCGGAGTCTATTACAAGGTGGGTTGTAATAAATGTCTGTGGTTAGTCAATCGCCAGAGATGGTGATGGAGAGGACCAGGAAGGGGAGGGAGGTATCTGAGATGGTCCAGATGAATTTGAAGTATGGGTGTTGGTAAAGTTGATGAACTGTTCAATCTCCTCATCGATGTAGCGGAGGAACAGATGGGGGATGGTGTCATGTCACTGCAGAAGGTGGACTGTTCCACGCATCCAACAATCAGGCAGGCATAGCTGGGTCCCATGTAGGTGTCCATGGCTACCCCTTTGGTTTGGAGGAAATAGGAGGATTGGAAAGAGAAACTGTTGAGGGTGAGGACCAGTTCAGCTAGGTCGATGAGTGTGCCAGTGGAAGGGTACTGGTTGGGACAGCATGAAAGGAAGAAACAGAGGGCTTGGAGACCTTCATCATGGTGGATTGATGTGTACAGGGACTGGATGTCCATGGTGAAGATGAGGCATTGGGGGCCAGGAAAATTAAAATCTTGGAGGAGGTGAAGGGCGTGGGTGGTGTCATAAATGTAGGTGGGGAGTTCCTGAACTAAAGGGGGACAGGACTTTGTCAAGGTAGGAAGTGATGAGGCACAGGCTGAGACAATGTGTCGACCGGGGCAGTCAGGTTTGTGAATCTTCGGTAGGAGGTAGAATCAGGCGGTGCAGGGATCACAGACAATGAGGTTGGAGGCTATGGATGGGAAATCCCCAGAGGTGATGAGATTGTGGATGGTCTGGGAGATGATGGTTTGGTGATGGGAGGTGAAGTCATGATCAAGGGGGCAGTAGGAGGAGGTGTCTGCAAATTGTCGCCTGGCTTCAGTGGTGTAGAGTTCGGTGCACCACACCACTACTGCACACTACTACCTCTCTTACACATACAATACCAATATTTATATATATATGAGGCACTAGGAGCACCCAATAACTGAATGACCCCCATTTACCTTCAGCAGGAAGACCTCAGACAGTGGTCTTTCCCCACTGTCCCTTGGCGGCAGCTGCCTCAAGCATTAGTACATCCCTCAGCATGTAGTCTTGGACCATGGAATGTGCCAGTCAGTCCCACTCAGTCAGGGTCAGCTCCTTGTTCTGGAAGACCAAGAAGTTTCAGGAAGACCAAAGAGCATCTTTTACTGAATTGATGGTCCTCCGAACACAATTGATGTTTATCTATGTGTGTATCCTAAGGAACAGATCACAGAGCAGGTCTTGTTAAATATTCTTCCCTGTCCAATCCTGAAAAAAAATGTTTAGAAATGTTTTTTGGGCTTCCTCTGCACCTTAGTCAGGCCCCAGTTATGTCATTGTGATCTAATGTGAATATTTAAAGGCAGCCTCACTGGCATTTTACATTGTCCCTTGGAACTCCTCAGATACACAGTTTAAAGTTGGGATGCCTGGAAACACAGCAGTTTAGAAACAGGTAAATCCAAATGAGCCTGCCCACCTGATTTCATCAACAAAGGCTTAGAGTTAATTCATAGGTTCATGTGGTGCAGTGGTAACGTCCTTACCTCCGAGTCATGGGTTCAAATCCCACCTGCTCCAGAGGTATAGAGTAACATACGTGAACAGGTTGATTAAAAAATAAAAATGTTAATTCTTATCAACAGCCAGATACTTTACAAATGTAAACTGACAGCTTTTATTTTCTTTGTTTTGTCAGAGGTCTTAATTTCAGCTGGTGTGACTCAACCTTTGAACCGCGTGCTTTAAAAAACTACAAAAAATTTGTGTGATTTATTTGCAGAAAATGTAGACACACAATGATTTCACTGTACACGTTTCCTGGACGATCATTTGCTTTAACTCATGGATACAGCAGTATTTCACTGCTGAACCAAATATTATGTCCTTTGAAGTGTTTGCTCCTCCATCTGTAATTACTCTGGTGGTTTCCTCTCCCCTCCTCCACCCGGCACATTCACATTTTCTTGATAACACCTTATCATTCTCAGGTAGTAATGACTGAAATGGGCCTTGATTTGTCTGTTTAATCTGTGTGCCTTGTTGAATATTTATATTTAATTCAAAACAGTTAAATATCATGACAATGTAACGATCATACATGTCCAAGATTATACCAATGATCCTGGAGGTCTGTGTGTTGCAACAAAATGTGTGCTACAGTGAATGCCCCATGCTGCGACATTAAAATAGAACATGAAAGAGTCAGGAAATGAAGTGCAGGTTAATTACAAGGGTGTGGCTGTAACTAATAGTCTCATAAAGGGCACAGAGTGGGTTAACTAATTTCCAGATTAATAATACAAAAACAAACTTGGTACAGGTTGTATTTATTTGTAAACATAATAGGCTAATAGGTAAATAGAATATTAACACAACAAAAGCATGTATTGAAAATTTTGATTATTCAATATGCCTCATTCTGTGTTTTCCAGCATACTGGAATGATAAGTTAGAGACCTGAAGGCACTGGATATTGCAAAGACTCTGGTTCTGATAACATTCCAGTACAAGACTGAATACCTTTGCTCCAGACCTAGCCATGCCACTATCCAAGCAGTTTCAGGATAGCTACAACATTGGCATCTATCCGAGATTGTGAATACTTACCCAGACAGATCCTGTACACAAAAAAAAACAGGACAAATCCAACCTGGTCAATTACCTACATTCAAATATCAACAAAGTGATGGAAGAAATCATTAACAATGCTTTCAAATGGTACTTGTAATGGAATAATCTGCTCACTGATGGTCAACTTGGAATCCACCAGGACCATTCAGCTCCTAACCTCAATACAGATTGATACAAATATATACAAAAGAGCTGTACTTCAGAGCTAAACATGAGAGTGAGTACATTAACATGAAAGGTAGTGTTTGATTGAATATAGTATCAAAGAGCCGTAGCAAAATTGGAGTCAAAGGGAATCAGGGGAAAAACTCCCTGCTAGCTGGAAGCACTATCTGGCACAAAGGAAGATGGCTGTGGTTCTTGGAGGTCAGACTTTGTCTCTAGACTTTGTCTCATTAATGGCAAGTAACACACGAAACTATACAAGTACAAAGCAATGATATCTCCAACAAGCATTATTCTAAAAACACTCCCTGATGTTTAATAATATTAACATTGCTCAATCCCCCAGCATTAGCATACTAAAGGTTAGCACTGACCAGAATTTGAACTGGACTGGCCAATACAAACTAGGGCTTTAAGAGCAGGTCAGAGAATTGAAATCCTTTCTTTTATTCATCCATGGGATGTGAGCATCACTGGCTAGGCACGCATTTATTGTCCATCTCTAATTAGCCAGAGGACAGTTAAGAATCAATCACATTGCTGTGGGTCTGGACTCACATGTAGACCAGACCAGGTGAGGATTCCTTCACTAAAAGGACACAAGTGAAAAACATGGGTTTTTCCTGATCATCAACAATGGTTTCATCGTCATCATTAGACTCTTAGTTCCAGTTTATTATTAAATTCAAATTCCACATCTACCATGGTAGGATTTGAACCCAAGTCCCCAGAACATTAGCTGGGTCTCTAGATTAATAGTTTAGCAATAATACCACCAATCCTGTGGTCACTAATTCACCCTATATCACTAACTCACCTTGTGACTCCACAATACCTTTCTCCCCTCAACAAGGCATAAGTCAGGAGTGTGAAGGAATGGTCTCCACTTGCTTGGATGAGTGCAGTTCCAACAATACTCAAGTAATTTGTCACGATCCAAGAGAAAGCAGTCTACTTCATTGGAAGCCCCCAGCACCTTCTAGATTCATCCCCTTCACTGCCTGTACACAGTGGCAGCAATGTGTACCATTATTGTGGTGAAACTTGACAAACCATCAAGACTCATGTACAAGTTACAATTGATTATTCAACTGTATGCAGGGAGACCAGAACGTTTCGGGGAACATCTCTGGGACACATGCACTAAACAACACCACTACCCTGTGGCTGACCACTTCAAAAATCCCTCCCACTCCACCAAGGACATGCAAATTCTAGGCCTCCTCCACCATCAAATCCAAGCCACCCGATGCCAGAAGGAAGAATGCTTCATCTTCTGCCTTGGGACACTCCAACCATACGGCATCAACATTGATTTCACCAATTTCCTCATCTCTCCTCCTCATCACAGATCCAACCCTTCATTTCGGCACTGTCCTCTTGAACTGTCCTACCTGTCAAATTTTTTTTCCCACCTATCCACTCCACCCTTTCCTCTGAATTATCACCATCACCGCCCACTGCATCTACCTATCACTTTCCCAGCTACCTTCCCGAGTCCCACCCTCATCCTTCTATTTATCACTCAGCCCCTTCCCCTCCCCCACTCCCCCTTACTGCTGATGAAGGGCATAAGCCCAAAACGTTGACTCTCCTGCTCCTCAGATGCTGCCTGACCTGCTGTGCTTTCCCAGTGCCATACTTTTCGACTCTCATCTCCAGCATCTGCAGTCCTCACTTTCTCCTAATCCCTGTGGTGCTAGCCTTGGGCAGTCTAAGACTACTCTATAAAAAATACAACTATTCAATCCTTATGTACACTTGTTGACATATACCCATACCATCGCTCAATTCTACGCGTGTTAAACAGATGTCCATGGCTTCAGTTACTTGTTTCCCTTGCATAGCTAGTCCAGGCATTCTTCTCAATCATGCAAGACCTCCCATATCTTGCTAGTTATGATTTATGTTTCTATAACCTAATCCCTGCTGTTCCTGGTCTTGTTCTGATAATTTGTTTGATTCATTCCTTATCCTGTCTAGAGTACATCTGCTAAACCTCTGGTCTGCAGCTTTCTATTGAGGTTTTATTTATAATAAAAAGAAACTTCTAACTAAAACTGTTCAACCCTTTCTGTAAGATGCACAGCAGGAACTAACCATGTCTCCATCAGCAGCACGATCCAAACTCTCAACTTGTACCATCTAAAGGATCAAGGGCAGTTGATCAATAGCACCATTTGTAAGATCCTCTCAAAGCCTCTCATCATTCTGACTTGAAATTATGTTACAACTCTTTCACTACTGCTGCACAAAATCTTTGAACTCTCCTCCTAACGGCACTCTGTACGTCCTGACATCTCAAAGACTGCAGTGGTTCAAAAAGGCAGTTCGCCACCACCTTTTCCACAGCAAGTTAGGGTTGGGAACACCACTGACTGCAAGTTCCCTTCAAGCAACTCACCGTCCACACTGGGAATTATATCACTGTTCCCTCAGTGTCGCTATGTCAAAATCCTGTAACTCCATCCTAATGGTCTTGTGGGGCTACCACAGCAAATGGACTGCAGTGGTTCATGAAGGCAGCCCGTCACAACCTTCAATTGTTACTCGAGGTTGGTAACAAATGCTGACCCAGCCAGAAATGCCCATATCCCATAAATAATTTTTAAAAAACTGGTCTGGCCAGCAAAGCCCACATCCTGTGCATGCTTGAGAAAAACAAATATTTTTATTAAACCAAGCAGTCTTATCTTGAATATATTGCCCAAATATTCATAAAATGGAAAACAAGAATATGTGTTTAAAATAGCTCTGTTCTGTGCACTTAGCTTGTACCTTTTATGTGGAACCATAGGAGGAAGCAGGTGGTGATTTTCCTGGGTACATGCCCAGACCCACTGACTAAGCTGCACTCAACAAATAATAGAAAATAGATTGGAACAATTTTCCTCCATTAAATAGTTGGGTTCTCTTGTTGGTCTTTGTTCTGAATCATCGAACGTTCTTATGCTAGCTGCTTCTAATCAATTCAATGCTATTTGTTCCACTTGGGCACACACCCAGGAAAAAGAAATCTGCAATTAATTATTAATATTGTTCCTTAAATTTCAACAGCAGCAGAGAGAATATTAACACTCAGGTCATGAGCTGATCCACTTCCCTCCTGTTGTACCTTGTCGTACTTTGACAGCACAATGTCAGTGTTCCTAACAGTACTGCAGTGTGTTTTGCTGCTGAAATGGAACAAGGACAGTCCTGAGGTAACATCATCACCAGGTCGGCATTTCAAGTTTCTTGAGAACACCTGGCTAAAAGGTGTTGCCAAAGACTCTTCTTTATGTTGCAGGTAACAGCAAGAATCTCAGAGACCAGGAGATTAAACATTTATTGAAATCATGTCAGGGTAGAGTGGGAGTTATCCTGGATTACACATCTCCAATTTTGTTCACTGATTCTGCTTCTTATAGTTTTAACACCAATGCAAGTAAAGTCATCTATGATGCCACAATATCAATGCCATCCTTCATGTCTCATTGGGTTTGTCATATGAATCTGATAGGAAAATTGCAAAGAATTTCGAAGGAGTGAGACCCAACAGCTGGGTCTTTCTCATAGTCTCTGAAATAACATCAACAATATTATGTAGCTTGTCCACAGTTCCTTCCATGCAATGTCTGTGCAAAACCAAGCCTCTTCTCAGAATCACTGACAGTTTTTCTCTTTGATCGTATGTGTTCCCTTACCTCGCGCACATTATGCTGCTGCATGACTTCTGCTCCTGAAAGCTGCATGATTAGAAAAAAGTACCTGTCTTATAAAGCTTTGCCAGCTTATTTCATCAATGTTTCAGTTTGGTCCAAATTGTCTACCATTACAGGATAAGAAATATACTAGATGTTGATGAGTGAAGTCAGTATATTACAGTACATAACACAGGGGATTTTATACACTGCAGCCAATGTGGTTTACTGTACATTGGAGAAACCAAACACCTAGCCTATTAAAGAGGTTCAACTGGCAACTGTTATCCACACATGAAGAATTCAGCTGTCAATTGAGCATGTGCAAGGAGGACCCCAGCCTTCTCATAGCCAGTCATTTTAACACAGCGTCCTGCTCACATGTCCACATGTCTGTCCTCAGCATGCTGCAGTGTTCCAGTGAATCGGAGGAACATCTCATCTTTAGACTAGGCACTTTACAGCCTTCTGGACTTAATATTGAATTCAACACCTTTAAATTGTAAACCAGCTCCTATTTCTTCCCTTTTAGTTTGTTATCATGTCCTCTCTCCACTTGTCCTATCACAGTGGGACAGTCTTCTCTTTCAAGTCTGGCAGTTAGATGCACCATTGTTTTGCCATTCTCACATTCTGATCAATTAATCTGAATTACCAACATCTTTTCTCCATCAGCACCCTACACCCACTCCACCCCCAAACTATAGCATAATGCCCCCCCCCCCCCCCCCCCCCGCCATACTTCACTTCAGCTCTGATGAAGAGTCATGTAGAGTCAAAATATTAGCTTGCTCTCTCTCCACGGATGCCGCCTGACCCGCTGTGATCTCCAACATTTATTGTTGTCATGGTTGTATATTTTCTTCACTTAATTAACTTGTGTATCATATCCAAACTACCGCTTAACAAACTGAACAGGTTACCAAGAAATTGCAATAAATCATGGACTGGCTAGCTGTTATCATGAACTCCTAAAAACAACACAATGAATTAAAATGTACATGCTTTTGAAATCCATTCTAATCCAGAAATTGATTTCAATCACAATTGATGGTGTACTAGCCATACTTAGCTCAAAAATGGGCTACCTTGCATTTTGCAGAATTGATCCTGATTTCCCCTCTTTTGGCAATTACCACTGTATAATCCAGCAAGCATTAGCAAGTAAAGTTATGCACTTTCTTGTTCAGATTGTACTCTGATTCAAGCAGGAGCCCTTCAGTACTATTTGTTTAAATCCTCACTTGATGAACTTGATGCTGCCTATAGTGAACTAATCTTCCATGCTGCTGTGAGGTGGTTCAGTCAAAGGAAGGTCCTGCAAAGGGTTTTAGATCCGAAATTGACATTTTTCTTATATCAATGAATGAAGTGTGCAGTGAGCTGTCAGGCTCGGAATATTTGCTTGACTTGGTATTCCTTGCAGAGATAATGTCAATACTCAGCAGGCTGAACTCTGAAGTGCAGCGAATGCTTAGCATATATAATTAATGTTGCAAGTGCACTCAGATTGGAGTTGGATCTGTGGTTCTCCCAATTAAAGAATAATACTGTAACCCTTCCTACATCTGGAGAAAATTGAAAAAAAAATCTAAGACAAAAGAAAATGATTCCACCAGAAAACTTCTCTGTACACCTGAGCAAGTGAGCAGAGGAATTCAGCAATGATTTCAGCAATGATGTACGAGTGAACAAATTATCTTCTTTGTTTTAACACTCTTCCTTCAAGTAATCATTGATGAATTGACTACCAAATTCTAACAAGATTTACAAAGCAGTAGAATTGATAAGAGCTAATTACTATACAAAGTGATATTGAGCTGAAAGTCTGAAGTCAAACTGCAGGCTTCAAGGCATTTGGCAGATCAAACAACGTCAATGGTATCACATTGAGACTTGGTGAGTAGAGGCCTATAATCAGAATAATTACATTTACTTGGTTTTAGACTCATATTGCACTAAAAATAAACTGTTCGTTCTTTGTTTTCCTTGGGGTAGATCCATTTTGATTTCAAAAACACGGGAAAAACATCTAGTACAACAATTCATAGCAACAGCATTTCAAAGCTACAGAATGAAAAGCCTTTGAAGTGAGAAAAGTAAATAATCCCATTAGGACGACAGAGTATCAGAAATAATATTGCCAGGAAGATTTAATTTTCATGGTGGGCCAAATAGAACGTAGAATTGGACATGTGGAGAAGACATTTCTTCATGTACAGAATTGTTTCCAAATTAAATGCGACAGCTGAGGAGTGCCTCAGCACCACCTCCTATAAATGCTGTCATACAGAATTGGGAGGAGTTTTGAGGGAGTGAGATCTATCCTCTGTGCCTTTCTCATAGTCTGTGTAACAATGTCTATCATGTTAATATAATTTGTATTTAGTTACTATCAGGCAAGAAACTACATCTTATTTGAGACAAAAGCCTTTTCTTGTTAAGTGACTGATTCTACCACATTTGACTAATCATTTCTTGTGGACCTCGATCAGGAAAGAGGATGGTGGCATCAAATCTATCAGCCTGATCTTACTTCATGATCTGTTGTGGTGAGGATTCATCTTACAACATGGCCTAATCTAATAAAGAGGTTATGGACATGGAGGGAATTATGGTTTCTTTGGGGTTGAATAAGCTCCAAGGTAATATATGAAGTGATGGATGTTCAGGACCAAATCAAACCTTCGCAGTAGACCAGTCTGCATTACCTGAACTACACATCATGTGAGTATTCCAGACTACTACTGACAAATGATTTGACAACTGGCACACAATGGAAGTCACAAGGTAGACCCTTTATTGATGGATATGATTATTCCCATTTTATTATGAATAACCATGGAAGTCAATGTTACAAAATATAGCTTCGCCCTAGCTTGACAAGCAATCAGAGGTTTGCTATTGTCCTGGCTGATTCAACTGCTATATTCAGTAATATGCCTGTATGTATTTTGGGGAATTGGGGCACTCTGACTGTTGAGTTTGCCATCTTACTCAATGTTAAATAAAGTGTGTTCCTTACACAGAAATATTGTATGCTTTTGTACTTCTCTCAACAATTTTGGTTTTGACACTTGAAAACATGACAATAAATTACCACTCATGTCAAATACACAGAGGTGAATGCATAAACATCAGGAGTGAGACGTATCATTATAGATCGGCTTTGCAACACTTCTGCTGCACATCAATAATCTCCAAATTCAAAATATAGTGTTCAGTTGGTGAACCTCCTTTAACTGGTTTGTGACAAACAAACAACCTGACAATAGCAACATCTCCTTTATATTTTTAGAATTTATGCTAGGCAGCTGACAGCAACTTGTATTCATTGGATACCTTTAACATAATGAAACATCCCAAGGTTGTTTGCAAGACTGTCAGCAGAAAAAAAAAATCAGATAAAGAGATATTAGAAAAGATGACCAAAAGCTTTTGGTGAAGATAGAACTTTTAAATAGTTTCTTCAAAAGGAGAAATAAATAGTGAGATTTGGGGTAGTAATTTCAGAGCTAAGAGCCTCAAGGACTAGGACTTTAGGTATTCCTGTGCATAAAAAAGCCATAGACACAGCTACCATTGATGAAATGATGAAAATTGGGCACGCTCAAGGGGCCAGGGCTAGAAGGAGCAGAGAACTCGTAAACTGGAAGAGGTTGTGGTCCCAAGGAGTTATGAGGCAATAGAGGAAACTGAACACAAGAATGAAAACTTAGAAGCATCTTTCCTTGTTCATAATAAATCTATTTAATCTGTTACTGTCAAGTAGGCTTCGTGGAAATTGGGCTCAGCCGCAACCTTGTTAATCAACCTACATTTTAAATACTATCTCCAGTGGGATAACAGAAGTGCTAATTTGTTGAACATAAAGTATGGAACTATAGTAAGCATTAGATTAATAAATAGTTACTAATATTAGAATTAATATAAATGATTCTGTACAGCATGTACTCTGTCAATTCCTATTCTCAGAGGATAAATGGAAAGTTTTACCTCTAAATGCAAATTGTTAAACAGAGCAGCAATATAGAGAGGACATGGTTTACAATATATTAAAAATTAATTAACACTGGTGGATGGAATTACTTATTCCCAAAGGTGACTTCTGTAGAGTGTATCAAGTCAGTTCAGAGCGATTGTTCACTGATGTACGAGTAGAAACCTTTGTACCTGAGAAGGCAGCTGTAGAAATGGTAGCTCAGGAGATAAGGACCAACTGGACTTTAAAAATAGAACAGCAAGAATTATTTGAAAGGGGCATTGCGTCAGATATTCTTGGCGTGAATCAACTGTTCCTTTGGCAATTTTGAAAATGAATGCAGAAAGCCCGTCTGACGAGGAATGATTTATTCAAAGGATTAAAATGTTAATCTTCCAAAACAAGAGCACTGCAAAGATTACAGTAAATGTTGTCGACCACAAGCCTGGTTTTTAGTCAATATAAAATTACTTACTTAATCAGGTGATAATTATGAGAACAGATTAAACACAAGTCCTTCAGTCGTAGTTTTTGTACGGGAAAATAAAAGCATACGTTTTCAGTGCACTCATGTACTGGAACAGTATGAATGTGTCCTTTAAAAGAGGGAATGTTATGTGCCATTAATATGTGTTAAAATAACCTGAGAAGATTGATCCTAAAATTGTACAGTTTGGGATTGTCCAGTTCTTACAACTGATGCCAACCCTGTCTTTTAACTTGATCTGTCCAACAGAGAATATTCTTTGAACCTCAAGTGATTCACATTGCAGAGTCATAGAGATGTACAGCATGGAAACAGATCCTTCGGTCCAACTCGTCCATGCCGACTAGATATCTCAAACCAATCTAGTCCCACCTGCCAGCAACCAGCCCATATTCCTCCAAACCCTTCCTATTCATATACCCAACCAGATGCCTCTTAAATGTTACAATTGTACCAGCCTCCACCACTTCCTCTGGCAGCTCACTCCATACACGTACAACCCTCTGCGTGAAAAACTTGCCCCTTAAGTCTCTTTTATATCTTTCCCCTCTCACCCTAAACCCATGCCCTCTAGTTCTGGACTCCCTGAACCTAGGGTAGAGGCTTTGTCTATTTATCCTATCCATGCCCCTCATGATTTTATAAACCTCGATAAGGTCACCCCTCAGCCTCTGACGCTCCAGGGAAAACAGCCCCAATCTGTTCAGCCTCTCCCTATAGATCAAATCCTCCAACCTTGGCAACATCCTTGTAAATCTTTTCTGAACCCTTTCAAGTTTCACAACATCTTTCTGATAAGAAGGAGACCAGAATTGCACGCAATATTCCAACAGTGGTCCAACCAATGTCCTGTACAGCCGTAACATGACCTCCCAACTCCTGTATTCAGTACTCTGACCAATAAAGGAAAGCATGCTAAACGCCTTCTTCACTATCCTATCTACCTGTGTCTCCACTTTCAAGCAGCTATGAACCTGCACTTCAAGGTCTCTGTTCAGCAACACTCTCTAGGACCTTACCATTAAGTGTATAAGTCCTGCTAAGATCTGCTTTCCCAAAATGCAGCACCTCACATTTATATAAATTAAACTCCATTTGCCACTTCTCAGCCCACTGGCCCAACTGATCAAGCTTCTGTTGTAATCTGAGGTAACCCTCTTCGCTGTCCACTACACTTCCAATTTTGTTGTCATCTGCAAACTTACTAACTATACCTCTTTTGCTCACATCCAAATCATTTATATAAATGATGAAAAGTAGTGGACCAAGCATCGATCCTTGTGTCACTCCACTGGTTACAGGCCTCCAGTTTAAAAGGCAACCCTCCATCACAACCCTCTGTCTTCTACCTTTGAGCCAGTTCTGTATCCAAATGGCTAGTTCTCTCTGTATTCCATGAGATATAACCTTGCTAACCAGTCTTCCATGAAGTAGCCTTGTCGAATGCCTTACTGAATCCATACAGATCACATCCACCGCTTTGCCCTCATCAATCCTCTTTGTTACTTCTTCAAAAAACTCAATCAAGTTTGTGAGACATGATTTCCCACGCACAAAGCCATGTTGACTATCCCGAATCAGTCCTTTCCACATACACATACATCCTGTCCATCAGGATTCGCTCCAACAACTTGCCCACCACCAACATCAGGCTCACTGGTCTATAGTTCCCTGGCTTGTCCTACCAACTTTCTTAAACAGTGGCAGCACATTAGCCAACCTCCAGTCTTCCGGCACCACACCTGTGACTATCGATGATACAAATATTTCAGTAAGAGGCCCGGCAATCACTTCCCTAGCTTCCCAGAGTTCTAGGGTACACCTGATCAGGTCCTGGGAATTATCTACTTTTATGGGTTTCAAGACATCCAGCAAATGTTCAATGAGTACTCTTTTCTGTCACTAGAGTACAAGCTGCCTATTTAGTCAATGCTGCTTCTAGTTTGTGTGTTATAGTAGAAGTCTTAAAATTTGAAATCATCTTCTGTAATCCTTTTAGCCATATGGGCAGCACTATGGCCAGCACTACTGCCTCACAGCATCAGGAGTCCAGGTTCAGTTCCACCCTCAGGCAACTGTCTGTGTAAGTTCGCACAATCTCACCATGTCTGTATGGGTTTCCTCCGGGTGCTCTGGTTTCCTCCTACAGTCCAAAGATTAAGTGGATTAGCATGGGAAATACAGGGAAAAGGTAGGGGTATGGGTCTGGGTGGGATCCTCTTCAGACAGTTGTGGACTACATGGGCTGAATGGTCTTCTTCCACACTGTAGTCATTCTATTTATTGCAAGTATGAATTTATTTTACAAGTTATTGATCTCTACAGGGATTGTAAAATATCTATGTCCCGACTTATGTGAACAGCAATGGTACACAGGCACAATAGCAGACTTTGTCTACTACAGAGTTTGAGGGGGCTTGTTCTGAAATGTTTACACAGTATAGTAGCCTTCAGAAAAAGTCTGTCCAAAGATCATTCTGTTTCAACACTTCAAAAAGGGCTATTTGAAAAGGCTGCCACAAAATCACTATCAGCCATGTCAACAGAGTGGAGCAAGCCATCTGTTCACATTTGCAAACACTACCACACGCTCCTGTATCAGACAGAGACATGTTGGTAGTTTGTACTCCTGAAAAAATAACTGACTGCAGCTCTGCCACTTAAATAATTGGCCTGTCACATTGAGAACAGAAGAATGTTTTATAATTCCCCAGACATGGACACTTCTCAAGATGTTTGCTACTTGCTTAATTTAATTGAAAATGTCTGTAAAATGCCACTTTATGTTAATTTGAAATAAAGTTATCTGTGTTTGTACTCCGGTAAGGGTCACTGCTGGTGAAGGGGGTAAGTTCAGTTCGAAGAGCAAAGGAAGAAGCTTGCAACCTAAGGTATCAGACCCATGAATTCCCCCCTCCCAGACCCCACATGCAATCCCACTTGGTTTGCTTGTTATCATCCCCACAAGGCCTTAAGTTCCCAGTTAAGGGCCTCAACTACTGGGGGGGGGGGGGGGGGGAGGTGGTGACTGTCCACAGCTCTTCTCAACACTGACGTAGAGCTGAGACAGGATTGTGGCATAGTCCCAACCCATCAGCTTCCTGCCTGATTAAATAATCCATTGCCTCCAAACCTACCATTGAGAGTCAGGGACAACACTGCACCCCAAATTTGATTTGAGCCTAGCTCTTGATTTCAGATTAAAATACATTGATACTTAACTCTGTGAGAGTCACTGGAACCTGACCACAATCACTTCCTGACATTTCTGGAAAATTCCACTTGCTGATCAAATAAAGGTGATTCACGTTCCAGTTATGGGAAGCTCTGATTCAAGATATCTCATTTGTTTTGATTCTGATGTTACGGTTTTTGTGCAATCATTTACAGTAGAGGAAGAGAGATCAGCAGACGAGACTCTGCAAGGAAATGTAGGCTTGGATTTTCCACTCCGAAGTGGTGAAGTTGAAAGGAACAGTCTCCAACTTCATACCACAACAGAAACGGGATCTTGATGTTCTGATGTTGATATTAGTTAAGTATTATGATATATTGAAGTGTTGATAGTGAATGTTGTTTCACTATGTAATAAGAAATTGGAACATTAGTGAGAAACTTAATGTTACTATACAAAGACATTTGGGTATAGCCTTTACTTCCCAAAGGAAAACATGGAGCCCCAGCACAAATTTCATGTGCTGTCAGTAACATAATAACTTCATATTGAAAACCTTGCCTACAGTATTCAACTATGCTAATTGCTGAAAATATTGATGCCTCTACTTCAAAGCCTGGCAAATAATCTCTTGGTTGAACAGTTCTGTAATACTCTTGTTACAGAATCACAAAGGTTGTAAGTTGAAGCCCCATTATATGATGTAATTCGACGTGACACTTCACTACAATATCAAGAGAGACCTGTGCCACTTTGTAGCTGAGAAGCTAAATTATTGAATAGATATGGAAAATCTCGTGGACGTTTCACAAGCTGAGCTGGAAATTCCTCCAGCATGCAAGCCAACATTAACCCTTAAACCAAACCCACCAAAATGGTATTGATGTTTATAGTTAAGAAAGAAACTGCAGATGCTTGAAATCAATCAAACAAAAATAGAAAATGCTGGAGAAACACAGCAGGTCTGGCAGCATCTGTCAGGAGAGAAAACAGTGACCTTTTCTGTTCCTTAGGGACATACTGAGAATATACAAGAGTATGTCAATGGAAGTTCTTTCCTACTGGCTGGAATTTTAATATGCACTTGAATTGTCATTGCTGTAAATAACATTAGAATCATCAGAAGTTATTATAACATGTTCCAAGCCCATTGACTTTTAAAGTAAAGACAAAAATCATTTGATTTAACATGTCTGTGCTGGCATGTCAGTTAAGCA
This sequence comes from Chiloscyllium punctatum, assembly GCF_047496795.1. NCBI lineage: Eukaryota > Metazoa > Chordata > Chondrichthyes > Orectolobiformes > Hemiscylliidae > Chiloscyllium > Chiloscyllium punctatum. Next base: position 132,649,820 of record NC_092741.1, on the reverse strand, counting down.
ATCCAAAATTAGTCTGACTGCTCTCAAGCTGTCCACAACCTTGCATCATCTTCTGATTCAACTATTTATCCAAGTCACTGGCTTACTCATTGTCCACAGCAAAACATGTCACACTCCAACCTTCAGCATGAGCAATTTCAGTTGGCCTCTCCCCTCATTCCCACTGCCAATAGAATTATTTATCCTTTAAAACTGCTTCATAACTTAAACACTTAAATCATTTGACAGACCCTTCCATTATTAAAATGGAAATAGTTCTGAAATTCATTTTTATGATTATAATTTTCTACATCTCATGACTCTATGCTGAATATTGTATTTGTCTTTTCATTCCTTCATATAATGGTTCCTAAAATTTAAACAACACATAATTCTTGTAAATTAGGCACTCAGCTAGAAAACCTTGATTTCAGTGTTTAGAATGCTTTGAATATTTGCTTTCATACCACATAGACCTGATTATACTTTTTCCTCAGTTCCTTGGGGGGGTAGGGTGGACTCAAATGTTATCAACTTTCTTTCAAAGTTCGACCCATCCCTTGGCTGCCTTTAATCTATCTTCAACTCTTCTCCTCTATGATATTTTTCTCTATTCTCCAGGTCAGGTTGTCAACTAATTCTCAGAAATAGCTGAAATGAATCCTACAACTGCTTTCATTACATTTCCACCGCTTTCCGTTTTACTTGCCTCAATGGAGGTTAAAAACCTATTACATTCCCAAAATTTTCCAGTTATGATGAAAGGTCACTGAACTGGAAACACTAACTCTGCTTCTCTCTCACTTGACTTGAGCATTTCAAACATAATTTGCTTTTCTCCTTTTTTTCCCCTTCATTCAACTTATTGATGTTCCAGCATTTTAATATTGAGTGGCCTCAAAGCAATGCCTTATAGTAGCTGAATATCATCTACAAAATGCAGTACAAAGATTCACCAAAATTCTTCAGACAGCACAACCCATACTCCAACCATTTAGAAAAACAACTTCAGCAGGCAGATGGGAGTACCACAATGTTCAAGTTCCCCTCCAAACGACTCATCATCCTGACTTGGAAATTTATCGCTGTTCCTTCACAGGTCACAATTGTACAATTTGTTCCCTAATGGCAATGCACTAGGGAATATATGTAATATATCACATGGAATGCTACAGTTAAAGATGGCAGCTCCCATCACCTTCTTCAGGGCAATTACAAACATCTGAATGAGTGAAACAGGAGCAGAAGATAAACATTCAGCCCCTCAAGACTGCTCAACAATTAATAAAGTCATGGCTGACCTGTTTATGTTGCAAATTTGAAATAATTGCACAGAGGCTGGTGAGCCATCACCAAGTCACCCTTTATTTACTTATGCACAGGACACTGTCTGTGGCTGGCCAGCCAGCTCAGAGCCAGTCCCCTGAAATGAGGTGATTCTAAATTCCCTGTTAATTTATTTTTCTTCCCTTTCTCCCCCGCCTAACAGCAGTAGTGCTTATTTTTCCCCAGCACCCATGTTATGTATGTGCAGGTGTCAGACACAGTAAAGAAAATTCCCTGTTAATTTTTTTTTTCTTTTTTATTAGTAAAACACCTGAGTGGCCAGTGACAAGCAGTGCCCTTAACATTGCTGTTTTTTTTAAGCCCCACACTACCACCTAACTGCGGTAGTGCTTACTTTTTCCCCAGCACCCATGGTGTGCTGGTGTGAGACACATGAGAGACACAAGGTGTACGAATCTTTATTCAATTTCCACCACCAGGAAGATAGGAAAAACGCCCGAGTGGCCAGTGACAAGCAGTGCCCTTCACATCAAAGGGCAATGCTGCATGAAACCTGTTTTTTTTTTAAAACCCCCACACTACCGCCTAACTGCGGTAGTGCTTATTTTTCCCCAGCACCCATGGTGTGTGTGTACAGGTGTGAAACACAGTGAAAGACACAAAGTGCACAAATCTTTATTCAATTGCCACCACCAGGAAGATAGGAAACCACCAGAGTGGCCAGTGACAAGCACTGCCCTTCACATCAAGGGGCAATGCTGTGTGATCAAAACAGTGAAGGGGAAATTCCCTGTTAATATTGGTCAGCCACTGCCTCCTGATTGGCCCAGGTTAACAACCCCTGTCAAGGACCTTATAATCAATGAGGTCCACCCGTTTCCAATCCACATTCCACATTCCTATCCATCCCCAATAATCTTTGATACCTCATCTAATAAGAATCTATCCCCCTCATTCTTAAGAAGGTTCAAAAACCCTGATTCCACCACTTTCTGAGGCAGAACCATCTAATGTCATACAATCCTCAGAGAATAAGTTATTCTCATAAAGATCTTGGAATATGGTAGCTAGTGTGAAGAAAAAGGGATGTGATTTCGACGCCAATCCACTCCGCTGCTGACTGTGGGGAATCCTGGCCTTGACTAGATTATCCCAAGTGGGAAAACTCCCAGCCTAGAATTTCATGCAAAGAACTGTTCCAAACATAAGTGTATATATTTTATTTGGTCAGAAAATTGAAGCCTATAAGTCAATAATATCAGGTTGGTTGTTTTTGAAATGGTGCAGGTCACAAATCAATGAATCAAACTTAAAAAGAGTTCAACTAACTGATTTACAGTTTGAATCAGGAATTCAAGATTTGGAAAGGGTATTCAACCTGTGGAATAAATTATCAGAATTGGTCATTGAGTCAGGCAGTATTAATGCCCTTGAGACAACTTTGTCTGTTTTCTCGGTTGGAGGAATGGCTAGGAAGATGGTGAGAAGATTGAGTGTGAGCTATCAAAAAAAAGATGCAATTGTTGGGGTTTAATAATCTCCTCCTATCTCTTTGAAATCATTTGTTAATCTTGTTTTAAAATTTCATGTAACATTTCATATCTTTTCATGCCATTAATGTGTGGGAGGAATGAAGTTCAGAATGTCACACTTCCATCTTCTCAAGAATAGGGAGGAGATTTCACTTGTTCAGCATTTCTAGCACATTCAGGCGCATTATCTAAGGTTTGCTTTCCAAAGTGAAATACAGAGAAAACCTTCCCTTATGAAATCTGTGTGTATCTAATTCACCATCTCTATTGTAGCTCTGAAGCAATTAATTTAATAGTATAATATACTTGAAGTTGGAGGATGGGGTAAGTTAAATTTATGGCAAACTTACAAGTGTAAAAAGCTAAACATTACTGCAGGTAATCTTATCATTCAAAAATTCATGATCTCCTTTAGAGCAGATGAGTCTGAGAGGAGACCTGATGGAGATGCATAAGCTTATAAGGGTTATGAACAAGGTGAATAGAAAACAGCTGTTCCCCTTAGTTGAAAGGTCAATAACAAGAGGGCATCATTTTAAGGTGAAAGGCAAGAGCTTAAGGGGATTGTGGAAAAGGATTTTCACCCAGAGGGTGGTAGGAATCTGGAATGCACTACCCAGGTGAGTAAGAGGCAGGAAATCTCAACTTTTGAAAAGTACTTGGATGAGCACTTGAAATGCTATAACATTCAAGGCTCTGGGACAACCACTGGAAGGTGGTACTTGTGTAAATTTAGAGTTTTTTTATTGGTGGAGTCACGATGGGCTAAGATCCTCTTCTGTTCTATGTGATCCTATGAAACTCTCAAATCAAACTAAAAGAAAAAGGAGTACATCTCTATTAAAATACTAAACACTTCCATTGTATGCTCTTGGCAGGTTGAAATTAATGCAGAAGATCAGCCACTTTTTTATTGAATGGCATGACAGGTTTGAGGGCCATACGGTAGATTCCTATTCCTTATGTTCTTAATAGTAATTTTCATATCATGGAATTATGCCTTCAGGACATGCAGCAGCATATCTGTATTTAAGTACAAACACAACCTAATTCCTTTGTAATTATTGTCTGTCTCGAAGAAAGAATTTTATTTTGTTCCATACATTTCTCTATCATCACCTTATTGTATTATTGAGGATTAGATATCTACAAAGATCTGCTTGTCAGGTGTTATATTGAAGAAAAAATGTTTTATTTCTAAAGCTGCATATATCTTTCACCTCCTGATGCAATACTAACAATCATAAGCCAAGAACAGCATTGTTGACCAGCATTAAATGGAATAAAATTCAGTATCTATTAAACTGTCCAGGTATAAAGATTTTATCCAGCCCTGCATCATATTTCAGTGCTGGTTTGACATTTGTGGGACATCTCATACAGTCAGAGAGCCATAGAGATGTACAGCACAGAAACAGACCCTTCAGTCCAACTCATCCATGCCAACCCGATATCTTAACCTAATCTGGTCCCATTTGCCAGCATTTAGCCCATGTCCCTCTAAATCCTTCCTATTCGTATATGCATTCAGATGACTTTTAAATGCTGTAATTGTACCAGCCTCCGCCATTTCCTCTGCCAACTCATTCCATACATGCACCACCGTCTGCAAGAAAAAGTTACCCCTTAGGTGGCGTTTCAATTTTCTATGCTCTCCAGTTCTGGATTCCCCCGCACTAGGGAAAAGACCTTGCCTATTTACCCTCTCCCTGCCCCTCGTGATTTTATAAACCTCAATAAGGTCACCCCTCAGCCTCTGATGCTCCAGGGAAAACAATCCTAGCCTATTCAGCCTCTCCCTAAAGCACAAACCCTCCAACCCTGGCAACATCTTTGTAAATCTTTTCTGAACCCTTTCAAGTTTCACAACATCCTTCTGACAGGAGGGAGACCAGAATTGCACACAATTTTCCAAAAGTGCCTAATCAATGTCTTCTGCAGCCACAACATGACCTCCCAACTCCTATACTCAATCTTCTGATGAAGAATTTAAACAAACTGGGCTAAGTACATAAAGCAGATTAGAACACAGATTAGTATTAATTAAGAAATTTGGTGACTCATTAAACTTGTACTTTCTGTAGACCACGTCAAGTCTACTGTTAACGTGAACTCAACACGACCTATTTAACCTGCTACAAACTTGGCTCTGCAATAGATTTTAGTTCAGTGGTATCAATCATTCCTCTGAGACTCTGGGCATCTTTCTTTGATGACAGTTCACTCACACTGATCTATACCCAAATGAACAATGCTGTAACAGGTGAAAAATGGAACTGCTTTGTGACCTGATGCTATCTTTGGTACATTTTCTCGATTTCTCTAGGGGTGGACTTGGTCAGATCTAAATCATTAAGTTACTTTATTGAATATACAGAGTAATTACAATCAGACTCACTCAATTAAATCTAGATTATTTTGTATTATCATACAAAAATAAATAAAGAACTCATTAGACTTGCCCCAATCACTATGTGATCTTAAAAATGATGACTAAATTATCGTCAGAAAAATTCAAACCTCAAAGTTAATCAGCCACAGGGAGATGGTGAGTCAAAATGGCAGGGGGATACATCAGAGTGGGAATTAGATGTCTTCCTGCTACGTAACAAATTTCTCAGGAGCAGAACTGGAAGTAAACAGGGTAGACGTGGGCAAGCAATTGAGGCTGTTAAACCTAGCAATTTGGCATTAGCAAAACACAATCACCCACTGAGAATTCCAGTACAACTACATATATTTGTAAGAAAGTTTTCAGATACTTTGAAATTGTGCTCTCCAGGTGCCAGTAGCTGTTGTGAGCACAGGTTGCTCTCCTTTTTTTATTCCTTTGAATGAAATGGCCACTCTGGATGGCATTTTGGTATTTGAGCTTTTGAAGGGCAGATGCCACCCTGCAGTAATATTTCAGCTGAGATCTCAAAACTGTGGAGCCAACCTTACAGGTAATCTGTCATTCTTGCACAGATCTCTTGTTAGCACCCTTTACAATTCCCTCTGTGCACCAACTGTATGAAGGATGTCAACAGCTTCTCAAATTTGTTGTTGCCTCTCTTTGACATGCTGGAACTTTCTATTGGCCTGTTCTCCCACGAGCTAAATAATAATGTTTGCAGATGAGGATATCCAAAATTCAATCCTGATGTCAGGACTTTTTCTCAGTTGCAAAAATCCTGCCCTAATACGTCTCAGTGAAAGCTCTTGCAGTTTTTTGTGGAAACAATCATCTTCTTTGAGTCCTGATGAAGGGTTTTGGCCCAAAACATTGACTTTCCTGCTCCCCAGGTGCTATCTGACCTGCTGTGCTCTTCCAGATTCACATCTGTTCACTCTGACTTCCATCATCTGCAGTCTTTACTGTCTCCATCTTCTTAGCCTTTCTTCAACACAGCCAAACTGCTTACCTGACTCAGCACTTCCAGTGCCTTGTGCATCCCCAGCAAGAACCACATCCCTCAACCATCTAAAAGATGACCTGACTCTTCTTTGTATTTTATAATTTGGAGGTGCTGGTGTTGGACTGAGTGTACAATTTTAAAAATCATGTAACACCAGATAATAGTCCACCAGTTTAATTGGAAGCACTAGCTTTCAGAGCGCTGCTCCTTCATCAGGTGGTTTGGAGTCAAACTTTGTAGGACACAGAATTTATAGCAAAAGTTTACAGTGTGATATAACTGAAATTATATATTGAAAAAGGCCTGGATTGTTTGTTAAGTCTCCCATCTTTTAGAATAGGCATGTTGGTTTCAGTTCTTTCATATGTAAATTCCAGAACTTTCTTAAAGTTACATTCTCAAGTGAATTTAACAATAGGTGCTATGTTGGCCCAGATAGTGCAGTGAAGGTGGAAAGTGTCATGTGTGAGGCTGTCTATGCCCCAGTGTTCAGACAATGCAGGAAACCAGGAAAGATCCCAAAAGGATTACGGATCACGAACTCACTCAAGTCGACCTACAATACAGGCTACGTGTAAAGACTTTGCCACCGCACCTCTCGTAAGCTCCTCAATCGTCTCGTGCACCAACTCTACAGCAGGCGCCACAACCCTGAAATTAAGATGGCGTCCACACTCACAGACTGCACTCAGGATACAGCAGCACAGTTACGGGACATTGCCAAACGGGCAAGGTGACAAAACTACACCACGTATATGCACACCAAAAACAAGAAATTTGGCATCACCACCAGCAATAGCCAAGCCCACATTGGCACCACGGTGAAAAACGTTATCACCGCGGGGAAATTGATCGTCAACTTATCAGATCACACCCTTCAAGTGGAAGAGATTGATCTTCTTAGCAGGCGTGTCAATATCTGCCCCACCACCAAAATGGACCCCATGGGTCTTGCAGCAGACACAGTGGAATTCATCAGACAAATGAAAATCCAGGAATTCTTTCAAGATTCAAAGTTTTTGAGAAGATTTGTAGCTTGGGTACTCGTTGTTGTGGTTCTGTTCGCCCAGCTGGGAATTTGTGTTGCAGATGTTTCGTCCCCTGTCTAGGTGACATCCTCAGTGCTTGGGAGCCTCCTGTGAAGCGCTTCTGTGATGTTTCCTCTGGCAATAATAATGGTTTGTCTCTGCCGCTTTCAAGATGCCAGCAGTGATCCCAATAAGCCCACTGAGGAACGGGAACAGTCATCACAGGGATCTGTAGAGGAGCAACCAAAGAAAGAATTAACTTGACCCCCACTGGAGAGCCACTATCCTGAGCTTGACATGCATGTTCAAAACGTCAGGAAATATATAAACGCCACGTTCATCAGCTGTACCCACAAGGTAGAGCAAAGCATCACACGATCACAAGGCAACACCATCCATGCTCTTAAAACCAATTACAACATTGTCTTCAAACCAACAGATAAAGCAGGAACCATCATCATTCAGAATAGAACAGATTGCCGCAAGGAAGTGTACCGACAACTGAACAACCAGGAACACTACAGGCAACTACTAGCCAATTCAACCAAAGAGTACACCCGTAAACTAAACACATTGATCAGGATTTTGGCTCCAGTACTTCAGAGTTCCCTACACACTCTCACCCCACATACATCTCACGTAGGCAACTTCTACTGCATTCTGAAGATACACAATGCCAACACATCAGGATATCCCATCATATCAGGCATTGGGACTCTGTGTGAGAACCTCTCTGGCTATGTCGAAGACATCTTGAAACCCACTGTACAGGTGACCCCCAGCTTCTGTCACGACACTACAGATTTCTTACAGAAACTCAGCACCCATGGACCAGTCGAACTGGGAACATTCCTCGTCACAGTGGATGTTTCAGCACTCTACACTAGCATCCCCCACAATGATGGCATCACGGCAACAGCCTCAGTGCTCAATGTAAATCTCTGAGCACTGTCCTACAACTCATCCACTTTATCCTCGACCACAACCTTTTCACCTTTACAAACCAATTCTTCATCCAGACACACAGAACAGCCATGGGGACAAAATTTGCACCCCAATATGCCAACATTTTTATGCACAGGTTTGAACAAGACTTATTCTCTACTCAGGACCTCCAACCAACACTATACACTAGGTACATTGATGACATTTTCTTCCTCTGGACACATGGATAGGAGTCACTGAAAAAGTTACACAGTGATATCAACAAATTTCATCCCACATCAATGGACTACTCTCTACTATCTGTCTCATTCTTGGATACATGCATCTCCATCAAGGATGCATCTCCATCAAGGGCACCTCAGCACCTCACTCTACTGCAAACCCACAGATAACCTCACAATACTATATTTCTCTAGCTTCCACTCAAAACATATTAAAACAGCTATCCCCTATGGACAAGCCCTACGCAAACACAGCATCTGTTCAGATGAGGGGGAGCGTGATGGATACTTGGAAGTACTCAAGAATGCCCTCATAAGAATGGGGTACGATCCTCAACTCATTGACCACCAGTTCTGACGTGCCACAGTGAGAAACCGTAATGATGTCCTCAGGAGACAGACACGAGCTGCAACTGACAGGGTACCCTTCGTTGTCCAGTACGTCCCAGGAGCTGAAAACTATGCCATGTTCTTCGCAGCCTACAACACATTATCAATGAGAATGAGCACCTCGCCAAGACCTTCCCCACACCTCCAACTCTCGCCTTTAAACAGCCACTAAACCTCAAACAGATCATTGTTCGCAGCAAACTGCCCAGCTTTCAGGACAACACCATACAATCTTGACATGGTAAATGCTGCAAGAAGTGTCAGAGTTTCAACATGGATACCACCAGTACACGTGAGGACATCTCCCACCATGTACGTGGCAGGTACTCATGTGACTCAGCCAACTCGTCTATCTTATATGTTGCAAACAAGGATGCCCTGAGGCATGGTACATTGGTGAGACTGAGCAAAGGCAACGGCAGCAGATGAATGGACACCGCACAACAATCAACAGACAGGAGTGTTCCCTCCCAGTCGGATAACACTTCAGTGGTCCAGGACACTTGACCTCTGACCTTCGGGTGACCATCTTCCAAGGTGGAGGTTGGGACAGCCAACAATGAAAAGTGGCCGAGCAGAGGCTGATAACCAAGTTCGGAACCCATGGGAATGCCTCAACCGGGACCTTGGGTTCATGTCACGCTACAGATGACACCACTGCACTACATACACATACACACAGATACTCCTACAGACGCACACACACACTCCCACAGACCCATACACTCATGTATACCCCTCTCATATGCTCACACATACACTCACACAAGCACCCTCTCACAGACTTATACCCCTTTACACTCACACTCACACACACACACGCTCTCTCACAGACACTCATATCCCCCCCACACCACACACACACACACACACACACACCCACGTGCACATGCACACATATAAGTTTGTGCGATGAATTTGTATTTGTAGAATTACATTTTATTTTGCTCAAAAACTGCTTAAGGTTCTGTAAATCCCTTTATTAGATTAGAATCAGTCTGAACATTGGGGCACAGACAGCCTCACATAGGGCACCTCACCTTCACTGCATTATCTGGGCCAACATGACACCTACTATTAAAGTTCACTTGAGAATGTAACTTTAAGAAAGTTCTGGGATTTACATATGAAAGAACTGAAACTAACATTCCCATTCTAAAGAGACTTAAACAATCCAGGTCTTTTTCAATATATAATTTCAGTTACATCACACTGTAAATCTTTGCTATAATTCTGTGTCCTACGATGTTATACTCCACAACCAACTGATGAAGGAGCAGCACTCTGAAAGCTAGTGCTTGTAAATAAACCTGTTGGACTATAACGTGGTGTCGCGTGATTTTTAATTTATTATTTTGTAGCTATTGCTTCAAAGGCTGATGAAACCTTGTAAAGCAATTGAGATAAACAGAGGTAAAGGTTTTTCTTTACTTCCTGGGTTAAATATTGCCTGGAAGGAGAGAAAAAAGGAAAAAAAAAGTCAAAAGTCTTTCTAAGTCACTTATTGAATTCACCATATCTATTTTTGGTTGCTATCAATGGGAAGAAAATTAGATATTCCCAGACAGTATTTCTTTTGTCCCTACTGCCTGAGGAGTACTTAGCATACAAGAAGCAATAAAGGTGTCAACTCTGAAACATTGCCATGGGGAGGATGGGGTTCCCGTATTCTAAAATGTGTATAGCACCTAAACTAATGCAACTAACAACAAAAGATCTTGGTATGAAAAGGGAAGGTACTCGAAGTTGAATACAATTCTAGTCCATCTTCCAGATCTGGCAACATGGATTTTGTTTTTGAGCAATATATATACGTTAATCTGTGGAAGAGTTTATATTATTGTCCTGTGTCACAGGATCCTGAGAGAACACTAAGAGAAGGGGCCTTAATGCTATGGGTTATCGGTTAATGTGCTGCATGAAGTCTGACTCCTTCATTCCTTTCAGCTCCTTTCTTCTGAGCTGAGCAAGCTTCATGGTCGTGGGCCCCCCCCCCCGTGCTCCCATCAGTGACCTATGGCTTCAAATTATCCCAAATTGCCCGAGAGTAATTGAGCAGTTATGTTTAATTACCAAATACGTTGTTAAAGCCCTTCAAGGAGTGAAGGCTCAGGAGCCGACTGAAGCTAATTTTCTAAACGTTGCAGTAAAAAACAGAGTTATTTTATTTGTGTCACAGGCTGTGCTGATATTATTGTGCCAGATAAAGGTGTATAATAGTGGCACATTTAGTGTCACGTCTCACCAGACTCCTAAAACAACATTATGTTTGGAGTATAAAAACGTGTCCTGTGTTTGTAGACGACTGATCAAAGTGACTCATCTCTACAAGGTCAGCTAATAACTTCAGTCACTGTTAAAACAACATTAACCTTCCTCAGGGACTGAGCTTACATTTTACACCGTTAAACTTATAGACAAATGTGAAGTAACTTACATTATGTTTTAAAAGATAATGCTTTTGGCAAACAGTTCAGCCTTCACTTAGTATTTGAATAAATATGAAAATTGTTCTGTAGAGTTAACTTTCAGATATTTTCTTCCATATCACAACTTTCTGCTTCATTCCACTCTTGAACAAAAATCATCTGGGCTTCATTTTTCTGCAGTGCCTCCCAGAATAATCAGTTCCCCAGATGCAAGGATCAAGAGAAAGAGTACCTCAGTGGATGTCCACTCCATTAACATTGCACTAGGATCTCTAGTGGTTTCCAAAATTGAGAAGAAAGACAGGCCTGTAGCTATTGCTAGGGGAGATGAAGACATTCAAATCAGTCAGAGAGGGATTATTCTTGGCTTCTTAACTCGTTTTATAGTTTAATATGGAAACTCAGCTCAAGAGTTTCCAGGAAGCTAAATGCAGTGGCCTTTGAATATAATAGTTGCAGCACAGAACCAATCAGGATACTATGTAAAAGGGGAACTGATGACATAGTGGTAATATCACTGAAAAATATGGTGCTGAAAAAGCACAGCAGATCAGGTAGCATTTGAGGAGCAGGAGAATCGACGTTTCGGGCAGAAGCCCTTCATGAGGAATGTTAGAAGGGCGTATGCCCGAAACATTGATTCTCCTGTTCCTCGGATGCAGCTCAATCGGCTGTGCTTTTCCAGCATCTGCAGTCCTCACTTTCTTCTGGTAATATCATTGAGCTAGTAATCGGGAGCCGAGGTTATGATATTGGGATATGGATTTAACTCCCACGGTGGCAGTTAGTAAATCGCGAATGTAAAGCTATGACAACTATCATCCAGTTTTGAAAAAACCCCATCCAAATCATTATTATTCTTGTCTGGTCTACACGTAACTCCTCTGAAATTGTTCAGATCAAGAATAAACAGAGCCTTGTCAATGAGGCTCACATACCTGGGGGGATGGGGGGGTATTGAAAAATGGTGGCTGCAAAAAAATATAAATCACTGACACAATTTTCTCTAATTTTAAACATGGAACCTTAGAATGATAAAGAACAGGAACAAAAATCCTTCAGTCTGTGCCAGACCTTCCATCTGAAAACCTAATAGACAGTTTCATCCATCAACGCAATCATAATATTGAACACTGCTATTAAATTTTTCCATAACTTTCACTGTTCACAGGATACCAACTTTCCATGGAAACCCTGAAACAGTACAATCGCAATCTCTTGAGTAGTCAAATGTTGTACCTGAGGTCCTGTCAGTAACAAGGGCTCCTGCAAAATTTGACCTCGTATCTTGAATAACTTTGCCTAAATTGTAACTTTAGAGAGATGTTGTGAATTTTAATCCAAAACGATATAAATTCTGTTTGAGACCTCTAGCAATGTGGTTCTCCCACAATATTCCTCTGAAGTACCAGCCTAGGTTATGGAGCAATTAAACACAAAACTTCCTTACAAAGGTTGAGGTGCTATCATTGAGCCAAGCCAAGCCAACACTTTACAAGCGAATAAGTTAGAAACATCGACAACTATTAGTTTTCAACAAGAAGTACTTTTCAGTGTTTGTAACTGCTAACTCAGCTTATTCATATAATCATGAGAACCATACTATTGACCTCACAGGCAATGTCAGGGGACAGCAACTAGCTATGTTACAAAGTTCGTCCCCCTCATTAAATGACAAATAAGATTATTTGTGGAGGAACAATCTACAAATGGTCAGCTAGTTTAAGCTAAGAATAATGGTGATATGAAACCCTCCATCCTCCAAAACAAACAGTACTTTATTTCCTATTTTATTCAGAAATCACTGTTGTTTTGTTTCAATCAGCCCACATTTCATGACAGAATTGATATTAAAATACATGTGAAACTAGACAATGAAACAGTCCTCACTTTCTGATAACATATTTTCCATGAGGAATCCTTCAATAGACTCACTATGTTTTTCGTGAAGAATACTATTTTAGACAGACTGGCTTCATGTTTTACCTCACTGTAGAATGGGGACAGAGTATTATATTCTTTGTTTCATAGCTTCCTCTAGACAGTCTCAACTTGTCATATCTTAAGGGCTTTATCTTCTTTTGTTATAATTTTCTTAAAAGGAACTGACTTACAAAAACTGCTGTGCTGCATATCAACTGTCAACATTTAGACAGTTTTGATATTTCAAGGCCTGAGGATAGAGAATAACATTTGGACAGCTAGAAACCTTTTTTTAAACAGTCATCCCTTCACAACCTCATCAAGAGAAGTTACTCAATTTAAATAAATGTCAACTTATCTCTTAAAATGATCACAAATGTCAATATAATGTTAAGTGGATTTGAAAGATATAATTAAAAGCTGATGAGATATAAATTAACCAACAATGTCTTTTAATTTAGACTAACTGCCATGCAGTAAGAAATGACTTCACTGAAACAATTATCAAAAATAATCACAGTCTCCTAATCCAGTAGCAAGGATTGTACAGAGATGTGATGCTAGTCCTGAGGCAGAAGGGAGAGAAATGTTCTGTATGAGTCTTAATACATCAACAGCTTCTGTCATCCCAAAATAACTAATTTCATGCTAATGTCACCAGGTGGTTGATTATAACTTTTCATCACAAAGACAATATACTTCTCCTCTGTTTTTTTTTAAAAGTAATGAAATAATGTATGTAAAACAGATTGAAGAGTGAAATTCTTTCCATAGATAGGGAAGATTGGGCGGTGGGGGAATTGGAGTTGTGGAATGAAGGCCCCAGATCAGGAAATGTAGTAACTTATTTCTGTGACTTTCTTCTTGTTTTATTCTTATTCAATCACTTTTACCATAAGACATACTGAAGTACTTTGTCACTCTCCCGACTGCAGCTATATGTAAAGACTGCATATAAAGACAGCATTGTAATCCCTAGGTGCTCTGCAGAAAACTAAAACAGACATGCTACATGCATTCACATAAGCCTTTCCTAGATCACACCCAACACTCGCTTTTATTCCTCACAATAAACAGCCCAGATCCTTCCACCACAGGGGATTTAATGAATTAGGCAGTGTGTTGAGTAAGATATAAATTCAAGTAAACAGTAGTTGACCATTGGTGGCAAAGGAACAGGAGGAACTGGCTGCTGTGTGAGCCAGTTTGTATTCCTGCATTTAAAATAAAATTGCCTTAGGAATCAACATTTGGTTAAGGTACTGGTGCCATACCTAAAGTGGACTGCAAATGGAAGTGAAAATTGAGGCATCCATTATCCACATGTTCAGAGCTTTGTGCGATAATTGTGCAACATTGTAGTCTACTATTGAGTATGCATTAACTAGACAGTAGTCTGGAGTGAACTTCTCTCTCCCAATTATCTATCACTTTTATCACCTTTAAGGGCAGTTGAATGTTTGGGCTATTATTGTAGTCCCAGACAGAAATAGCCAGTTTCATCAGGTTTGAAAGTCATCGAGAGCAATCATTTTGAAAGACATTATGGATCTCATTGCTGTCATCGGATCTGAGGTCATAGCATTGAGAGGCCAAGGAGTTGGCCAAGGAGCAGAGGCATGTCTTAAGCGGATATGGACAATGGTACTGTCTCTCAAAATGGAAATATTCCCAACCCTTATCAAACTCTGCAATTCTGCCAGGATACACACATGGCCAGGTCAACCATGGAGCTGATGAGATGATAGATTCGGTTGCTAGTCATCTTCAGGGCCTAGTTGTATTGTGGCTTTAATGTAACCTAATATCCGTCACTCCTCTACTAGCAGTGTGATTGAGTGTTGTATTTAGATGCAAAATCTGTTTTTTTTAAAATGTCCAACATTCATAATATATTGCTTTTGAACAACTTTTATAATTTACTGTCACGGCTCTTACAGGAATTCTTACAGGAATTCCAATGGACATTCCATTTGTATTCTTTACCATAATATTCACCTACTTTACTTTGTGCTTCTTTTCTCTTTCTTGATCAAGTATCTACTACGGATGCTGCCTGACATGTTAAAAGTTTCCATCATGTTTTGTTTTTAATGCCGTGATATTTTGATACAAGCACACATAGGGTGAATTAGGTCACACACTGAACAAAGCAGAAGTGGGAATTTAATTCATCAGTCAGCAAGGTCTATGAAAATGTTGACCTGCAATGCCATTGGAATTCTGGAGTGTTGAATTTATGTTTCAACATATACAACAGAACTGCATTTCTGCCATTGACAGTGGTTTATTCTGGTAGCTTTATGCTAACACTGCTATTCGCATAAGCACACTAAATCACCTCAGATCTCTGATGTTATGCATCTACATGTGCATCTTCAAACTTGCTTCCTTTTTACTAGACTGTCACTATTCTTGGTCTCCAATGTCTTTAGTTTGTTTTTATCCCAGAGTAAGATTCTCTCACCTCCTTCAGTACTATAATATGCTTTGTTCACATTTTATATTGACAGAGTACTGAATATAGCTCTCTAGTAAAGTGTCTAAGTCCTCTTCCTTAAATATTTCCCTTTGGTTTATTCTGCTGATGCCACAATAATGACGTCATCATTTGCATATTCCGTTATACTACACACAACTCTGTCTCCGGTAAAAAGTGCCAA
Organism: Chiloscyllium punctatum; assembly: GCF_047496795.1. Taxonomy (NCBI): domain Eukaryota; kingdom Metazoa; phylum Chordata; class Chondrichthyes; order Orectolobiformes; family Hemiscylliidae; genus Chiloscyllium; species Chiloscyllium punctatum. The sequence continues at coordinate 132,634,025 of NC_092741.1, read as the reverse complement.
CAGGCATGTGACCTGAGATAGTTACTTCAGAATTCAACCTTGGGAAAATATGCTTAATCTATAAATCTTTACACATGAATTAGTGAGTCATTTGTGACTAATTTCATCTTCTATTGGAAATCTCTGGCTTTCATATTATCAAAGAGACTTTTTCAATTAATAATCCAAGTTTTAGGTTTAATGTTCAATCTAACATGATTAGCTGCTACAAATGTGACAGACTTCAATGTTAATTGGATACCCCCTTTATTCATTTGAAATGAAATCAGTGCACAATTAGTCATTTTGTCTGGTAAGATAACTCTCAGTTAAGCTTATTATAAAGGTCTGTTAAAGGCTATATCTTACTTATGCTGAAGATTAGTTCACAAATGTAGATGCTCTTTGATAAAAGGACTTGGTTTTACTTTTCAAATAGAAGATGAATGCATTTTATAGAAGATTCCCATAAGCAAAATAAATTATCCTCGAATTGTCATTCTTTAATTTATCTGCCAAGTACTGCAACAATGTGACAATATAAAGAAGTTATGCCCCTGTATAGAGTTTCTCCCCTCCCCATTTCCTCCCTCTCCTTAGCAACTGCAAAACATGAAACTGACTTTTAAGTATAGATTCATTTGCTCTTTTTATTTTATGAATCATGCAACTGATTCAACAACTGACACACTCTATAAATTTCTCTTTGTCAGTTAGGGCTAGCAAACTGAGTACCAAGTCAGGAGTATTGAAAACTGTGTTACTTTGAACCAAATTCAGACAAGTCGTAGCTAATGAGTGGATATTTGTATATGATCTAGTCATTGTCACGTTGGTGTTTCTGGAGCCTGGCTGGCAGAAATTGGCTGCTGGGGTTAGAACAGGGACGACACTTTAAAAAATAACTTCATTGGCTATAAAGAGTATTGAAGTGTCTTGAGGTAAAGATAGGCACCATAAAAGTGGAGAATATTTGTATTTTAGATCAATTAACAATTTATGTTGACAATTTATATTTTAAATTTTTACATCGTCCGATGTGACACAAGTAGCTTATCAAATGTGGGTCATCTATTTCTTCAAATGTTGTAAGTTTTAATAAGTTCACCCTAACTTGTCCCAATCTGCCATAAGATGCCCACATTTTAAAAAATGCTCTGTATAGTACTGAGCTGTGCCAAACAGGAATGCCTTGAGTTCAGTCCCTGAGTTTGATTGAGATAACTGGCATTAATTGAGGTGACGGTAGGGTATTGACAATTGATTTTGCATCTCTGGTTGATGGGAATCTGATTCCTGAACCATATTCCGGTGCCCCCAGTGAGAGACAGTGAAAGCAGCATAAGAATTAGTTGGGGATCACCTGTTAAATTATTTATTCACACTCAGCATACCAGTTTTCTCCTAAAGTATGGTGATCTCCCCGAGCTCTCTGGTCTGAGGACTCTGTGGGCAGCCTGATTTTATGAATGCAAAAGAGGAGAGGGGAAAATTGAAGAAACTAAAATAACTGAAGCTTTGGCATCACTGTTACGCATCCCTTCCAGTAGTAATTTGTAACACAACTGATACAAACTGGTATCAACCCAAGCAGATCAACATATTTATATAGTTTCCAATTTAACAAGGGAAATTTTCCTGTATGTAAAGTCTTGGAATTCAACTGGTCTAGAAGGGTAAGGGCGGCAGATACATGGGAACATCATCGCCTGTAAGTTCCTCTCCAAGTCACTCACCATCCTGACTTGGAAATATATCACCGTTCCTTCACTGTTGCTGGGTCAAAATCCTGGAAATCCCACCCTAACAGTATTGTGAGTCCACCTGCATTACATGGATTGCAGTGATTTAAGAAAGCAACTAGAAATCAGCAATAAATTGTGGTCCAGCCAGTGATAATCACACCCCATGAATGAATAAAAAAATTAAAATGGCCAGCTGTCTTTGGGCTCTCTTAAAATTGAACTATGGCTCACCTCCAATCCTATCCCCAGGAAAATGGGCAGGGCTGGGTTTGGCATGGGACTTGAAGTTCCCAACTTCTTGGAGACACTTTCCATTACTGTGAAAATCAGGGTGTTTATCTCATCATAATGCACTCATGTATAACTTTCATGAGTTACATTGCATTTTACTTTTGTAAGTTAAATTCACATGGATCTTCATGCAATGACCAGTTTTGATTCATTTAATATTGAATTATTCTAAAGGTAAAGGTGAACATTGCTTTAATTCATGTCACTAACTTAGAGTGACTCCATTATCAACTCCATTAATCTGTTTGCCTTCCTGGTTGATCCCTTGAAGTTTAATGCGAATCTAATCACAAGGCCCAGCTGGAGAACTTGGTTGCACACTGTCTCATTATCCCATAGATTGTGCTTCTGAGTTGAAAAGCATTTAGCAAGTTCACATTGACGGCTGAAATGTGAGCCAACGGCTAACAGACTGCAGCCTGAAGGTCAGCAAGAGGTGGCAGAAGTTATGACAAATGTTCTGGTGTTGGTCGTAAGCCTTTCAAACTCATTTATTGATGTTCTGGGCATCTTGTAACATTATCAAGTAATGCTAAACTTAGAGCTACCAAGCAAACAAGGAAATATAAACTGTTAATATCTACCATGGGCAGAAGGCTTTGCTTATCACTTCAAGGCAGTCGATCCTGCTTTTACAGTATGTAAGTATACTTAGGTGATATTGTTAAAAATCAAAACAAGGAGAGCAATATATCAAGAGTCGCTGTTTGTAGTTTGACCTTAGTGGAATATGTTCAACTACAGACATTGAATGGCACCTTGACAAGAAGAATGTCAGTTCTTGTCAGCTGGCTAGGGAGCTGGTGGGAGAACTAACTCTGTAAAACAAGGTTCGCTAATGGATCAGGCTTTGGTGAGGCCATCAGCAAGTCTTCACCTGAAATTGTGATACCCAGACAGAAGCCCTGCCCAGTGGCAGGGCAGGAAGATCAACCACGAGCCTTCCCACCTCGGACTTAATTCTGGTGGAGGCAAGAAAGCAGGGAGGTGTGGGTATATCATCAAATGAAGTGCCGACTTTGCCAAGAAATTGCACAACTCTGGGCGCAAAAAGATTGTGTCTCTGTGTGATTTTGTTTAATCATATGTTTCAACGTTGTATGTTCCATTGTAAAAATTAAAGAATTGGAAGTAGATTTTGACTTTTTTGAATAATGCCAAATGAATAATATCGAATTGCCACCTTGCTCTACATCATTTTTAACTTCAGTGTTAGACTACCATACAAAGTCGACATTGTTCCCCAAGTAGTCTTCCCAGCCTAAAAAGAAGGAATCATGTAAAAATAGAATATGGTACCAAAAGGTCAAGGGTGCCATTTTCCTTGCAATAACTTTTGTAGCTCATTTCCATGGCAGGTTCTTCCATAGGAAGGTGAACACATTGCTTGTAGTTGTCAAAATTAATTTCAGTGTGACGTTATACCTGAAGGGAGAGATTTCAGAGCAATGCTCATTCATCATGCTTGTTTATGCTGTCACAGTGCTTAGTGTGATGTCTGTAAAGTTATCTTTTCTGGATTACAAGAATATTAGGTTACTCTGCTTTCTGTGGAAAGGCAGTGTGAAAAAATGGACCTGTACCCTCAGGAGTTTGGAGGAGTCAGAGGTGACTTAATTGAAACATATAAAATCCTAAGAGGTCTCGAACAGATGTGCATGGAAAAGAATGTGGGAGAATCTAGAACAAGGGGCGATAGGTTAAAAATAAGGGGTCACTCATTTGAGACCAAGATGAGCGAAAACAACTCTTTCAGAGGATTGACTTTCTTTGGAATTCCTTTCCTCAAAATACAGGGCAAACAGAATCTTTAAATATTTTTAAGGCAAAAGTAGGTAGATTCTTAAATAAATGAAAACAAAACCTGATAGAGAAACTCAGCAAGTCTGGCAGCATCTGTGAAGGGAAAAAAGAAGTTATGTTTTGAGTCCAGTAACCTTCTTTAGAAGATTCTTGATTGCCAAGGGAATGAATGATATCATGGAAAAGCAGGAGTTGAGGTTAGAATTAGGTCGGCCAGGATCTTATTAAATGGTGAAGCAGGCTTGCAAGTGCCAAGTGGCCTACTCTTGTTCCTTGTTTATATGCTGAAATGATTAGAGGGAGGACTATAATTTGACCAGTGTGTATGGGTCCTTCTATTTGAACTCCATACCTCTAAGATCTCTAACTTTGATAATATTTTTAGTTCCATCATAGCTTTTAAGAACAAATTTCACTATTTTCCCATTGTTTCTACTAAAGTTAATGCTGACATTAATCATAATTCAGGCTGCCATGGTAAAATGAATCAACATTATCTCTTGTTAATAGATTGACAATTCTTAACCCTAATTATGTCTCGTACATATTTATCCAATCAGTTTTAAATTCATAAATAAAGAAGCACATGCAAAATTTTCCCAAATGAAAGGTTTCATGTTGGCAGAATTTCTAAATTTTTATCCAAAGTTTTCATGAATTAATTGGTAATAATTGCCCTTTCTTGCAGCAACACTAACAAACAAAACCTTTTATCATCAAACAAAGACAGATTTTAGACAAAACATTTAAATGACAGCCCCCTTCTTAAACAGGAAAAGAAACTGTACTGCAACAAAAACAAACTAATGGAAACATAAAAAAATTCAAATTAAAATTGACCTTCTTGGGGATATTGAAGCATTCCAGTCCCCGTAGCACCCAACAGTAGGATTTCTAGCATCCGCATTTGTTCATGTTTTTCACAAACATTCCACATTCCACACATTTTATCAAATTATTGGAGTAGAGATCCATACAAAAAGCATATCATCAATCCATGCACCATTAATAAAGGCATTCTACTTGTCCAAACATTAAATCAGGTTAACAACCTACACAATCAGCAGCAGAACAAAAAAACATTTGCCCTGAGACATGGGTCTGAATTGGGCAAGATGGTGGACTCTCCACTCCAGTAAGGAAATCCAATCAATGGCCCTAAAGAAAACTGGCCCACTCTTGCCATAATAGCAGCTAGCAAACTAAGCAGGCTGAGAATGGGAATTCAAACCCTCAACCAGAACAAGTATTGCCCAAATGCCAGCAGCTGTCGTTGTCTGAGCAGCACCAGAACACTTTGGTGTGTTTGTGTGAAGGCTTAGGAAGAGCTTCAATGGATCCTGGAACCAGGTAAGTCTCGTGTTTCAGGGAGGGAGGGATCAGGCAGCCTATGGAGAGTGGTGAAGTGTGTGGAGGGCTTATGGAGCTCGTGTGGGTAAGAACAAAGTAGGGTAATATCTTGAGTGTTGTACACAGTGTGGATGCTCTTTTCCTTACCATGTATTTACAATGTGATGTGAAAGGGGTAATATTCCAGTTTAGTAACAAGTACAATTGATTGTTATAAATTGTGAAAAGTTGAGAACCCAGCACTGACCCTGTGACACACTTCTTGTTCCATTTTATCAACCAGAAAAAGACCCATTTATGATTTCTCAGTTACCCATTGGTAAGCCAAACTCCATTCCATGCCTATGGATTACCCTCTATACCATGAGCATATATTTTCTGCAATAACCTTTGATGTTATACCTTACTCCAAGTACCGTACATCACAGGATCACAGAAGCGTTTCAACACACAAAGAGGTCATTTGCACCCCCCCACTCCACCCCCACCCCCCAGAGTTTGCATCACCGCTCCAAATGAGCATTATGACTTAAAGCCTTTCTTCTGTCTTTTTCCCAACCCATTGCACATTTTTCAGTTTGAAACAATCTGCCAACACCCAGTTGGATGTCTCTCTTGAACCTCCTTCAACCATGCTTTTAGCAAGTGCGTTCCAGAGCTGAACCACTTGTGAAAAAAACTCCTCATATCACCTTTCCTTGTCTTTCTAAGCACTTTAAATCTATGCCCTTTCATTATTCATTCTTGTCTGAGTGAAAACAGTTTCACCCTATCTATTCTGTCCAGCCCCTCATGATACTGAAAACCTCTATCAGATCTCCTCTCAGCTTTCTTCTCTCCAAGGCAAAAGGTATGTTTGACCAATTCATCTTCATAATTGAAGTTTCTCATTCATTCTTGTAAACTGCTTCAGCACTCTCTCTAATTCACATCTGTCCTATACTGTGGCACCTGGAACTATATGCAATACATCAGCTAAGGTCTAACAAGTCGTAGAGTCATAGACATGCACAGCACAGAAACAGACCCTTCGGTCCAATTTGTGCATGCCGACCAGATATCCCAACCCAATCTAGTCCCACCTGCTCGTATTCGGCCGACATCCCCACAAACCCATTCATATTCATATACCCATCCAGATACCTTGAAAATGTTGCAATTGTACTAGCCTCCACCACTTCCTCTGGCAGCTCATTCCATAGACGTACCACCCTCTACGTGAAAAAGTTGCCCCTCAGGTCTCTTTTATATCTTTCCCCTCTCACCCTAAACTATGCCTCTAGTTCCGGACTCCCCCACCCAAGGGAAAAGACTTTGTCTATTTATCCTATTCATACCCCTCATGATTTTGTAAACCTCTGTAAGATCACCCCTCAGCCTCAGACGCTCAAGGAAAAACAGCTCTAGCATATTCAACCTCTCCCTATAGCTCAAATCCTCCAACCCTGGCAACATCCTTGTAAATCTTTTCTGAACCCTTTCAAGTTTCACAACATCTTTCTGATAAGAAGGAGACCAGAATTGCACGGAATACTCCAACAGTGGTCTAACCAATGTCCTGTACAGCCGCAATATGACCTCCCAACTCCTGTACTCAATACTCTGACCAATAAAGGAAAGTCTGATATAAGTTCAGTATCTTCTTGCTGTTTCACTTTACACTCCTATTAATAAAGCCAAAGATATTGTGTGCTTAATTGCCAGCTCTCTCCACCTGTCCTGCCACATTTATTGATTCATGTACATATACACCCTGGTCCCACTGTAACTACACTACATATAGAATCGTATCCCTTATTTTATATTGTCTTTCCACATTCTTCCTACCAAAACATATCACCTCACATTTCTCTGCATTGTACCTCATATGGCACCTATCCATCTTCTTCAACATGTATATGTTGGACTTCCACACTGTCCTCCTCATGGTTTACAATGCTTCCAAGTTTCATATCATCTGCAGATTTAAATAGTTCCCTGTACACCAAGATCTAAATCATTAATATAAATCAAGAAAAGCAAGGATCCCTTTATTGCCCCCTAGGGAACTCCACTACAAAACTTCCTCCAGCCTGAAAAATATCCATTACCATTATTGTCATTTTCCTATCATTCAGCCAATTTTGTATCTATGTTGCTGCTATTCCTTTTATTCCATGAACTATAACTTTTCACACAAATCTTTGTGTGGCACTGTATTGAAATCCCTCAGGAAATCCATATACACCACGTCAACAGCATTACCCTCATCAACCTTTTCTGATCCTGTTTCAAAATGCCCTTCTAAGTTAGATAAACTTGATTTGCCCTTCAGAAATCCATGATGGTTCTTAATACTCAAGCCACCTTTTTCACGTGACCACTGACTTTTTTTTCACCAAATAATTGTCTATCGAGGTTTCACCATCACTAAATTTAAACTGACTTGTTTGTAATTGCAGGACTTATCTTCACAACCTTTCTTGAACAAAGCCATAATGTCTACAATTCTCCAGTTTTCTGGCATTTCCCCTAATTCTTGAGAAGACTGAACAATTATGACCAGTACCCCTGTAATTTCCTTCAATATCCTTGGATACATCTCATCCTGTGTTGATGTCTTGTCAATGTTAAGTATTGATAATCTATCTGACACTTTCTCCTTATCAATTTTGCACTCCCCATATAATAGAGTTTCTGCTTATCACCATGGTCTGGGTAAAGACAGATGTAAAATGTTCAATTAATATTAAAGCTGTCCTTCACCCCATTCCCTTTCTCCAACATACTTCCAAGCGTTAAACTTCTTTTTGGTCACAATGAGCCCATATTCACTGGTTCCCCTTTAGTCACAGCACATGTTACTTCCTCAAAGATTTCCAAAAAGATTCAAAAAGCTAAGTTCCATTTTCCTTTCACAAAATCATGTTGTCTCTACCTGATGACCTTGAGCTTTCTTAAGTGCTGTTACAAAATCTTTAATAATAGGTTCTAGCATCTTCCCGATGACAGATGTTAAGCTAACAAGTCTATAGATTCCTGCAATCTCTCTCTATCTCTCTCTCAAATAGATGAGTTTCATTCTAAGAAATCTTCTGCAATTCTAGGGCAGTTTGGAAAATTAAAACTAATTCATCAACCTTCAAAGCAGTTATTTCTTTTAACATCTAGGATGAATTCCTTCAAGATTATGGAACTCATCAGCTCACAACTCCCACAACTCCAATTTGCTCAGGACTGCATTCCTAGTCCCAAAGGAGAATTGACCGCTCCGAAGTGATACTTGACCTCTTCCAAAGTCACATCTGTTTATGTCACTCTATAAAATATGCCTTTTTGATGAAGTCTTCAGACATTTGTCCTAATACCTCTTCATACAGCTCTGTGTCAACTTTTGTGTAATGGTAAGCCTGAGCATCACATTGGGACCTACTTTATCATGTTAAAGGCAGTATAAAAATGTAAGTTGTTGTCGTTTTGGTGACAAATATGTGCTGGTGTCACTCCACATGAGTCACTTAGACAACTCATGACAGACCTTCAGAGCAGCCAGACCTCAGCGGCAGTATTACAGACCACTCTGAATGTCACATTTCTGGAAAAATGTAAAGACCTTTAAAAAATTGCAGAGGAGGATTATCAGTACAGATGAAGGACTTTAGTTATGTGGAATAGTTAGGACTGTTCTTGGAACAGAGAAGGCCAAGCAGAGTCCTAAAGGAGGTTTTCAAAATGATGAGATAGAGAAAACCGATTCCTTCTCGATCTTGGTCAATAATTCATTGAGTTCATTGCTTTGAAAACATTGACAAATGTCTAGGGAGGAGCTAAGGAGAATATTTTTTCCCCTTAGTGAGTTGTTGAAGCCTGGAATACTGCACCTGAAAGTTCAACAGAAGCTGATTCTGTAAATAATTTTAAATGGAATGGTCAGGTACCTGAGGGTGAGGAACCTAAACTGTTTGGACAACAAGTAGGCATGGGGGCTCAGCATGACTGGTCAGGACACATGATGGGCCAAATGGGCTCCTTCAATGCTGTAAGTCTCTCTAACTTTATTAAATCCTTTCAGAATGCCCTTTTTAATAACAGAATTATAATAAATATATTGATTTGTAAATGTATGAATTCCATTTCTCAACTCAGCAAAAATATCTATCTCTTTATTACCATGCTGCAGTTCAGATAACATTACTACAAAGTTTGAAAATACTATTCCGCAACTTAAAGTCTTCAAACACAACATTATCTCACGGTGGGCAATTAACCACAGAGAGCATTCATTTTAGAAGATCAGTAATTGAAGCTCCATTGTAAAAATCCAGAACAAGCTCGTGAATACATTTTTTACTTTTGCATGCTTTGAAATAGGAATATTTCCTGAATGGTATTTAAACCAGATCTGGGTGCCATCAAAACAGTATAAATAAACATTGTGCAGTGACAATGTGTGTACTAAATGAATAATCTCCCCTCTTAAACATGCAGTGTTTCACAGTTGACAAAAGCTTTTGGACCAACTATGTGCACAGGGGTGGTCTACTTGATGAAAAGTACATTTTCCTATCAATAGTGTTTATTTTAATAAGCTTATGCTGTCTTTCGGTCAAAGTAGTATTGAGACATTCCCGCAAACATGAGGCCGCTGGTAATATAAGGATTTCACTGTTTTTACACTCAGACAGCTGTCAAGTGGGAGATCACTTTATAATTAAAAAGGGTCAAATTATTTATAACAATTTAGCAATTTACTAATTTCACATGTAAATGTCCACACACATTTGCTTTACACCTCTCAGTCTCAGAACATATTGCTTTCTTATGTGTTGTATATAGATAAAGCCAAATCATTTCTTTAATGCGTATTCTGCAGATCATTGAAGCATTAGAAGCATCGAAGAATTAGAAGGATTGAAGTATTCTCCTGAAGTCTAAGTAAAACACTTTCATACAAACCGCCCTGCTTAACCTCACAAGAGTTTCACATGACTCTGTGAAAAAAATTTGCAGCGCCACGTATTTGACATCAAAGAACATGCTGATTTATATGCTGCAAAGGTGGCTTCTGCTTCACGGGATTTTTTTTTGTTCTGAATGACATTGTAAACTTTGCAACCAGGAAGGACACAGAGTAATCCATTCAGAAGGAATGTAGAAAGGACATCAATAACTAAAGGGTAGGTTAATTCGGCTGGACAGTCAATTACATATCTGCACTAGGAAAGGCCTGAGAGGCTGATGTATGGGGCACAGTGCATGAAAACCACCTATTGTTGGGGTTAGGGAGGGGGAAGAGGGGACAGTGCTGGGGTAAATTGAAGAAAATATGAAAAAGATTGCAAGATTCTACAGTATCCGAAAGTGTCTTAGAGCTAATAAAGTGTATTTTCAAGTGTAATTACAGTTGCAGTATTATTCTAACGTAGGAAATGTGGCAACTAATTTTCTTTCCAGCAAGGTCTCATAAATTGCATTAAAATGAATGCCTAAATCATCATAGCTTTGTTATTGGTCAATAAGTATCTATTGGTCACACTTTTCTTTGAATAATATTGAAAACTGTTGTGTTTGCTTTTTTTTAATCATTCATTAGAAAAGCCAGCAGGCCTTGGTTTAGCCAGTCTCAAAGGTAACACATCCAACAGTTGCACTGGATAATCAGCCCTGAACTTGCAGAAACGACTGAAAGTCAAATAAAACTTTTAAAGTCCAATGTACAAAGCATGACAACTTTTCACAATCCTTACAAAGCCATATTGTTTAATTTATAATTAATGAAAAACATTTTTCTTCTGAGCCTAACTTTGCAACGGTGTTGTTTGCAAGAGAAGAGTATCTTGAATTGTTAAACACCCCTCACACCTAATATTATTTCAGAAATTATATACATTTTCAGGACATATTAGGTGGGTTGAGCAGCTAATCAGGATCTGTTCTTAAATTCATCAGTATATGGTATCTAACAGCTAGCACTCAATAATCATATCATTAGAAGTAGAATATGTATGAGTACAGCAAAGAAGAGTATGTAGACATAGTGGATATTAAGATAGTAAATGTCAAGGGAATTCAATTTAAATTGAAAGGATTTCATTGAAATGAAACCAATAATTGAATAATTACACAATGGAATTTTTAAAATGTGCTTTAAGTATAACTAACAATGATGGAAGCAACAGCTTTGCAAAGATAAGAGTTTCAAGAATTGTTATGCAGGCACAATAAGACAGGTTTGAGATCTCAGACCTTCACTTCTACATCCAAGATAGTGTGCATATTACAAACTGAAAGATCATGTGAAATGGTGAAATACTTTCTGAGCAACGAGCCAATAAATAAATGCTATGGTTTTTGTGGGGAGATGGATATTGCTTCCTTTACTGTTTCCTTTGGTCTAGTGGGTGGCACAGTGGCTCCATGGTCAGCACTGCCGCCTCACAGCGCCAGAGACCCGGGTTCAATTCCAGCCTTGGGTAACTGTCTATATGGAGTCTGCATGTTCTCACTGTCTGCGTGAGTTTCCTCCAGGTGCTCCAGTTTCCTCCCATAATCCAAAGATGTGCAGGTTAAGTGAGTTAGCCATGGTAAATTGTCCATAGTGTTCAGGGATGTGTAGGTTAGGTGCATTAGTCAGGGGTAAATGTAGAATAATAGGGTAGGGAAATGGGTTTGGGTGGGTTACTCTTCAAAGGGTGGGTGTGGACTCGTTGGGCCAAATGGCCTGTTTCCACACTGTAGGGATTCTATGAAATCCTGCTTGGTTTAGTGTGTGTAGGAGCAATGACTAGGAATGTCAACAGGAGGTGCTTGTCTTACCAAGTTGTCAACATTGCATATCAACAATTATTCTGGTCTCTCTCTCTCTCTCCTATTGAAAGGATGTTGTGAAACTTGAAAGGGTTCAGAAAAGATTTCCAGGGATGTTACCAGGGTTGGAGGGTTTGAGCAATCAGAAGAGGCTGAATAGGCTAGGGCTATTTTCCCTGGAGCTGGGGCTGAGGAGTGATCTTATAGAGGTTTAAAAAACCATGAGGGACATGCATAGGGTAAATAGACAAGGCTTTTTTTCACGGTGGGGGATTCCAAATCTAGAGGGAGAGGGGAAAGATTTAAAAGGGTCCTAAGGAGCAACTTTTTCACGCAGAGGGTTGTGTGTGTGTATGGAATGAGCTGGCAAAGGAAATGGTGAATGCTGGTACAATTACAACATTTAAAAAGCATTTGGAAGGGTATATGAGTAGGAAGGGTTTAGTGGGATATGGGCCAAATATTGACAAATGAGACTAGATTTATTTAGGACACTTGGTCGGCATGGGCAAGTTAGACCAAAGAGTCTGTGTCCGTGCTGTACATCTCAATGACTCTAGGTGGTAGTTACATTAGCTAGTTAGCCATTGTTACTAAGACTATTAGGAGACCACAGGTAATATGGTGAAGGCAGAAAGAAATGTTGAGCTGTTAGCAGGAGCACTTCAGGATATTAAAAGAAACAGACTATTGGGAGACATAAACGCCATATTTGACCCCCTTGAGAACCAGAACTATTCTCCTGATTTTCCCCACTGTATTACATCATTGGATTGGGTGAAAATTAATGCAGCCTCCAACATTAACCCTGTCAGTGCCATTACCTTGTACAACAATGGCATGTTAATATCTATCATCTTGACATGCTATAGAATTGGCCTTAATGACTCACCAGTTATCCTTTCTTGTTCAAACTATAGCAGTGCAAACTGTCATTCTAAATCCAATGTTTATTTAGCTGCTGTGAACTCTTATGTGAAGCACAATGTGGCCAAAAAGCCTGCTTCTATCCTGCACATTCTACATAATTCAGTGTAAATCAAAGATAAAAATAACTTGGTTTAACATGGCACATATGAAGAGCAGTATCAAACATGAGGCTTTTAAAATGTACAAGAATTCAGAGGCTGTATATAATAAAAGTTGAGAAAAAGTATATGATAAAACACAATTAAATTATAAGATCATAATAAATTATAATTTTATGCTTGCTAAACAACTGTGCAGCAAGCATAAAATTAAAGGAAGTAAGCATAGGGCAAGTTCAAGAATTTTGGCTTGTTATTCATTGTCAGGGATCTGGACATGATTGGCAGTGGCCTCTGTATGAGCTTTACTGTTCAATAGCTTACATTTCTTCAGAATGGAAACAACATTCAATGAGCACTGCTAGCAGTGAGGAAAGCAAGTCGACAAGCACAGTAGGACTATAATGAGGGAAGGGATAAAATTTTCACATGTTAATATGATTTTTGCAAATTCCAAACCAATGACCCTGCTATATGACTCTTAAAGGTCATCAGTACTGAAATTAATGAAGCATCAAGAGGCATTTAGTAAATTAATTAAGCTCAGGAGATGATGCTAATGATTAAAACTGCACTAAAGTAGTTTAATCAGTTTTTAAAAAAAGAGATGAAGTGACAAACCTTGACTGGACTTCTCAATTTAATGTCTTGCACTATGCTGTGGTGAATTCTTCAGGTAACCTAATATACTCTACCTAGCTTCATAAACAATGGGAAGTGTGCACTTGTTCATACAGGTATTAGAATCCAGACGGATGTCATCTTCACCTGGACATAATCCTTTGAGACTGAACTAAGGGCAGGTAAAGGACACAGCTATATTGACAAAAGTTGAAAACGATCTAATGAACCTAATTAATAAGACCTAATTAAAAAGTCCTGATCAACATTAAACAGTCATGCTGTAGAGTATAGAACTCTTAACACGTGATGCATGCAACTGTAAAAGTAACTGTAAGATTCAAAACCAAGTTCAGAGGTGAATTTATGTAAAACAAAGCTGCAATCTTGGATATACTATATATGTTGTGGACATCTCATACCCTGGAAAGGACATTAGCCTTCTAGGAAATGCAGCATAGACTTATTAGAATGATGTCTGGCTTCCAAGGGTTGTTATGGGAAGAAAGTCCATAGACGAGGGATGTACTGCTTAGAATTTTGAAGATTATAGAATGATTTGACGGAAGTATGCAAAAGCTTGGGAGAAACTCTTCTCAATCGGAGGCTAGACAAGTGTATGTTGACAGGGTCTTAAAAATTAAACTTTTCAGAAGCGCAATTAGGAAAAAACATCTAAACACAAAGGTTTCTGAACTTCTATCTACAAAAGGCAAGTGATGTCAGATCAATTGCAAATTTAAACTCTGGGACTGCTAGTTTTTTTAATCTAATGGTTTTAAAGAAATGGAGCAAAGGTACATATATAGAGTTTAGTTCACAGATCAGACATGGTCTCATTGAATGTTGGAACAAGTTTGAGGGGCTCACTGGCTGACTCTAGTTCATACATTTCTAATTCGCTATTTTATCCAATCGTTGATACATATAATGAAGATCTGAAATCCCAAAACAATTTCTTAATAGTTGCCTTTATAAAATCCTGCCAGTTCCTCATGCTGATTTGAAAATTTAGCCTACTATTTTTTACTAACATGGACACCCACCTAGAGAAGAAGTCTCTTTTAGTTAAGCTACAAGGACACAAAGGCAACCTCTGGGCCCTTCTGCATTTAGGGTAACCTATTGTAACGATATTTGAAATAACACATGGAGAAATGAATCAAAATAGACAATTGATTTTCTTGTCATTTGGTCCATATTATCCTTTGCCCCTTAATGTTAACTGTGCAGAATGGCATTCGAAAACATGAGTAACCACGCAATCACTGATGTGTGTGAAAAAGTTCTAACTTTTGAAAAGTTAACAATTTAATTCTGCTTGACAACACTGCTCTACATGACAGCTCAATGCTAGATAATACGCAAACTAATTTTGGCGCAAAGAACTTTGGGTAAAGCTGTTCCTGCAAAGATTATTTTTGATATATGGAATCAAATGCCATCTAATGTTCAAAATTAAAAACTGCAGCTTTTTCTTCAGAGACTATTGCAAAGCAAGTGACACAGAAGAGAAACACAAGATTATTGATTGAAGATTTGCCTCAAAATTACTTTAGTGATTTTAGTTTTGGCCAGAACACCATATTGCTTACATAAATAAATGTTTCACTTTCGTAAGAGTCAATTTGAAACTTGCCTGTTCAGAAAGCCCATCTATATCTTTATAAATATTAAAGACAAAGAGATTTAGACAGGTTAAGTTTAGGTCAGGTTTATACAAAAAACAGTAGATGGAGTATGACGCAGTGAAATGTGAATGTGTCCACTTTTTGGTGGGAATAATTGCAGTGTATTATTTAAAAGGAGAGAGATTGCAGAACTCTATGAGTGAAGGAGGATCTGGATGTTCTGGTATATGAGCTACCCAAAAGAAAGTATACAGGTACAGCAAGTGATTGGGAAGTCAAATAGAATTTTAGCATTTATTGCAAAGGGAATTGAATATAAAAATAAGTATTTTTACCAGAGTTGTACAGAGTGTTGGTGAGACCACATCTGGAGAATGGTCTGCAGTTTTGGTCTCCTCATTTGAAAAAGGATCTGATTGCATTGGAAATTGTTTCAACTCATTGCTGGGACGAAAGCCAGATCCTCTGAAGAAATTATGAACAATTGGGCTTTTGCCCATTGGAGTTGAAAAGAATGGCAGATGATCTCAATGAAATGTATAAGATCCTGGGGCCATGATAGGATGGATAACAGAAGTGTGTTTCCTTTTACAGGGAAGACCAGAACAAGGAGATGGAGATAGAATAAGAGATCGCCCATAAAAGATGGTGATGAGAAGAAATTCTTTTTCCATTAGATGATCATTGGTCAATATAAGATCCTCTTACCCAGAAATCAGTGTAAATTGGATTTCCTGAATAGAATCTACTCAAGGCAAAGATTTGTAGATTTTTGACAGACAAGAGACTCAGGGGTTATGGAGAGTTGAGATGCCAACCAAATCAGACAACATTTTATAGAATGGTATAGCAGGCTCAAAGGCTGAATGGCCTACTCCTTTCCTGAACTCTTACATCTCTATGCTCCTAGTCAGACAGCATAGTATCCCTACAGTGTGGAAGCAAGCCGTTTGGCCTGTCAAGTCGTCCTAACCCTCCAAACAGCATCCTACTCAAACCAACCTTGCACCTTCTCCCTGTCACCCTGCATTTCCTATGCCTAACCAATTAGCCTGCACATTCTTAGACCCTATGGGCAATTTAGCATAGTCATCCACCTAACCTTCTCATCTTTGGACTGTGGAAGGAAACCAGAACACCTGGAGGAAACCAATGCAGTGATGCGGAGAGTGTGAAAACTCCATGCGGCCAGTCGACCAAGGCTGGAATCAAATTCCGATCCCTTGCACTGTGAGGCAGCAATGGTAACCATTGAACCACCATGCCGCATGAATTCAGGATAAGAACAAAGCAGAATGAAATGATGAAAAGTCCATTTATTTCTTCCAGACCTGACAATAGGCATATTGGAACTTCTCGTGTACTCAAACTTCTGTAATTTTATTCCACACCAAAGCTACTGAACAATTTACAAGTTGTTCACTCCCAACAAATAAGCATTAGTTGATTTGTTTTTGCTTTGGTGTTTGAGAGTTTTCATAAAGCTGCAGTTATTTTAACATTTTGGATACAGAAATGGTTACTTTTGCAGTGCATAACAAATTTGTCATTTTTCTTTTGTTTCCTCACAATAGTCTTACCAACAACTTCCATTTCATTTGAAGCATGCAATTTTTAAGCATAGTTTATTGTGAACATTCCTGCATCAGCACTAGATTTGAAGAACGTAAGAACGTAAAAAATAGGGGCAGAAGGACTCCATTAAGTCTGCCCTACCATTCGACTGGTCATTGCTGATCTGCCCTAGGCCTCAACTACTGTTTTGTGCCAGTTCATCATCACCTTTAATTCCTTGATATTTCAATAAATACCTTTATAAATAATTCCAACACCTTCATAACCTCAAAGAATTTCAGGCATTCACTATCCTTAGAGAAGATTTTTCTTCACATCTTTGTTTTAAATGAGTGTCCCCTTATTGCTTATCCATGTCCCCAGTTCCAATAGTGGAGATATCTTGTCAACATTTAGCCTGTCAAGCACTCTCTGAACTTTAAATAAAAACTGAAAGAACTGTGGATTCTGTAAATCAGAAACAAAAAAAAGTTCCTGGAAAAGCTCAGCAGGTCTGGCAGCATCTATGAAGAAAAATCAGAGTTAACATTGTGGGTCCAGTGACCCTTCCTCAGCTCTGACACAGACCCAAAATATTAACTCTGATTTATTTTCACAGATGGTACCAGACCTGCTGAGCTTTTTAAACAATTTCTGTTTTTGTCCCTCAGAATCTTGTATGTTTCAATAAATCATCTCTCTTCCAAACCTCTAAATAAAGCCTTAGCCTGTTGAGCCATCAAACCACCTCTCCCCAATCCCAGGAATGGGCTGAGTGAATCTCTTTGGATTGCCTTCAATGCTGTTACATCCTTTCTTAAATATAGGGGACAAAACTGTACACAGTACTTCCAGAGCATTCAACATCCAGTACAGTTATAACAAGACCTGTCTGTTTTTAAACTTCAAATCCTCAGCAATAAAGTTCAAGATTCCATTTCCCTTCTTAATCACGTACAACACCTACAGATTAATGTTTTGCGTTTCATGTACAGGAACACTCAGATCACTCTGTGCCATTATTTCAGAGTCTCTCTCCATTTAAAGAAGAATCTGCCTTTTGATTCTTCCTACCAAAGTGCATGATCTCACATTCTCCTACATAACTGCATCTGCCAATTTATGACCCTCACACTAAATCTATCGATATTCACTTGTAGATTTCTTATGTCCTCAATACATATGCCATCCCATGAATTTTTCTATCATCACCAAATATGGATAAAGGACACTCTGCCCCACTCCAAGTCATTAATATGTAACGTAAATAATTGTGTCCCTGGAACTAATCTTTGTGGCACTCGATTTGTTATATCTTCCCAATCTGAAAAAGACTCATCAATTCCAAATCTGTCTCTGCTGTACCAATTTTACCAGTTTCCTCATTTCCCTTGCCCCCCCCTTACCCAAATTCCAACCTTCCAGCTCAGCACTGCCCTCATGACCTGTCCCACCTGTCCCTCTTCCTTCCCACCCATCCATTCCACCCTTCCCTCCAACCTATCACTTTTACCCCACCTCCATCCACGTATTGCACTTTCAGCTACCTTCCCTCTAGCCCCACACATCTCCCAATTATCTCTCCACCCCCCCGAGGTTCCTAGCCTCATTCTTGATGAAGGGCTTTTACTCAAAACGTCGATTTTCCTGCTCCTCAGATGCTGCTGTGCTTTTCCAGCACCACATTCTCGACTCTAATCTCCAGCATCTGCAGTCCTCACATTCTTCCAGTCTTCTGGACCAATGTTAACTAATTGTCAATCCAGGTTAATAATTGTTTGTGCTGACCAGTCTTCAATCCATGATAATACAAGAAAGAAGATGTGTAACAGGAGACAAAGCAGAGGTGATTGTATCTGAGATTTCTTTACTTGTATCGCCCATCACCCTGTTTATGTCTGAAGGCACATGCCTTCTGTCATCTGAGTTTCACAAGTAGAGGCAATGAGAGATGTATTCAGGATGATTATACACCAAAAGAGAAGTCAAGTTAGGAGGTGCTTTTCCACCAAAGTCTACACACCAAATTACATTCTTCAGCATGCTTAAGGAAATATCCAACGAAAGAAAGAATAGTTCAATATGAAAATACAGAAGTTGCTAAACATCCACTCGTAAATTAGCCTACAAACATTTTCTCAAACATTAAAAAAGAACAGTTATAATTCAGAACACTTGACTTCAGATCAGAAACTAACGTTTCAATGCGCAAATATATTTACAACAAGTATTTCCATTTATTATTCCATTGGCCTAACTATGGTACCAATCTCTTTCATAAATCTTGCTTGGCTTAACAAAAAAAGGTTTAACATTAAAAGAAAATGAACATACAGACAAGAAATAGGCCACTTGTTCCATTATTCAATAAGATAATTTGATTATCCTGCATTCCTGGCTCCTTCTGATATCTTTCAACCTCTTGCTTATCAAGAATCCATCTACTTCTCCTTAAAATTATTCAAGTCTGCATTCACTACATTTTGAAGATGAGAGATCCAAAGACTCATGACTTAGGAAAAATAATGAGGTGGGATCTTATAGAATCATATAAAATAATGAAGGGAATAGATAAGATAGATGTAGAGAGGATGCTTCCACTGGCAGGTAAAACTAGGACAAGAGGGCATAGCTTCAGGATTAGGGGGAGCAGATTTAGGACTGAGTTGAGGAGGAACTTCTTCAGCCAGAGGGTTGTGAATCTATGGAATTCCCTGCCCAGTGAACTTGTCGACACTACTTCAGTAAATGTTTTTAAAGCTAAGATAGACTTTGTTTTGAACAGTAAAGGAATTAAGGGTTACGGTGTGAGGGTGGGTAAGTGGAGCTGAGTCCACAAAAAGATCAGCCATGATCTTATTGAATGGTAGAGCAGGCTTGAAGGGCCAGATGGCCTACTCCTGCTCTTGGTTCTTATGTTCTTATGTATCTCTTTCCTAAACGGTTGACCCCTTATTTTCAAACAACTACTCCCAGTTTTAAAGTCTCTTACCAAGAGGAAACCTCCTTTCTCCATTCACCCTCAGGATTTTTAAATGTTTCATTCAAGCTGCATCTTACTTTTCTAAACTCCAGTCAATACAAGTCTAGCCTGTGCAACATTTCCTCATAAGACAATCAGACTATTCCAAGTATTAGTCTAGCAATGTATCATGAACATCTTTGGACTGGGCTGCCCTGGGAAGACCTAGTCTTGAGAAGACCTATCTGCAATTTGTATTTGCTGCGCTTTTCCAGCAACACATTTTCAATTGCAATTTGTATTACCATTGCAAGGATATTCTGAGTCTGCATTCTGCCAGCAATGTGAGCTACTGCCTGAGAGAACTATTTACATGGTCTATCATCAAGGGTAACCATGACATCACGAAAAAAGATTCTAGTCATGCTGGATAAAAGTACTGACAAATGCTCAGTACTAACAAGAGGTCTTACCCCAAATCTCTCAACAGCTAGTTTTCTTAGTTCTCTAAATGACTCCTCATACCCTTTGGATGCACTGACTGTTCTAAAACCAACTCTATCGGAGGAATACTTGCAGATATTTTTGGTATTTCCACTTAGTTTAGGAAACACCAATATGCTTGAAACCCTTCTCAGTCAATTAACCTATATTAGTTGCTATGGTGAGTTCATTAATTTCCTATTTTTACTGCAAAGGAGATCCAGAGCTCAAGCTGATGCCTGTCACTGTTCATTACCTGTTTTCACAAATTGTTGAAAGCATTCACCCAAGATTAAAGATTTCCATCTCAAACAGGTCGTCTTGTTCCATGAGTAGAATGTGTAGGTCTGATTTACTTGAGTTTAGCATTCATTTCTTGATCTGGCTGCCAGTTTTGCTGTACTTTGACCAGTTGATACCACTCTCTTAAGCAGTAATGCCTTTTAATTTCAACTGGCATCACACACCTCTACCAACGTTCCCATGTTTTACTGTCACCAACTTCACCCATTTGGAGATTAATTGTCATCTATGATAGAGTTGAAAATGTGTTGCTGGAAAAGCGCAGCAGGTCAGGCAGCATCCAAGGAGCAGGAGAATCGACGTTTCGGGCATGAGCCTCCTCTATATTGGGCACCCAATGTGGCCTCCTCTATATTGGGGAGACAGGCCGCCTACTTGCGGAACGTTTCAGAGAACACCTCTGGGACACCCAGACCAACCAACCCAACCACCCCGTGGCTCAACATTTCAACTCCCCCTCCCACTCCACCAAGGACATGCAGGTCCTTGGACTCCTCCTTCGCCAGACCATAGCAACACAACGGTTGGAGGAAGAGCACTTCATCTTCCGCCTAGGAACCCTCCAACCACATGGGATGAACTCAGATTTCTCCAGTTTCCTCATTTCCCCTCCCCCCACCTTGTCTCAGTCAAATCCCTCGAACTCAGTACCGCCTTCCTAACCTGCAATCTTCTTCCTGACCTCTCCGCCCCCACCCCCACTCTGGCCTATCACCCTCACCTTGACCTCCTTCCACCTATCGCATTTCCAATGCCCCTCCCCCAAGTCCCTCCTCCCTAACTTTTATCTTAGCCTGCTGGACACGCTTTCCTCATTCCTGAAGAAGGGCTTATGCCCGAAACGTCAATTCTCCTGCCCCTTGGATGCTGCCTGACCTGCTGCGCTTTTCCAGCAACACATTTTCAGTTCTGATCTCCAGCATCTGCAGTCCTCACTTTCTCCATCTATGATAGAGTTGTCGATTTCATACAATATCTCAGGCAATTCAGATCATATTGAGGAAAATTGTATGCCTCTGTATTTAAATTATCAGGCACAATTTTCAGAAGAATCAGTATCACAATAAAACCTATTCTGCCTCAGACCTGGGATCACAATGCTACCACCAGAATTTGAGGCCCTTCATGTTGTTTACTTATCATTGCATCATGGATGAGCCAGCGATTTCTTAACATCAGGAAAATTGAACATTATTTTGTTGCTGCCTGAAACTTGATGCATTTATCTGCATATATTTATTTAAACTAAAGCAGGTGATGCCAGGCTGTTTACTTCCACTGAAACATTAGTTTCACCCTCTATTCTACTTTATATCAATCATGTTTTTTATTCAATAAGCTTCAATCTGCAATTTGAGAGGGAGAGGGTACAATCGGAAATGACAATATTTTTGTTGAATAAAGGGAACTATGGAGCTATGAGGGAGAAGCTGGCCAAAGTTCAATGGTGCAATACCTTAGCAGGGATGACAGTGGAGGAACAATGGCGAATATTTCTGTGTATAATGCAGAAGATGCAGGATCAGTTCATTCCATAAAGGAGGCAGCGGTGGCAGTGGCTGACGAGGGAAGTTAAGAAACATATAAAGTTAAAAGAGAAAAAGTATAACATAGCAAAGAAATAGTGGGAAAACAGAAGACTGGGAAGCTTTTAAAGAACAGAGGATTACTAAGAAGGAAATACGCAGAGAAAAAAATGAGGTACGAAGGTAAACTGGCCAAAAATATAAAGGAGGATAGTAAAAGCTTTTATGGTATGTGAAAGGCACAAAAATTATTAAGACTAAAATTGGGCTCTTGAAGACAGAAACAGGGGAATATATTACGGGGAACAAAGAAATGGCAGAAGAATTGAATTGGTACTTCAGATCTGTGTTCACTGGGGAAGACAACAAGCAATCTCCCTGAGGTAACAGTGGCTGAAGGACCTGAACTGAAAGGAATTTATATTTGCCAGGAATTGGTGTTAGAGAGACTGTTAGGTCTGAAAGTTGATAAGTCCCCGGAGCCTGATGGTCTACATCCCAGGGTACTGAAGGAGGTGGCTCGAGAAATCGTGGATGCGGTGGTGATTATTTTCCAGAGTTTGATAGATTCGGGATCAGTTCCTGTGGATTGGAGGGTGGCTAATGTTGTACCATTTTTTAAGAAAGGTGGGAGAGAGAAAGCAGGAAATTATAGACCAGTTAGTCGGACCTCACTGGTGGGAAAGATATTGGAGTCTATTATAAAGGATGAAATTACGACACATCTGGATAGTAGTAACAGGATAGGTCAGAGTCAGCATGGATTTATGAAGGGGAAATCATGCTTGACTAATCTGGATTTTTTTGAGGATGTAACTCTGAAGATGGACGAGGGAAATCCAGTAGATGTAGTGTACCTGGACTTTCAGAAAGCTTTTGATAAAGTCCCACATAGGAGGTTAGTGACCAAAATTAGGGTGCATGGTATTGGGGGCAAAGTACTAACTTGGATTGAAATTTGGTTGGCTGATAGGAAACAAAGTGTAGTGATTAACGGCTCCATTTCGGAATGGCAGGCAGTGACCAGTGGGGTACCGCAGAGATCAGTGCTGGGACCGCAGCTTTTTACAATATATGTTAATGATATAGAATATGGTATTAGTAATAACATTAGCAAATTTGCTGATGATACTAAGCTGGGTAGCAGGGTGAAATGTGAGGAGGTTGTTAGGAGATTACAAGGTGACCTGGACAGGTTAGGTGAGTGGTCAGATGCATGGCAGGTGCAGTCTAATGTGGATAAATGTATGGTTATCCACTTTGGTGGCAAGAACAGGAAGGCAGATTACTCCCTAAATGGAGTAATTTATGTAAAGGGGCAGTACAAAGAGATCTGGGTGTTCTTGTACACCAGTCAATGAAGGTAAGCATGCAGGTACAGCAGGTAGTGAAGAAGGCTAATAACATGCTGGCCTTCATAACAAGAGGGATTGAGTATAGAAGCAAAGAGGTTCTTCTGCAGTTGTACAGGGCCCTGGTGAGACCACACCTGGAGTACTGTGTGCAGTTCTGGTCTCCAAATTTGAGGAAAGACATTCTGGCTATTGAGGGAGTGCAGCATATGTTCATGAGGTCAATTCCTGGAATGGCGGGACTACCTTACACTGAAAGACTGGAGCAACTGGACTTGTATACCCTTGAGTTTAGAAGACTGAGAGTGGATCTGATTGAGACATATAAGATTATTAAAGGATTGGACACTCTGGAGGCAGGAAACATGTTTCCGCTGATGGGTGAGTGCCGAACCAGAGGACACAGCTTAAAAATATGGGGTAGACCATTTAGGACAGAGATGAGGAGAAACTTCTTCACCCAGAGAGTGGTGGCTGTGTGGAATGCTCTGCCCCAGAGGGCAGTGGAGGCCCAGTCTCGGATTCATTTAAGAAAGAGTTGGATAGAGCTCTCAAGGATAGTGGAATCAAGGGTTATGGAGATAAGGCTGGAAGAGGATACTGATTAAGGATGATCAGCCATGATCATATTGAATGGTGGTGTAGGCTCGAAGGGCAGAATGGCCTACTCCTGCACCTATTGTCTATTGTCTATTGTCTACTGTAAAAATGTTTTTTTTCTCTAAAGCCCTGCTTCATCATACATATATTGTACTGAATTAAAACCTCATTGTCTTTATCCTCTCTCCCATGCCCATTTACCACACAATTTGAACCCCACTGACTTCTACTGACTCCCAGTGTTTGCTAACATACTGAACTGAAATCTTGTTCTTCTTTACAAATCCCTTTCGTCCCTCACCCCTCACCCTGTAGCATTTTTGCAATTTCCACAACCAAGGATCCTTGGTTCTTTGAATCAGCTCTCTACAATAATTATATCCCACCACTCCACAGTTAGGAATAAGGTCTTACATTGCCTTATTATCTATAGTTACCATAATCTTTACCTTGGGTTGCTCTATTACACTAAAAGAACACTGAGCTGTGTTAGGAGCATGTCCTCAAAGTTTGGAAGTGAATCAGCTCAGGCATCAGGAAGTGTTTATTTTCTCAAAGCATTGTCATACAAAGCCCACCAATGGATGTGGAAAATCCCTTAATAAATGGCTTGACAAATTCCTGTACGAAGATAACACAACATCGTAACCGGAATGCATGGGTTATTTTAAGTTCATCTAGATGAGGGATACATTGAGAGAAAACAATTGGAGGGAAATAAGTCTGTGCTTTTGACTTTGATAGGTGGCTGTGGAGAAAAGCTAAGGTAGGCCACTTGGAGAATAGATTTGCAGTCACCCAAAGCTGGAAGTTAAGTTTCAAGCTGACAGTTTTACTTTTCAAGGCATGACAGGGACTAGTAAAAACATCCATTAGAGGTCTCATTATCTTTTTTTACCTGTTTTCCATATACAAGATGTAAAGGAATTACCTATATGCTACAAACATAGCAGAGTTAGAGGCAAGTGTTTCTTTTTATAAAGTGTTTACTTCAAAAGATAATCTTTTGGACAGTAAAGTTTCTTGCATTTACTCAGGGGAGGCAGACATCTCTAGCCTATCTAGTATTTATTGCCAAGGAGAAAGTGAGGACTGCAGATGCTGGAGATCAGAGCTGAAAATGTGTTGCTGGAAAAGCGCAGCAGGTCAGGCAGCATCCAAGGAGCAGGAGAATTGACGTTTCAGGCATGAGCCCTTCTTCAGGAATGAGGAAAGTGTGTCCAGCAGGCTAAGATAAAAGGTAGGGAGGAGGGACTTGAGGAAGGGGTGTTGGAAATGCGATAGGTGGAAGGAGGTTAAGGTGAGGGTGATAGGCCGGAGTGGGGGTGGGGGTGGGGACGGAGAGGTCAGGAAGAAGATTGCAGGTTAGGAAGGTGGTACTGAGTTCAAGGGATTTGACTGAGACAAGGTGGGGGGGGGGGGGGGGGAAATAAGGAAACTGGAGAAATCTGAGTTCATCCCTTGTGGTTGGAGGGTTCCTAGGCGGAAGATGAGGCGCTCTTCCTCCAGCCGTCGTGTTGCTATGGTCTGGCGAAGGAGGAGTCCAAGGACCTGCATTTCCTTGGTGGAGTGGGAGGGGGAGTTGGAGTGTTGAGCCACGGGGTGGTTGGGTTGGTTGGTCCGGGTGTCCCAGAGGTGTTCTCTGAAACATTCCGCAAGTAGGCGGTCTGTCTCCCCAATATAGAGGAGGCCACATCGGGTGCAGCGGATGCAGTAAATGATGTGTGTGGAGGTGCAGGTGAATTTGTGGTGGATATGGAAGGATCCCTTGGGGCCTTGGAGGGAAGTAAGGGGGGAGGTGTGGGTGCAGGTTTTGCATTTCTTGCGGTTGCAGGGGAAGGTGCCGGGAGTGGAGGTTGGGTTGGTGGGGGGTGTGAACCTGACGAGGGAGTCACGGAGGGAGTGGTCTTTTTGGAACACTGATAGGGGAGGGGAGGGAAATAAATCCCTAGTGGTGGGGTCTGTTTGGAGGTGGCGGAAATGATGACAGATGATGCGATGTATATAGAGGTTGGTAGGGTGGTAGGTGTGGACCAGTGTGGTTCTGTCCTGGTGGCGATTTCCCATGGCTAATCCACCTAGCCTGCACATTTTTAGACTGTGGGAGGAAACTGGAGCACCTGGAGGAAACCCACATGGACATGGAAAAATGTGCAAACTCCGCACAGTTTCCTGAGGGTGAAATCAAACCCAAGTCCGTAGAGCTGTGAGGCCTCACTGAACCACCGTGGTGCTCATAATAGCAGGTGTCAAACTTCTTGAGTGTCGTTGGAGTTGCAATCATCCAGGCAAGTGGAAAGTTTTCCATCACACTTCTGACTTGTGCTTTGTAGATGGTGAACAGGCTTTGGGCAATCAGGTTATTCAATCAGTTATTCAATGTAGGGTTCCAATTCAGTTCAATTCAGTTTCTATTCAATGGTAACCTCGAGGAAGTTAACAAAGGAGGGATTCAGCAATGGTAATTGCTAAGGGATGATAATTAGACTTTCTCTTGTTGGAGATGGTCACTGCCTGTGACTAGTATGGCATGAATATTACTTGCCACTTATCAGCCCAAACCTGGATATTGGCAGTGTCTTGCCACATTCAGGCATGGTTTGCTTTAGTGTCTGAGAAGTCAAGAATGGTGCTGAACATTTTGCATGAACAGCAAACATCCCCACTTCAGACATTGTGATGAAGGGAAGGTCATTGGTGAAACAGTGATGATGGTTGAACGAGGATATTACCCTAAGAAATGCTTTCAGAGGTGTTCTAATGTTGAAAGGATTGACCACCAACAACCACAATCATCTTCCTATGTGCCAGGTATGAATCCAACCAGCAAAGAGTTTTCGTTCCATTGATTCCAATTTTGCTAGGACTCCTTGATGCCATATTTGGTCAAATGCGGCCTTGATTCCAGCAGCATTCACTCTGACCTCATCTCTGGAATTCAGTTTCTTTTGTCTACATTTGAACCAACATTGCAATAAGGTCAGGTGTCAAGTGATCTGTCAAAAACCAAATCTTGAATGTCGATCTTGAGGTTATTGCTCAGCATTTGTTATTTATTAGCACTGTTGATGATGCCTTCCTTTACTTTATTGATGATTAAGAGTAGACTGATGAGGCAGTAATTAATTGGGTTGGATTTGTCCTGGGTTTTGGATACAGGACATACTTGGACAACTTTCCACATTATTGGGTAAATGCTAGTGTTGCAGTTTTACTGGAGCAGCATGACTGGGGGAATGACAAGTCTCGAGCACACATCTGCAGTACCATTGCTGGAATGTTGTCAGGGACCACATCCTTCCCAGAATTCAGTGTCTCTAGCTATTACTTGAAAAAAAAACAAATTGGCATTTATGATTCTGGGACCTCTGAAGGACACCAAGATGGATCCAACATGGACTTAACATTTCTAGCTGTAAATTATTTCAAATGCTTAAGCCTCATCTTTTGGACTGAGCTTGGCTCCCCCCTCATTGAAGATGGAGACATTTGTGTTTCTTCATCCTTCAGTGAGTTGTTTAATTATTCACCGTCATTCATAACTGGTGTAGCAGTACTGTAGAGTTTAGATCTGATCAGTTGGATGTGGAATTACTTAGACTGGACTGTCTCTTACTGCTTACACTGGCATGCAAGGAGTCCTGCTTAGTAGCTTCACAAGTTTCACTTCATTTTTAGGTGTACCTGGTTTTTTTCCTGACATGCCCTCCTCCATGAATTCATTATTGAACCAGGGTTGATCACTTAGTTTGATGGTAATGGTAGAGCGGGGGATATGCCAGGCCATGAAATTGCAGTTTGTTTTTGAGTACAATGTGGCTGTAGCCGATTGCCCACCATGCCTCAGGGATGCTTCGTCTTGAATTGTTCAATGAGGCTATTGAATTGGATGATCAGCCATGATGAATAGCAGAGCAGGCTCGAAGGGCTGAGTGGCCTCCTCCTGCTCCTATCTTCTATGTTTATATGCCTCTGTTTACCCAATTTACACATTGTCAGTGCCACACAGTACATTGGAAGAATAGGCCACACTGCAAAGACAGGGTTTTGTTTTAACAAGGACTGTGCATGATCATTCTTACCAATAGTGACACGAGCAGATGCATCGGCAGCAGGCAGATGACAAGAATGAGGTCAATATGTTTTTTCCCTTTTGCTGGTTCCTTCCCCATGTGCTTCAAACTTTGTCTATCAGCAATGTCCTTCTGGACCCAACCAGCTCAGTCCACAGTGATGTTTCAAATCACTCTTGATGATTTACATTGAAGTTGCCTACCCAGGCTAGGTTATATACCCTTGCTGCACTCAGTGCTTCTTCAAAGTTGTGTTCAACATGAAAGAGCACTGCTTTATTGGCTGAGGGGAAGGGCAGGTTACATGGTAAATCTTAAGAACTTTAGAACTAGAAGCAAGAGTAGACGATTCTCAAACCTGCTCTGACATTTGAGATAATCGTGGTTGATCTCATCTCAGCCTCAACTCCACTTTCCTGCCCAGTCTCTATAACCTTTCAACCCATTGCTAATTAAAAATCTGCCTATTCGCTCCTTAAATTACTCAATGTCCCAGCACTCTGGAGTAGTGAATTCCACAGATTTACAAGCCTTTCAGAGAAATAATTTCACCTCATCTCTGTTTTAAATTGGTACTTCTTATCCTAGAACTATGACCTCTCATTCTAGATTGCCCCACATGAGGGAACATCCTTTCTATGTCTACTTTGTCAACCTCCTTTAGCGTTTTACAGACCTCAGTTAAGATAAATTGTCCTCCCAGTTAGGGAATTGAACCCCAGTTTCCCATTTGCTGGACAGGGATACTAACCACTAAAACACTGACCAGGCAAACAAATGCCATCAGGAGGTTTCTTTCCCTACATTTGATCTGATGCCACGAGTGTCATTGTTCAGAGTCAACATCGTGTAATGTCAGGTCAACTACCTACTGACGGTATTGTACAGTTTCACTCCCTTTCCTGGGGCTATCCTGCCGGTGGTCAGGACATACCCAGGGGCAGTGGTGGTTTTACCTATGACAGTAAATGTAAGGTATGAATCTGTGCGTATCACTATCTCAGGCTGTTGCTTGACTCATCTGTGAGATGGCTCTCCTAATTTTGACACTAGCTTCCAGATGTTAGTAAGGAAGGCTCCGTGGGGCTGTGTTTTCCATTGTCATTTCCTGTACCTAGGTCAATGCCAGGTCCAGTTTCATTTCTTTTTGACACAATAATAGTGCACCAAACATGTAGGCTATGTTTAAACTCCAGCAAGGTACCAGCTTAACAACTTTGCAAATATAATTTAAAACACACAGTCTGCTGTTTTAAGATTCTTTACTATTCTCTCAAAAGCACTGAAAGTCCTCATGAATTTTTTCAAAAACAGGAACATGTCTGCATGCCGTTTAAAATGTTCCTTTTCTGTACTTTTTTCTTTTGACAGATGATCAACAGAAATTATATCATACATTCCGTGGTTGAGCAATCCTTTGAGTACATGTAAATGAAATAAAAACACACCCAAGTCTGTTCAGCATCAATTTGGATTAAGAATAACAACATAATTGAGCCAAAACATACCATTCATGCTCAAGTTAATTTTAAAGCAAATAAGTATAACTTAATTATTGAAAATTTAAGTCATTCATTGTTAACTCTCCAAATTATGTTATACAAGTTATCCAATTAAATCAGTATGCATTTGTTTTAGCAATAAATCAATATTTAATTCTCAGATTTTGGACCTCTTGACCATGGATGACCATGAATATGTTATCAAAATAAATGTTACTATCAGTATAAATATCAATGTAGAAAAGTTTATTACAGAAAGCCAGAACTAAAGTTAGATGTCTGATGGAGGAACTTATTAGCCACTTCATTTGACAAAGACATCTTTCTCTTCAAGTGAACAGAAGGTTGCAGACATCTATAACACTCTACCAATTAATAGACTCCTCATATTCACGCATCAAGAGTTATATCTTTTTATTCATTCTTGCAATGTAGATAACAGTGGTGAGGCTGGCATTTGTGGTTCATCTCTAATCTCCTTTGGAACTGATTGATTGTCTAGGCCTTTTCAGAGGGAAGTTAAGAGGCAACAACATTGCTGTTTGTCTAGAATCATAGTTAGACCAGACCTGATAAGGACAGCAGATTTGCCTCTCTAAAGTACATTAGTGAACCAGATGGGCTTTTACAATCATCAACAATGATAATATAGTTGCTGTGAGGCTCACCCTTTTTATTCAACACCAGGTTGTAGTACAACCGATTTATTTGGAAGCACTAGTTTTCGGAGCGCTGCTCCTTCATCAGGTGGTTGTGGAGTATAAGATTGTAAGACACAGAATTTATAGCAAACATTTACAGTGTAATGTAACTGAAATTATATCTTGAAAAAGACCCAGATTGTTTGTTAAGTCTCTCATCTTTTAGAATGACCATGTTGGTTTCAGTTCTTTTGTTATGTAAATCACAAACCTTTTTTAAAAAGTTGCATTATCAAGTGAACTTTGACAATTGCTGTCATGTCGGCCCAGATAATACATTGAAGGTGTGAGCTGCCCTGTGTGAGACTGTCTGTGCCACAAAGGTCAGACTGATTCTCACCTAAAAAACAGATTTACAGAATCTTACATGGATTCATGCAGTTTTTGAGCAAAGTAAAATGTAATTCCACAAGTACAAATTATCTCCACAAACTTATATGTGTATATGTGCATGGAATGTGACAGGCACCCAGAAGTACTCAAGGATGCCCTCATAAGAATGGGGTACAATGCTCAACTCATCGATTGCCAATTCCAACATGCCCCAGCGAGGAACCGTAATGATCTCCCTCAGGAGACAGACACGAGCTGCAACTGACAGGGTACCTTTCGTTGTCCAGTACTTCCCAGGAGCTGAAGAACTACACTATGTCCTTCACAGCCTGCAACACATTATCAATGAGGATGAGCACCTCGCCAAAACCTTCCCTATACCTCCACTTCTCATCTTTAATCAGCCACCAAACCTCAAACAGATCATTGTTCATAGCAAACTCCCCGGCTTTCAGGACAATACCATACAACCTTGTCACAGTAGACACTGCAAGACATGTCAGAATGTCAACACAGATACCACCATTACCCGTGGGGACATCTCCCACCATGTACATGGCAGGTACTCGTGTCACTCAGCCAACGTTGTCCATCTCATACGCTGCAGGCAAAGGTGCCCTGAGGCATGGTACATTGGGGAAACTGAGCAGAGACTACGGCAACGAATGAATGGGCACAGCACAACAATCAACAGACAGGAGTGTTCCCTCCCAGTCGGAGAACACTTCAGCGCTCTGGGACATTCAACCTCAGACCTTCGGGTGACCATCCTCCAAGGCGGACTTCAGGACAGGCAACAATGAAAAGTGGCCAAGCAGAGGTTGATAGTCAAGTTCAGAACCCATGGGGATGGCCTCAACTGGTACCTTGGGTTCATGTCACACTACAGGTGACCACACACACACACACACAATCTCGCAGACATTTACCCCTTTACACTCACACACAAAGACACACTCTCTCACAGACATTCATAACCCCATGCCCTCCCCCAACACACACACCCACATGCACACATACACATATAAGCTTGTGGGGTGAATTTGTACTTGCCATTTTATTTTGCTCAAAAACTGCATGAATCCATGTGAGTTTCTGTTGATCGTTTTTTAGATTAGAATCAGTCTGACCTTTGTGGCACAGACAGCCTCACACCTTCAATGTATCATCTGGGCCAACATGACAGCAATTGTTCAAGTTCACTTGAGAATGTAACTTTTAAAAAAATGTTTTGCGATTACATATGAAAGAACTGAAATCAACATGGTAATTCTAAAAGATGAGAGACTTCACAAACAATCCTGATCTTTTTCAATATATAATTTCAGTTACATCACACTGTAAACTTTTGCTATAAATTCTGTGTCTGACAAGCTTATACTCCACAACCATCTGATGAAGGAGCAGCGCTCCGAAAACTAGTGCTTCCAAATAAACCTGTTGGACTATAACCTGGTGTTTGTGATTTAACTTTGTACACCCCAGTCCAGCACCAGCATCTCCAAATCATGCCTTTTTTATTTAAGATTTTAAATTCAAATTTCACAGTTGTTGTACAGGATTCTAACCCTTGTCCCCAGAAGATTAGCCTGGCATTGTGAATTATTAGTTCAGTGACATTACCACAATGCCACCTCAAAGTAGAGCAGTTAGAATACAACCTGTGCATGTTATATTGTGCCATTAGACCAATACCTTTGGATCAGCAGAAGGGTTACATAATTGCAAAGGAATCTAATTTTAAAGGTACGACATGTTGGCTGGCTGCATTCATGCCGTGAGAGAGGTCTGTGCTGCATGTCTGTTGGTGACGTTTTAAATTCAGACACCTCTCCATTATTTTTGTTTCAGGTTACTCATCCTATCAAGGGACATGGTATGAGGGCTGATGCCCGAAACGTCGATTCTCCTGCTCCTTGGATGCTGCCTGACCTGCTGCACTTTTCCAGCAACACATTTTCAGCTCTGATCTCCAGCATCTGCAGTCCTCACTTTCTCCACAAGACACAATCTCATATCCAATCCTTAAAGAGTCATAAAGTCATACAACATGGAAAAAGACCTTTCAGTCCAATGAGTCCACACTGACCATGTTCTCAAATTAAACTAGTTCCACCTGCCTGCATTTGACCCATATCCCTTCAAACCTTTCCTTTTCATGTACTTATCCAAATGTTTTTCAAACATTGTAACCATACCTGCATCCACCACTTTCTCAGGCAGTTCATTTCACACACGAACCACTCTCACTGTAAAAAAGTTGCCCCTTCATGTCCTTTTTAAACCTTCCTCCTCCATATTTGAAAATTAAGGAAGTTGGATTGGCTGAGACAGAACTGGAAATGTTAGAATGGAGTTCAATGAATGATGCCATTTCACTGGGTCCTCACTGGATGGACTGCTGGGGACTATAAGGAGGCAAAGGGAGATCACCTTCCTTCACAACTGGAGAAAACGATTTACTGCTGCAACAATTCAAAGTTACAGGCTGTAAAGAGAGGCCAGTAATGTGAAAATTATGTTATGCTTCTTGACTCATTGCAAGTGGGAAAGGATAGCACAGTTAAAATTGCATGTGGTCTGCTTTGCACATCCCCCCCATACCTTCCCTCAACATTCTCAATCATACTCCATCACATCACTCCACATTCAGTTGCATAAATGGACAGAAAACAGAGGGAGACATTCAACACTTTGAGCTCGCCCATTCAATCTTTATAAAGACAGTATGTAAATACATTGGATGCAGTTCAGAGTAGGTTTATTAGCCTAATACCCAGAATGGTTGAGTTGTCTTATAGGGAAAGGTTAGACAAGCTAGGATTATAACCATTGAAAATTCGAGGAGTAAGGGATGAATTGATCAAAAAATACAAGTTCCTGACGTGTTTTGACACCTGAGGAGCAACAGAAGATGTATATCGTGCATTCATACACAAGAGGGTGCATAAGAATCCGACTTTAAGGGATTCAAGATGGCAGCGACCTAGTAGGTCTGCCCTACTGAGCTCTGCAACAGAACCCAGACAAGGTGGTGCACTCACCCTCCCTTTATTACCCTGTGGTAGAGATTGTTATTTTTTGACCCCAGAATTGTTCAGTATTAGCTAGAAAAATGACTAAAGGAAAGGGACTGTGAGGATTGCAGCAAGCTGGGCACTCCCCTGCAACAACGTACATGCTCGTGGCCATGGCGTTGGCCTCCATGAATGCCCCAGGGACTTACCTGTGGAGCAGAGTATAGTATCGGAGGTTGTGAAACTCCCAGAGAAGATCAATTCAGCGATGGAGGAGACACAGGCCAAGCTGGAACTAATCTCGGTCATGCTGCAGAAGCATGACCAGGAGATCCAGCGTCTTGGGCAGTGCGTCATGGAAGTGGAGCAACAGACCGCAGCCTCCGAAACCGCAGTGGAATCCTCGTCGGGTCAGCTCCAGGCCCTGGACAGCAGGTATGGGCCTTGGAGGAGCAGGTCGACAACCTCGAAAATCAAGGCCTTCAGAAGAACATCCGTCTGGTGGGGCTTCCGGAATGGGAGGAGGAAGGCCAGCAATGGCTCCCACAGTTTTTGAAGCTGTAAATCTAGGCAGGCCAGGTGCGGGTCAGAGTGCACAGGCCCAGATCAGATCAGCGCCTCTGCCCGGTCCTCGTGAAACTCTAGCATTACAGAGATAAGCAAATGGTGCTGGAAGCCTCCAGAGTGCTCGGGAAGGATCCACAGGCTATGATATACAAAGGATCACAAATTATGCATTTCCAAGACTTTTCTATGGTCGTGATTTGTAAGAGGAAGGCTGTTGATGAGGTAAAAAGGCAGTTGAAGGACTTGAATATCTAGTATTCCATAAGATATCCAGCAATATTACGTATCAGCCACTGAGGGTCTGTGTTTAGTTTGGACTCACCATAAAAGGATTTCCTGGATTCCTTAAGATAGACTGGTTGGCTCGAATAATATGTACAATGATGTTTACTTTGTTTTTTCTGTAATTTGCCTGGTTTGCCTGGTTTACCTGGTTGTTGGGGTTTTTTTAATATGTGTGGGGGTCATAAGATTTTTTTTCTTTTTCTTTCTCTTCTCCCTTCTCTCTCCCCTCCCATTCTCTTTTTTTCTCATCATTTCTTTTTGTTTTTCTCTCTTGGAATGGGATGGGGGTACGGTTGGGGGAGGCGGGGGTTATGTATTATCAGTTCTACTAGGAGTGCCTAGGGTTACAGTATGGATGGGATGGGTTGGGTGCCCACTTTTAACTTTCTTGTTATAAGATGTGTGTAACTTTTTCTTACTTCGTGTTGTCGGGGCTGGGGTTCGGCTTCAGCTAGGAGGAGCCATGGAGGAGTGAGTGGGTAGTATAAGCCACCCTGTGGGCAAGGGGTAAAGTCTCCTTTCATTTGTGTTATATGTTGGTATGTTGTAGAAATAGCTGTTAGAAATTTTTATTTCGTAGTTCTGGTCATTGTATTTTTAAATTAATATGAATTGTTTGCTGTTTTCACTCTGTGCGCAGAGTGGGGTTCTTCCTCCATGAACTGTCTCGGACAGCTATGGCTAGCCATTCATTTAAATGATGCACCTGGAATGTTAAGGGGAGTCATTCACCAATTAAGAGATAAAAGATCATTTCAAGTCTTAGAAAAGAGAGGGTCGATGTAGCCTTACTGCAAGAAACACATTTAACCGATAATGAGCACTTGAAATTATAGCAGGGAAGGTTCGGACGAGTGTTTTTCTCATGCTTTAATTCGAAAAGTAGAGCAGTTGCTATACTCATCCAGAAGAACCTCCCATTTCAACTACTGGACAAAATTAAGGATGAACATGGGTGGTTTATGATTCTTAAACTTTAATACATGGAGAGGAATAGGGGATTTTAATGTATATTGCCCTCTGGCACATCCCCTCAAAGTTTTAACGGATGCGCTTTCCAGGTTGATGGCCCTTTGCGGCACGTCACACAATTATTGGGGGAGACTTTAATCAACTTATTTACCCTGAAGCGGACAGGATGCCTAGAGCCCTTGAGGGTATGTCCCCACAATCCAGGCATTTGGTGGACCTGAACAGGGAGCTGGGGGTTGGTGGAGGTGTGGAAATGTCTTCACCACGAAGGTCGGGATTTCACTTTTTTCTCGAATCCACGTAAGTTATATACCAGAATTGACATGTTATTTGTCCCATCGACCTTTTTGAATTCAGTGCTGTCTTGCAGAATCGGGAACATAGCCATTTTCGATCATGCGGCAATGTACGTGGAAGTCAAGGCCGGTGGTAATGGAACAGGCTTGCGGCAACGGTGCATGGATCCTTTCCTCTCGAAGGAGAGCAAGTTTATAGAATATCTTTTGTGGGAATTTAAATCTTTTGGGACCTTAATTTGGGTACAGCCAGTAATCCATTGGTGCTCTGGGAGACTACAAAGGCCGATGCACGGGATTTGATTATTTCTTACTCGGTGACATGGAAGAGGCATGGGGAGAGCAGCAGCATTTGCTCAAAGCCCGGCTGAAGGCAGCTGAGTTCGCATACTTTGACAGACCATCTGTAACCAAGTTGCAGCAGATTACAGCCCTCAGGGCTACTTTGAATGCCATGCTCACCCAGACAGCAAAGAGGGAAATCTCTTTTGCAAAAAAGAGGTTATTTGAGTATGGCGATAAAGCAGGTAGATATCTAGCATACCCAGCCAGAAAGAAGAAAGTCCCCCAATCTATCACATTGATCAGAGAGAGTGCCGGTACTCTTACTTGCAATGCCAAAAAAATTAGCACAGCATTTAGGAAGTTCTGCTCTGACCTGTACCAGTCGGAGGGCTGTGAGGACAGATTGGCGAAGATGGAATCCTTTTTTAAGACCCTGGAACTTCCAGCTGTAACTTCAGAGCAGGTTTCTTTTCTAAATGCCCCCCTGACAATCCAAGAAATACAGAAGGCAGTTTCAGAGTGGTAAAGCACCTGGTCCGGATGGATTTCAAAGTGGGTTTTATAAGGAGTTTAGAGACATGCTGGCCGGGCCACTGTTGGATATGTACAACTACTCATACAGTCAGCACTGCCTCCCATCCTCTCTGAGAGAAACAAATATTTCTCTTATTCTCAAGAAAGGGAAAGCCCCAGAGGATTGCACTTCATACAAACCCATATCGTTACTGAACGTGGTTTTTAAAATTCTGTCGAAAATGCTAGTGTTAAAGTTGGAGAGGATTTTGCCCTTCGTTGTAAAGGAGCAGACAGGTTTTATTACGGTTTGTAGCTCTACTAATAACATTAGAAGTGTATTAAACATGGTCCAGGTAAGCCATCAAGGGTTGATTCTGGGCTTGATAGTCTCCCTGGATGCAGAGAAAACATTTGACTGGGTGGAATGGCCATTCCTCTTTTATGTACTGGAGCGGTTTGGTGTTGGAGGGGTTTTTCTCAGGTGGACAGTGTTATATAGTGACCTGAAAGCGATGGTTCTCACTAATGGTATGAAGTCAGACAATTTTAGTATCGGCAGAGGCAGCCAACAAAGGTGCCCTCTCTCGCCGCTATTATTTACATTGGTGATTGAGCCATTGGCAGGGGTCATCCAGAGGGACCCAATATAACCAGGAGGTTAGATCAGGCGTTTAAGATCACCCTTAGGCGGATGACATTTTTCTCTTTTTAACTGATCCAATGATATCTGTGCCCAGTTTAATACAGATGATTAATCTATTTGGTTTGTTTTCGGGGTATAAAATTAATTTTATGAAGTTGGAAGCCATGGCTGTGGGGGGGCCTTATTAGAATATCCAATTTTGGGGATGGAATTCGTTTCCCTTTCAGGTGGTCGCAGGGAGGTTTCTTGTATTTCGACATATTTCTCACCCCGGCCTTCAATCAATTATATAAAGCTAACTTTGTGCAGTTGCTAGAGAAGATAAGGCAGGACCTTCGGCGCTGAGAGGATCTTCCAGTGTCGTTATTGGGTAAAATAGCTCTGGTCAAAATGAATGTTCTTCCTCGTTTATTATATCCCATGCAAATACTGCATAGGCAAGCACTACAGAAGCTTTACAGTTGGTTTGGATCTTTCATCTGGCATTATAGGTGGCTTCTTATTAAGCTGGCCAAATTGCAACTTCCGCAGGGAATGGGAGGT
Organism: Chiloscyllium punctatum; assembly: GCF_047496795.1. Taxonomy (NCBI): domain Eukaryota; kingdom Metazoa; phylum Chordata; class Chondrichthyes; order Orectolobiformes; family Hemiscylliidae; genus Chiloscyllium; species Chiloscyllium punctatum. The sequence continues at coordinate 132,596,278 of NC_092741.1, read as the reverse complement.
TTTGATTTCCTGGACTTTAAGAAATATCAACTGAGTTCCTTACTATCCTATGTGGCTGACTGGGCTTGCCAAGACCTGCGGTCAATCTGGCTGGACATCTGGCAAAATGCCCCCTCATCAATTTGTTGTTTATGGACAATGTGAGGACTGTTATGGACCATTGCAGAAATCCAATTGTCCTTAACACGGTTAAAGCATGGAGAATGATGCGAATGAGGGCAACTTACAAGAAACTACTCCTTTCACTCACATATTAGGAATGTTAGGAATCTGACTGGGGTTGATGGACTCTGGCTTTAAGTTCTGGGAGTCTAGAGGAGTCTCCTGTTTGGGAGATTTATTTGACAGGGAGGTCAGGAATATGAACTATCTAGGAGGGACCTTTTTTGTTACTTTCAGGTTAGGAACTTTATACAGAAAAAGACTACACTGATGGTTAGACCCTATAAGTCGGATATGAAGGGGAGAGTGCTTCGGTCCATGGGCGCTCGCTCGTACAACACCCTCTATCACTTGTTAGGAGGCAATGTTTCAAAGTACATAGAGCGGCTATGCGGAATCTAGACTCAGGAATTGGGGGTGGAAATCGCATTAGAGGTGTGGGAGGATATTTGGGAGAATGTAAGGAAGATTTTGATTTGTAACAGGATGCCGGATAGCAATTGAAGGTACTCCACAGATCTCATTTGGGAATGGAGCGGCTTGTAAAATTTAAGACAGAATCATCCCTCAATGTGCCCCAAATGTAAAATAGATGTTGGCACTCGTACTTATTGCTTGTTTGTTTGCTTTTATTGTCATTCCACAAGCTTTGCAGGTATGGGGTTGCCACAGTGAGTGTTTTGGAAGGGGTAGTGGGAACTGAGGTTAAAGTGGATCCAGTGTCCCTCCTCTTGCGCTTGCCAAATCTCCCTTCTTTGGACACATGTGGGAAGAAACTGTTGAATATTCTTTCATTCTGTGTGAGGAAGAACATTCTAATGAGCTGGGTTTCAGAGAATTCCCCCAGGACTCTCGGGGTGGCGTAGATTAATTATGGAGCACATCCCCCTGGTCTTCCTTACAAGCATGGTGTGCCAGAAAATGGAACTGTTTTATAGAACATGGTGGCCCTTTCTGAACTATATAGACGCAGCCTTTTTGGCTATAATGGTCAGGATCTTTGTGCCTTTGTGTCGTCATGAGGGCCATATCTGGCAATCTGGAGGCCCTGGGAGGAAGAATCCCAAATAAATATAGGTTTTCCTTCCATGCTCCTGGTGGTGGGGAGCTTTGGTGGGATTGCACTGATCATGGTAACTTAACTGAATGTAATTTAATTTGCCTTGGTACAACTTGGTTTAATTTAGCATTTTTTAGTTATTTATTGAATTGTAGTTTTTGTAGGTTTTTTTTCTCTATCTCTCAGTGGTTTGTGGAGTAGAATAGTAGTTTGTTTGCTGTAAATGTCATTATATTATAAGGTTGTTACACTATTTTGTAATGATTTTCTAATTTTGTAAAAAATTTTAAATTGTTTTATCTCAATAAAAGTATTTATTTTAAAAAAGTTTGATTTAAATGTTACAGCATGCTATTAGGACAATGGACAGGATGCATCCTATTCAGAGAATCTAAAACCTCTGTTTTAATATCAGAGGTCACCCACTTAAAACAATGATAAGGAGAAATTGTTTTCTCTCAGAGCATCATCTCTTCCTGTAAAGGTGGTGAAAGCAGAATCCTTAAATAGTTTTAAGGCAGAGGTAGCTGGATACATTTTTGTTAAGAAAAGTGTTGAAACGTTATCAGGAGTCGGTGGGAATGTGGATTCAGGTTTATAACCAGATCCATCATGACCTTACTCTGTGGTGGAGCAGGTTCCAAAGGTTGAATGGCCTACTACTCCTCCTGACTTGTATGTTCCTCCTCAATATGATTGTGGCAAAGATTTTGTGGTTAAAATCAATGATTGCCGTTTGCAGAAGGGAATTCTAAATTTCCAATATACTGTCTGCGTAGAAACATTTAGATAGCTTGTTCTTTAAGATCTTGTTCTAATTTTTGGATTATGCTTCCTAAATTCCCCAGCCAGTGGAAACAGAATTTCTTCATTTACCAGACTGACTCCCTTTAATATCTTGAAGCTTTGATCAGATCACCTCTGAACCTACTGAATTCCAAAGAATACAGCCCTGGATTGTACAATCTCTCCTTAAATTTTTAACATTTAAGATCCAGGGATCACTCAGGTAAATCTATGCTGCACTCCCTCCAAAAAATGCATCATTCCTAGGGCGTACTGAGCTGAAGAGTGTCGTGCTGGAAAAACACAGATGCTGCCTGACCTGCTGTGCTTTCCCAGCACCACACTTTTCTACTCTGATCTCCAGCATCTGCAGACTTCACTTTCTCCTAAGGTGTACTGACCAGAACTGTTGATAGTACTCCTGCTGTGGTCCAACCATGACTCTGTAGAGCTGAAGCATGGCATTGAAAGACAGTACATGATTCTGCTGGGATATTTTCTGGGTAGGATTTACTGCGAACAACCCTCCTTGTTATACTAGTGTCTGGGGTTTGCTGGTGTTCAGTGGTGAAGGATTCACCACCAATAGGTTATCAACAGAAGAGGCATGTATTTGAGTAACCAGAAGCAATTTACTTCATGATAGTACAACAGCAATTTGCATTATGCTCAGTGGTTAGCACTGCTCCTGCACAGCGCCAGGGACCCAGGTTTAAATCCTGCCTCAGATGATTGTTGGTTCCTTCCCACAATCCAAAGATATGCAGGTCAGGTGAATTGGCTGTGCTAAATTGCCCATAGTTGCAGGTGCGTTAATCAGAGGGAAATGGGCCTCAGTGAGTTACTCTTCAGAAGGTCAGTGTGGACTTGTTGGGCTGAAAGGCCTGTTTCCACAATGTCTATAATCTAATTCAGTTCAAAACTGATTCACAACATTAATACGAGATAAAAGACATTATTATCTCCTAGTAACTAGATTTATGCCACATATATGTAGACTGCAGAACTAATGAACTGGTTGAAGATATTAATAGGAGAATAGAGGGATACGGATCCTGTAAGTGAAGACAGTTTTATTTTGAAAGGGCAAAATTTGCAGGTACAGGCACAGAGGGCTGAAGGGCCTGTTCCTGTGTTGTAATATTCTTTGCTTTGTTTTTGTTCTAAATAAAAAATACAACTAACAACACGTTAGAACTGACTGGCTCCTCTCAGAGACAGAGACAGTTGTTTAAACATCAGTGGGCAGAGATGTTTTAAAACTTTTGAGTGAAACATTTCAGGCCAAATATCTTATAAAAGACATGACTTCTGTCAACTTGTATTCTAATCCTCCAGATTTAAAGACCATCATTCCATCAGTCTTTTTGACTGGTTTTATCTACCTGTTTGACTCTTCTTACTGATCTGTGGGCTGGAACTAACAAGTTGCTTTGGGCCTTCAATGTCTTGGTGTTTTCACCATTTAAAAAGCACTGTTTAATTCCTTTTTAAGTCCAAATTGAATGATATTTTTTACTTCCTGAAATTGAAATCCATTTGCTAATCATTTGCTTAATATGTCAATTTTTTTTGCATTTTTATGCTTCAATCTAGAATCTATATGGTGCAATCTAACTTTACATCATCAGCATTTTAAATATGTGGCTTTCTATGCTATCAAGTTGTTAATAAATACCATGAGAAAGATTTTAAAAACACATGGGGACTTTTTTATGCAGAGAATTGTTCGTGTGTGGAATGAACTTCCAGAGGAATGTTTAAAAGACATTTAGATAAGTATATGAATAATGAACTAGCCATGTGGATACAGAACTGACTCAAAGGCAGAAGATGGAGGGTGGTGGTGAAGGGTTACTTTTCAGACTGGAGGCCTGTGACCAATGGTGAGTCACAAGGATCAGTGCTGACTCCACTTTTTTTCATCATTTATATAAATGATTTAGATGTAACATATGAGGTATAGTTAGCAAGTTTGCAGATGACACCAAACTTCAAGGTGTAGTGGAATGAAGAAGGTTATCTCAAAGTACAACAGGATCTTGATCAGATGGGCCACTGGGCTGAGGAGTGGAAGATAGAGTTTAATTTAGATGTATGTGAGGTGCTGCATTTTTGAAAGGCAAATTGGGGCAGGACTTATACACTTAATGGTAAGGTCCTGGGGAGTGTTGCTGAACAAAGAGACCTTGGGATGCAAGATCATAGCTCCTTGAAAGTAGAGTCCCAGATAGACAGGATAGTGAAGAAGGCATTTGGTGCGCTTGTTTTTATTGCAGCTATACAGGACATTGGTTAGGCCACTTTTGGAATACTGCGTGCAATTCTGGTCTCCCTGCTATAGGAAGGATGTTGTGAAACTTAGAAAGGTTCAGAAAAGATTTACAAGGACATTGCCAGGGTTGGAGGGTTTGAACTATAGGGAGAGGCTGAATAGACGGGAGTGATTTTCCCTGGAGCGCTGGAGGCTGAGGGATAACCTTGTAGAGATTTATAAAATCATGAGAGTCTTGTAAATGGTAGTGCGCATACGGAATGAGCTGCCAGAGGAACTGGTGAAAGCTGGTACAATTATAACATTTAAAAGGCATCTGGATGGGTATATGAATAGAAAAGGCTTCAAGAAATATGGGCCAAATGCTGGCAAATGGGACTAGATTTATTTAGGATAACTGGTTGGCATGGACAAGTTGGACCAAAGGATCTGTTTCCATACTGTACAGCTCCATGACCCATCGGATTCTTTTTAAATCTTTCCCCTCACACCTTATACCAATACCCCCTAGTTTTGCATTCCCCTACCTTGGGGAAATGATTTTGGCTATACCTGTCATAATTTTATGTTTATGTTTGTGTCTCCTTCTTGTCCACTCAGCTTTGGTGTCTCTAATTGTTATGGCTTTCTGAACTCCACCTGTCTCAGCCTTTGTTCTCTACATTGCTACGGTAGGCATTATGAGTGGCACAAACAGCCTTCAGTCTGCTCTGCTCCAGGGAGAAAAGTCCCGGTCTATCCAGCCTCTCCTTATAACTCAAACCCTCCAGTCTTGGTAATATTGTAAGCACTCCAAAATGTGGCCTCACCAATACCTTGTACGGCTGTGACATGATGTCCCAACTCGTATACTCAGAGCTCTGACCAATGAAGGTGACATTGACAAGCACCTTCTATACCAATTTGCCCACCTGTGACACCACTTTTAAGGAACTATGTCCCTAAAGCCCCAGGTGTCTAAATTCGTAAGCAATCCACAGGGCCCTGCCATTAACTGTATAAGTCCAATTTGTTTCTAGCAAAGTTCTAAAATAATCTGGATGTAAGAAATTGAGACCAGTGCTACTTTTGACAGCAGCTGTAACCAGTTTCAAAAAGGAGCAGGTCTTCTAACAGGAAATTACAGATGTTCACCAGAACCTGACTCAGAGTGGCTTGAGTCAGACCAGCCATGAAACAGGAGAATTTGTTTGCTATCCAGTGATATAAGTAACCCTGTCTCTGTACTTGAATAAAAGCTCCAACCTTGGGCAATGTTGCGTGGAGGGAAAGGAGCAAAGCTTCCTAATGTTCAAGGGACCTCCAGCCTATATCTATAGGGAAGTGGGGGCAGAGAAAAATCCAAATGAGATGAAATGTCTATTCAAATAAATAACAGCAAGTAACAAAAGTAGAGATAGCACCAAGGCATTCATAATGCCTGCCATAGCAATGTAGAGAACAAAGGCTGAGACAGGTGGAGTTCAGAAAGCCATAACAATTCGAGACACCAAAGCTGAGTGGACAAGAAGGAGACACAAACATAAAGAAAGATCAGAATTTTGTTTGAAGATTGCAGGCTACATTTTTGCTTATCTCCCTTGAGCGTGATGTTTCGGTTGGAGGATTGGTTGATCAATTGCAATGCTATAAGTGGCATAACCAGAAAGGAGCAACAAGCATTTCAAATTGTATACTTTGGATACCAGGATTCTTGTAGGCATGGATAGACAATAAAAATCCTGGTCCAACATCGGAGTAGAACTTCCAGATGTTCTATTGCTGAAAAGAAGCACATAAAACATTTGTCTTGCACTCATCAGGACAAATGCAAGAATGCAAATTTTTTGTGATTACAACAAATTATACGAACAGGAAAAAAAATGTGCTGATTAGCTAACCTGATTGACACTGATTGGCTGCAGCACTGCATAAGGAATAGGTAACTGTGGGGTCCTCAAGCTCCCACATAATGCAATAATATTCTTATTGTCTACAGAGAATGGGTCCTTGTGTTTGAATTTATGTCACTACTTTAAGCAAGCATACATGAGGTATGTTATACACTTGACTGTTGATCTTAAATTAGTTCTTAATATAATTACTAGTGCACTAAGGTTGTTCAGCAAGTGTCGCCTAATTACAAAATAATAGCTAAGAGTAGACATTTTGTTTTGAGTTATTTCAAGAGCAAACTGGTTCAGTCCAGCATTTACTCTGACTATTACAAATAACTGAAGGAACATTCCTTTTGACACAATTGTACAATTAGGTAAAAACAATGACTGCAGTTGCTGGAAACCAGATTCTGGATTAGAGTGGTGCTGGAAAAGCACAGCAGTTCAGGCAGCATCCGAGGAGCAGGAAAATTGACGCTTCAGGTCTGAAACGTCGATTTTCCTGCCCCTTGGACGCTACCTGAACTGCTGTGCTTTTCCAGCACCGCTCTAATCCAAAATTGTACAATTGCCGAGACACATGGCCTGCATATCTGGCATCCTATTACCATTGATGGAATCTTACAGCCTCATTTTTATTTCCAAATTTATTTAACTCCAGCTATTTTTAAGCAATATATAGCTGATAGATAGTTGTAGAATGGCTGACCAATAAGCCTATTAAAACAAGGTACTGGCTCATAAAGTGAGAGAAGATTTATTGTGTATTTAAAGGGAATAGGATAATTTCCTGACAGTGGCCAAAATAAGTGCATTTAGCAAGTAGGAGGTTATTAGAGGCTGAATTCCCTCAGTCAATGTGATCTCTGGATTGCCTTCTCCATTAGGGATAATTACAAGCATTTTTTTCCTTAATATAGGTTTTTCTTCAGTATCTCTTTTGTGTGTCAGAAGTGTTTGCATGACTGGGAAAGGAAGAAAGATAATGGGAGGGGTAAAAGATCAATTAAGGTGATGGCATACAGAAGCAATACTATGGCAGTCTGGAACAAGCTTGTTGGATCAGCTGGTTTCTAATCTTTTTATTTATAAGTTTGCATGTTTCTTTCATGGTTGGAGCATGATCTGACAATGCTCCTGTTTTCTTTTTTGAATTTATCTTTTTTGAAGTTTGACAGTGCTATAGCAATTTTTTTTTTCCCATAAGGATAAGGATATTTCACAGTGAAAACATTTCCTAACCTTGAACCCATTTCTCAGATTAATGGCTGGAATGTGAGCTGATGAATTAAACAAGAGCCATGGTGGAGGAAGTGTCGAGTGGGTGCCAAGTTGGACTATGTCTTTCTGTATTGGAGATGGGTGTCAATAGATTTCTGTCTATCTTGTTGCGCCCAAAGCTGTACTGCTCTATAATGCTGCAGGTGCAGATCCTCCTGCTCAATGTGTTCATCTTCTTCCTCAGAAAACTGCAGCCATTCTCCCAGCTATTCCATTTCCATCACATCCCCTCTTTGCTTGCTGTAGTTGACCTCAAGGATGACGTGGCGCATTCTATCTGTTCTGTGCTGCAAGGAACACCCAGACTGATCCAAGTATGAGAACCTCATCTTCAGAAGGACTATCATCTGCTCCACAATGGGCTGCATAATGAAGTCATCTGCCATGGTTGCAAAAGGTAGCTCCGCTTTTCCAGTGACCAACCTGGTAAGGCAGCTGGCTCTTGAAAAACAGTAAGAACTTAAGAGTTCTCATGGATACAGATGACTTGATGGAATGGAACCCTTTTGTGTATGAAGTCAGCTGTGCTATGATGTGGCATTCTCAATGCAACATGTGTATAGTCTATAATACCCTGCATTTGGGGAAAGCCAGTTATATTGACAAAGTCTATTATCCAGGCTGCAGCACTGGCCTTGTCACAGGAAAACAGGACAAAACAGTGTGATATACAATAAACGACGTCAATAACAGGCTTCATATATTGTGTAAAGAAATGAATGAAGAGCCCTTAAATGCACCATTCTCCAATACATGAGATGCCAAGTGGTCTGGAAGCAACAAAACAATGAAAGGTGTCAGTGCATTCCAAAATGGAAAACTGTATTCTAAGAAAATGGAGATGTGCCATGATTGGACGATGAGGCAAGTATATGCCAGATGCCAACTGATATGGATGGGGAGGATGCAGGTTGTTACTGTCTATGGAGCATACTGAGAGTTGTTGAGGACGGCTGGCTAGGATTCTTGATTACCAACAGGATGAAAGATTATCAGAATGTTCAGGAATGTAAAGTTAAGGTTAAAAATCAGGTCAGCCATAATCTTAGAGCATCTTTAAAGGGCCAATTGGACAACTCTTGTTCCTTGTTTGTAAGGTCATAAAACGGAGGTCTAGAGCAGCAAATTGCGAGCTGGAGCTGCCAGATATCTGCTCAGACTTACATATTGGGAATTGAGACCATATACTATCTCTCCATCATGTGGGAGAATAACAAACTGTATACAAATGAGGTAAGAGTAGGTTATAGAGAGATGTAAGTGTGTGCAAGCAGTTCTCTTGCTGATCATTCCTGATAATCTCATCTCCACATTCAAACATTGGGTGGAAAATGAAATTTATTTCTCATCAATGTCAAGAACCTCATTTTTCCAATCTTACCATATTTTCCCAATTGCCAATGCTCATGTTACTCAGGGGCTCGGAAAATTTATCTAGGTTCTGGGGATTAATAATCCAGAAAGATAATGCTATATCGCAGTTCTTGCTGAGATTTATAATAAATGGCACAGTGCTGGTTCATTTTAATTGTATGAGTGTTATTTAGTCACAAATCTTAGTTCAGTTAATGTTATTTTCCTTTCCACAAAGGTTCTCAACTGTTCTTCTCACAATAACAAAACACCAGGTACAGTTGAGGTAGGTTTCAACCGTTGTATTTCACCATTTCAGAATTCAGCCTTAACCTTTCACACTACTGGATTTTTTTTAAAGAGATTAGGATAGTGACCTCTTCCTGAGCCTTGCTGAATTATAGTTAAGTACCAGAAGCATTTCTCTATCTCAACCATGTGATCAATCTATAATTTCTCAGTACTAACAAAAGCTGATGCTTCTATTCCCTAACACAGTAACATTGAGGTTCATTGCAGTCATCTAACTTAATTGATAACTCATTACAGGCCAAAGGTTGAATTTAGCTCTTTATAGCTTATATACACATCAGCAGTGCATCAGGTAAACAATAGAATATAGAACAGTACAGCACCCTGTAGCCCTTTGACCTTCAATGTTGTGCTGACCCTTTATCCAACGCTAAGATCAAACCAACCTACATACCCAACATTTTACTATCATCCATGTACCTATCCAAGAGTCTCTTAAATGTCCCTACTAACATGCACCTACTGAGTTTAATATTTTGCGTGAGATATTCCAGGATATCTGCTTTGCCAGTTGAGATGCAACTGAGAACTCTCAGCCACCAACAAACTTGAATGCAAACCTTGTTATCAAAGAAATGCAAGAAAGAATACACCAAATTATGACTCTTGAATGAAATATCCAGGAAAGTATTTTGATCAATTTTATGCAACTTGCAATGCACACCATCAGTTAATAGTAGATGAATAAATAAGAAATTGACATTTAGGGCAATTGTTGGATCTCAAATCTCTCTGATTGTAAAAATAGATGTGTCATTAATCAGAGTTTAACAATCCCTCAGTGCACTTGTTGGGCTTATGTTAAATAGGATTTCTTCAATTTTCTTGATGTAGTTAAGTCATTCTTGAATGCCTTTAAAATGTCACATATCATGGGATTGCGCTAAACTGTTTAGTTACCTTTTCCTGCAGTGTTATGTTGATCAGTGTCAACTTTAATCACTTTCTTTCCTAACATTTCAGCTCCTTAAAACAAAATTAGCCTTGTAAATGTTTTCAATCTAACAGCACTATCATTGTCACTTATTGTGATATAAGTGACACATGCAAGGATTCTACAGTTATCACTAGACTATCTCTGTGGATAGCTTCAATCATTCTGATGGACTTAAGTTGTATATTAGAGTCATGTGTTGACCTAAGTACTTGTTTGATCCTCCTTCACGGTATTCTTTTCACAAAATTCATAGAAATTCACTTTCAGAACTATTATTTGGAAGATAAGCAACTTCAAACTGATTAAAGTAGTTCTGTTCAAAAGAATTCGTTAGTTTGAGCTTAATTACCTGTACTTTATGTTGCATTTCAGCACTGGGTAGTTCCACAGCTGTTAATATCTTGCATTCCAGCATTTAGTGATTCAGTATTGAATCAAAGACATTTGTGCAATAGTAAACATAGCTTATAGAGCCAAAATAACTAAAGGATAAATGGTTACCCCCTCAAAGCCAAAGAAGAAACGACTGCATTTCCATTAATTATGTGCAATAAAATTTTAAAGCAAGGGTGTGCAATGTGAGGGGAGGAGAGGAGATGTTTTATGGATAGTACCAAATTATTACAATGAACTAAGAGGAAGTTTCACAAAATGCCCTGAGAGACAGCAAAAATTACTGATTTTAGTTGGTTCATGCCATTTATGTAGTAGTGCCACCAATCCCAGGTATATGCATCTGGTGCGCTGAGGTCTTATCCAAAGTGGATGAAAGACAATACTGTCTGACTGTCTGAACTCCCCTCTCACCTGCCTGCTCTACTCAATCTGTTTGACTTTACTGTACTTGATCTTGACTTCACATTTTCAACATTACAAGAGATTGACAAGTATATGAAAATTACCAGGAGTCAGGAGACAGATTATTGGAGGACATGCCTAGAACCTCTTCCCTGTATGGAATGTTTAAGTTTTGGGCTCATTTTATCGCTATCTGCACCATGACTCCCCCCTATATTGCTACTCATTGTGTTAGTCATAATCACCAATGTGGAATGCAGCTAGTGGCCTTTTGAAAGTCCAAGTATGAAGTATCAACTATACTTGAATTGTGTATTTAATCCTTTCTTAATGATGAGATAATATTAAATGAATATTTCTAATTGTCATTAAATTCCTTACAATTCAGCAAACATACAATAATATTACCAAAAATGTCACAGATTTCAGATACTGTTTGTTTAAGACTTGTAGATGCTATTATCTGGACTAGGTATATTCTTTACATTAGCAATTTGTATAATTTTCAAAATCTATGTCCTGAGTTACTGGCACACTATTTATCCCCTCTTCTGCTATTGCTGATTTATATCATTGATAAATTTCCCTCAATTTCAGAAGACAAAAGAATTCCCTCAGTTTCATTGGTAAAGAGAATTGTCAATGAACTCTTTCATATCTTTGTACCTTTGTCCCTAAATTCCAGTTTCCTGCTGGAAATGGTATTTGGGCAAAGAGTTTGTGTTGTACTTTGTTAATTCTATTACAAGTTGTTACCATCAGGAAAGAGTGGGAAAATGGCTTTGACAATGTGTATATTCTGGGTTTTCAATTTAAAAATTGGAATGTTCCCTCAAATTGATAGGTGCAAGGAAACCTAAATATGAACTGAATTTTCTTGTAAAAATTCACAATGAATGGACTATATTATTTTATAATAAAGATTGCAACCAGTGACCTAGTTATTGCTTATACTGCCAACATTTATTTCCATCTTAGTGTTTTTTTGGGAACAATGTGTGATCAGTGGAGTAACAGTATGAGAATATAAGGTCTTATTCAGCCCATCAAGAAAAAACCAGGATAGCATAAACTTATGTCCAACTCAGATCAAACCAGAGATCAATTAGTTAAATCAATATCTATTCGCATAAATATCTTTTTACTATACTTTTGACCAGCCTTTCTTTATGCTCCTGTAATCTAAGGCTATCCTCACTATTTATCTTCCCATTATTTTTTCTTTAATTCGTGAACTTACTGATCAACTGTCCTACGTTCAAGTCTAAATAATTTACATGTAAAATAAACAGCAAGGGTTGCAACCCCAATCCCTGGGGAATACTACTAGATACAGGCCTCCAGTCACAAAAACACCCCCTGACCATCACCCATTGCCAATTCTGGATCCAATTAGCCAAACTCATTTATTCCTGATGGGCTCTTACATTCACTATCAGTCTCCCATGTGAGATCTTGTCATTACCCTCTTCTACATACCTGGTCACCTCTTCGAAAAATTCAATCAACATTTTGCAGACATGACTTTCCCTTACCAAAGCCATGCTGACTGTTCTCGATTAATTCCTGCTCTCCAAGTGCAGATTAATTCTGTCGCTCAGATTGCTTCCAATAGCTTGCTCACCACAGAGGTTAGACTGACTAGTTTCTTAGTTTATCCTTGATCCCTTCTTGAATAATGGTATCACACTGATTGTCCTCTAATCCTATGGGACCTCTCTGTGGCCAAAGAGACCAGCTGATTTAAAGCGATTTTAATTTAATGTAAAAAGAAAGATAAGCTCTGCAACTTGTGCCCAAGATTTTGAGAATCATAGTAACATAAAGTAAAAGAAAGCATAAAGCAAGCTAAAATTAGCATCAACAACAGATACAAACAACCCTTCTCCTTCTTCAAGTCCCTGCTTTCTGCTCATTATCCAGCAACACTGACAATAGTAGAAGGCGAGCGATAACAGGATTGTCAGAGGAGTGCTGGATCCAATTAAGGACCAACTGGAGACCTAGAATTGGAAGCCGAGGACATGGCTAAAGTACTAACTGTCTGTTTTTCATTAATGTTCAGCAAGGAGCACTTGTGGTCTGATAGTAATGCCCCAGCTTCTGGGTCAGAAAGCTGCAGTTCTCACACTTATCTGAGGTTACCATGAAGGATCTCCTTCTCAATTTCTCCCTTGCCTGAGGCATGGTGACCGTCAGGTTAAACCAATACCAATCATCTCTCTCCAATGAGAAAGCAGCCTATGGAGACTTTACACATTCATGCCCAGGTGTCCCTGTAGAAGTGGACTGTAGTGTCAACCAATACTATTGATGCCTTTAGAGAGAGAGGTGGGAACCACAGGGGTTCAAGTACTTTATCTCACCTTCAACTCCATTTTGACTTAGCTCCTTCCACTCCCCCTATCCTTAATGAGCTTTGCACGTAAATTAATCCATCAGAAAACCTGGATGATTGACTACTGGTGGTTACTAAATGAATAATATCACCTGTGATTTGGTGATGGAGAAAAAGCCATTCAGTTGTCTGTAAGAGCACTTCTGGATGTATAAAAAATGATATTAAATGACTATTTTGCATTAATGTTCAGCAAGGGGCTCTTGGATTGCAGTGGTGGTATTTCTCCCTCTCTCTCTCTCTCTCTCTCTCTCTATCTAGGTCAGGAGGCCTGAGTTAAACTCCCACCTGCTCCAGAGGCATCGAAAAATATTTCTGAACCAGTTGACAATCTCTCACCCTCACAACGTGCAGTGCTACAGTCATTATCAAACCAGTGGACAAAGGGAATGCAGTGGTAGTTTGGCACACTGACCTCTACACCGCTGAAGCAAGGTGCCAACTCGAAGATACCTCCTCCTACTGTCCCCTCAACAATGACCTCACCCCTACCACCAAACCACCATCTCCCAGACCATACAGAACCTCATCACCTCAGGGGATCTCACACCCACAACTTCCAACCTCATATTTCTGGAACCCCGCACCGTCCGATTCTACCTCCTTCCCAAAATCCACAAGCCTGACCCACTGTCTCAGCCTGCTCCTGCCCCACCAAATGCAACTCCACCTACCTCGGTACTGTCCTATCCCCCCGGTCCAGGAACTCCCCACAAACGTTCGGGACACCACCCATGCCCTCCACCTCTTCCAAGACTTGTGTTTCCCTGGCCCCCAACACCTCATCGTCACCATGGACATCCAGTCCCTCTATACCTCCATCTGCATTGACAAGGGCCTCCAAGCCCTCCATTTCGTACTCCACCAGCGTCCCCACCAGTACCCTTCCACTGACACTCTTATTCATTTGGCTGAACTGGTCCTAACCCTCAACAATTTCTCTTTTGAATCCTCCCACTTCCTCCAGATGAAAGGGGTAGCTATGGGCACCTGCAGGGGCCCCAGCTATGCCTATCTCCTTGTCGGCTATGTAGAACAGTCCATCTTTCATAGTTACACCGGCACCACTCCCCTACTTTTCATCCGCTACATTGATGACTGCATCGGCGCCACCTTGTGCTCCCGCGAGGAGGTTGAGCAGTTCATCAATTTCACCAACACATTCCACTCCAACCTTAAATTCACATGGACCATCTCTGACCCCTGCCTCCCCTTCCTAGACCTCTCCATCTCCAACAATGACGACCGACTCAACACCAACAATTTTTACAAATCCACTGACTCTCACAGCTACCTGGATTACACCTCCACCCACCCTACCTCCTGCAAAAATGCCATCTCATATTCCCAATTCCTCCGCCTCCACTATATCTGCTCCCAGGAGGACCAGTTCCACCACAGAACTCACCAGATCACCTCCTTCTTTAAAAACCATAATTTCCCCTCCCACATGGTTTAAGATGCCCTCCAACGCATCACATCCACGTCCCGCATCTCTGCCCTCAAACCCTTCCTCTCCAACCGCAACAAGGATAGAATGCCCCTGGTCCTCACCTTCCACCCCACCAACCTCCACATAAACCGCATCATCCACTGATATTTCTGCCACGTACAAACACCTACAACCCACCACCAGGGATATTTTTCCCTCCCGACCCCTATCTGCTTTCCGCAAAGGCCATTCCCTCTGTGACTACCCCCCAACAACCTACCCATCCCTCCTGACACCTTCCCCTGCCACCGCAGGAATTGCAAAACCTGCACCCAAACCTTCCCCCTCGCCTCCATCCAAGGCCCCGAAATGAGCCTTCCACATCCATCAAAGTTTCACCTGCACTTCCACACATGCCATTTACTGTATCCGTTGCTCCCGATGTGGTCTCCTTTACATTGGGGAGACTAGATGCCTCCTTGTAGAGCGTTTCAGGAAACATCTCCATGACACCCGCACAAATCAACCCCACCACACCGTGTCCCAACATTTTAACTCCCCCTCCCATTCTGCCGAGGACATGCAGGTCCTGGGCCTCCTCCACCGCTACTCCCTCACTACCCCACGCCTGGAGGAAGACCGCCTCATCTTCTGCCTCGGAATACTTCAACCCCAGGGCATCAATGTGGACTTCACCAGTTTCCTCATTTCCCCTCCCCCCACCTTACTCCAGTTCCAAACTTCCAGCTCAGCACCATTCTCATGACCTGTTCCACCTGTCAATCTTCCCTTCCACCTATCTGCTCCACCTTCCTCTCTGACCTATCACCTTTACTCCTTCCTCTGTCCACCTATTGCACTATTAGCTACCTTCTCCCCAGCCCCACCCCCCTCCCGTTTACCTCTCCACCCTGAGGCTTCCAGCCTCATTCCTGATGAAGGGCTCCTGCCCGAAATGTCGATTTTCCTGCTCCTCGGATGCTGCCCGACCTGCTGTGCCTTTCTAGCACTATTTTAATCTTGACTAGAAAATATCAGTGTTCAGCAAGAACAATGAATTTGTCAAAACTTTGATAAAGAAGGAAGTTGCCAAGATATTGGATGAGATCAGTATAAATAAAAAGGAGAGCAATTAAAAGACTGGCAATAGAATGAATATCTGGATTAGTGGTGCTGGAAGAGCACAGCAGTTCAGGCAGCATCCAAGTAGCTTCGAAATCGATGTTTCAGGCAAAAGCCCTTCATCAGGAATAAAGGCAGTGAGGCTGAAGCGTGGAGAGATAAGCTAGAGGAGGGTGGGGGTGGGGAGAAAGTAGTATAGAGTACAATGGGTGAGTGGGGGAGGGGATGAAGGTGATAGGTCAAGGAGGAGAGGGTGGAGTGGATAGGTGGAAAAGAAGATAGGCAGGTAGGACAAGTCCGGACAAGTTATGGGGACAGTTACTGAGCTGGAAGTTTAGAACTAGGGTGAGGTGGGGGAAGGGGAAATGAGGAAACTGTTGAAGTCCACATTGATACCCTGGGGTTGAAGTGTTCCGAGGCGGAAGATGAGGCGTTCTTCCTCCAGGCGTCTGGTGGTGAGGGAGCGGTGGTGAAGGAGGCCCAGGACCTCCACGTCCTCGGCAGAGTGGGAGGGGGAGTTGAAATGTTGGCCACGGGGCGGTTTGGTTGATTGGTGCGGGTGTCCCGGAGATGTTCCCTAAAGCGCTCTGCTAGGAGGCGCCCAGTCTCCCCAATGTAGAGGAGACCGCATCGGGAGCAACGGATACAATAAATGATATTAGTGGATGTGCAAGTAAAAATTTGATGGATGTGGAAGGCTCCTTTAGGGCCTTGGATAGAGGTGAGGGAGGATGTGTGGGTGCAGGTTTTACAGTTCCTGCGGTGGCAGGGGAAAGTGCCAGGATTGGAGGGTGGGTTGTTTGGGGGCGTGGACCTGACCAGGTAGTCGCGGAGGGAACGGTATTTGCGGAAGGCGGAAAGGGGTGGGGAGGGAAATATATCCCTGGTAGTGGGGTCTGTTTGGAGGTGGCGGAAATGTCGGCGGATGATTTGGTTTATGCGAAGGTTGGTAGGGTGGAAGGTGAGCACCAGGGGCGTTCTGTCCTTGTTACGGTTGGAGGGGTGGGGTCTGAGGGCGGAGGTGCGGGATGTAGACGAGATGCGTTGGAGGGCATCTTTAACCACATGGGAAGGGAAATTGCGGTCTCTAAAGAAGGAGGCCATCTGGTGTGTTCTGTGATGGAACTGGTCCTCCTGGGAGCAGATACGGCGGAGGCGGAGGAATTGGGAATATTGTTTTTACCTAATAGAATCGATATGTCATCCCGTCTAGATGAGATATATCCTTAGTTGCAGAATAAAGTAAGGGTAGAGATGGAAGCCACAATCTTCCAAATCTCCTGAGGTACCATATGATGACTGGAGGACCATTACATATTTATTCAAAAAAAGAGAAGGATACATCTCACAATAATGCACCAGTACATTGAACATCTGTGGTGGAGTGAAAGAACTTTTAAAAACAACAATGAGATTAATTGCACCCCTGAGAGGTGCAAGAAGGAAAGCAATATCATGCTAGAATTTAGAAGTACAGGCAGTATGTTGGTGATTATTTTCTTTCATAGGGTCACCTTGTAACAATTTTAGTACTAACTTCCCATCCAATTAGAGTAATAGATGTGAAGTGAACCTCTGTAATGTGAGGCAGAGGTTTAGCATTTCCTGGTCGTGGTGGGGGAGTGGGCTGTACAATTCCCTGGGTGGTCTTGCTACTACTTTTTTCCCAAATTGACTACAAATATACAGGGAGTATATCTCACTTGACAAATTCAGATAATCTGGAACTTTCATAATTTTTCCACAATCTGTTCTCTTTGAACTTGGAATGTTGGTTGGTCTTTGGCTTTAACTTGCACTATCTGTTACATCTGAGGCAGAAGATAAGGCATTCTTCCTCCAGGTGTTGGCTGGTGAGGGAGTGATGGTGGAGGAGGCCCAGGACCTGTATGTCCTCAGCAGAGTGGGAGGGGGAATTGAAATGTTGGGCCACCGGGCGCTGGGGTTGATTGGTGCGGGTGTCCCAGAGATGTTCCCTTAAGTGCTCTGTGAGGAGGTGTCCAGTCTCCCCAATGTAAAGGAGACCGCATTGGGAGCACCGGATACAATAAATGACATTGGTGAATGTGCAGGTGAAACTTTGATGGATGTGGAAGGCTCCTTTGGGGCCTTGGATGGAGGTGACGGGTTTCACCAGTTTCCTCATTTCCCCACCCCCCACCTTACCCCGGTTCCAACCTTCCAGCTCAGCACTGTCCTCATGACCTGTCCTACCTGTCACTCTCCCCTCCCACCTATTCGCTCCACCCATCTCTCCGACCTATCACCTTCATCCCCACTTATTGTACTCTTGGCTACCTTCTCCCCAGACCCACAAACCCGACCCGCATCCTCCCTCCTCCCCCCCCCCCCCCCCCATTTCTCTCTCCACCCCGGAGACTCCCTGTCTCATTCCTGATGAAGGCCTTTTGTCCGAAATGGGGATTTTCCTGCTCCTTGGATGCTGCCTGACCTGCTGTGCTTTTCCAGCACCCACTCTAATCTAGATTCTGATTTCCAGCATCTGCAGTCCTCACTTTTGCCAGTCCATTACATCTGTTTATATTGGAAGATCTTTTATCTCTTGGATTTTCTAGCCAGAGTGGGCGTAGGGCCAATTAGGAAAAGTGGACGGAACTTGCGCCAGGAGTCGGAGGAGGTAGGGGAGGTCCTTAATGAATACTTTGCTTCAGTATTCCCCAATGAGAGGGACCATGACATTTCTAAGGACAGCGTGAAACAGACTGATGTGCTTGAACAGTTTGATGTTAAAAGGAGGATGTGCTGAAAATTTTGAAATTGTAAGGATAGATAAATCCCTTGGGTCAGAAGGGATATATCCAAGATTACTACAGGAAGCAAGGGAAGAGATTGCTGCACCTTTGGCGATGATCTTTGTGTCCTCACTGTTCATTGGAGTAATGCCAGATGGTTCGAGGGTGGCAGATGGTATTCTCTTGTTCAAGAAAGGGAATAGGGATATTCTTGGGAATTACAGACCAGACAGTGTTATGGCTGTGGTGGGTAAAGTATTGGAGAGGATTCTGAGAGACAGGATTTGCAATTACTGGAATAACCATAGTTTGATTAGAGATAGTCAGCATGACTTTGTGAAGGCCAGGTTATGCCTCATAAACCTTATTGAATTCTTTGAGGATGTGACAAAACGTATTGATGAAGGGAGAGCAGTGGATGTTTTAGATAGATTAGATTTAGATTACTTACAGTGTGGAAACAGGCCCTTCGGCCCAACAAGTCCACACCGACCCGCAACCCACCCATTCCTGTACATTTACCCCTTTACCTAACACTACGGGCAATTTAGCATGGCCAATTCACCTGACGTACACATCTTTGGACTGTGGGAGGAAACCGGAGCACCCGGAGGAAACCCACGCAGACAGGGGGAGAATGTGCAAACTCCACACAGTCAGTCGCCTGAGTCAGGAATTGAACCCAGGTCTCTGGTGCTGTGAGGCAGCAGTGCTAACCACTGTGCCGCCGTGCCGCATGTGATGTATATGGATTTTAGCAAGGCATTTGATAAGGTTCCCCACAATAGGCTCATTCAGAAAGTAAGGAGATCTGGGATACAGGGAAGCCTGGCTGTCTCGATACAGAATTGGCTGGCCCATAGAAGACAGAGGATGGTGGTAGATGGAACATATTCAGCCTAGAGCTTAGTCACCAGTGGTGTTCCGCAGGATCAATAGACAATAGACAATAGACAATAGACAATAGATGCAGGAGTAGGCCATTCAGCCTGCACCGCCATTCAATATGATCATGGCTGATCATTCCCAATCAGTATCCTGTTCCAACCTTATCTCCATAACCCTTGACTCCACTATCTTTAAGAGCTCTATCCAATTCTTTCTTAAATGAATCCAGAGACTGGGCCTCCACTGCCCTCTGGGGCAGAGCATTCCACACAGCCACCACTCTCTGGGTGATCAGTTCTGGGACCTCTGCTCTTTGTGATTTTTATAAATTGGATGAGGAAGTGGAAGGGTGGGTTAGTAAGCTTGGTGATGATATGAAGGTTGGTGGAGTGGTAGATAGTGTGGAGGGCTGTTGCAGTTTGCAAAGAGACATTGACAGGATTCAGAACTGGGCTGATACGTGGTAGATGGAATTCTACCTGGAAAAGTGTGAAGGATTCACTTTGGAAAGTCAAAGTTGAATTCAGAATACAGAGTTAAAGGTAGGTTTCTTGGCAGCAAGGAGGAACAGAGGGATCTTGGGGTCCATGTCCATTGATCCCTCACAGTTGCCACCCAAGTTGATAGGGTTGTTAAGAAGCAGTATGATGTGTTGGCTTTCATTAGCAGTGGGATTGAGTTTCAAAGCCGTGAGGTTATGCTGCAGCTCTGTAGAGCCCTGGTTAGACTACATGTGGAATATTGTGTTCAGTTCTGTTTGTCTCATTAAAGGAAGGATGTGGAAGCTTTGGAGACGGTGTATAGGAGTTTTACCAGGATCCTGCTTGGACTGGAGGGCATGTCTTATGAAGAAGGTTTGAGGGAGCTAGGGCTTTTCTCATTGAAATGAAGAAGGACAAGAGGTGACTTGATAGAGGTGTACAAACTGATGAGAAGCATAGATAGAGTGGATAGCCAGTGGTTATCTAAGGTTTAGGAGACATGTCAGAAGTAGTTTCTTTACACAGAGAGTGGTAGGTGCATGGAATACATTGCCAGCATTTGTAGTAGGGTCAGATACATTAAGGACATTTAAGTGACTCTTGGATAGGCACATGGAAGATAGAAGAGTATGTAGGTTAATCTGACCTTAGAGTAGAATAAAAGATTGGCACAACATCAGGGCCGAAGGGCCTGTACTGTGCTGTACTGTTCTATGTTTCTCTCCAAACTATACAACATCATGACTTGGAACTATTTTCTTTTGGAGCTGTCACTGGCTCAAAATCCTGGAACTCACTAACAGCATTGTGGTTATATCCACTTCCCAAGGACAGCGGTGGTTAAAGAATGCAGTTCATCATAATTTCTCCAGGGCAATTAAGGATGGGCGATAAAAGCTGGACGAGCCAGTGATGCCCACATTCCCTTCAACAACTTGTTTCAAAAAATATATCAAACAATGGCCTTGATTTCTCATTTGATGTGACAATCTGTCAAAATATATTCGAGGGGAGAGAAAGAGAGTTGACAAAGGTAATGTAAGAGCTATTCTCAGAGTAAAAAAATCAATAGGTTTGTACTAACTTCAAGAATTATAAAGAAAAGCTCCTGTTAAAATATATCAAAAAAGGATCATTAAATACCAGGCTGCAACATAAATGCAGTCTTGTTCTATTGTAATTCATGGTTAGATTTTAAACAGTGAATTTATGAAAATTATTTTGGTGCCAGCATGATTTGGGGTTTGAAAATTATTAAAATGAAAGATTTCAACTTTGATTTTAACTGCTTCTGTGAGTTAAGGGATTCTAGATCAAAAATCTCAATCAAATTCGCCATTCTGAAAGATAGAGTGAATGATGCTCCATAAAATTGATCCCAATTGAAATTCTAATTGTAAATCTCTTTATTTAAATCTAACCTGGTCATTATCACACTCTCAGTTTCCATTCAAATTATCAGCTGAATGACAGATGTAGTCAAAAGCAACACCACAAAGCAATATAATTCAGCCATAACCTACTGAGAGTTTTGGTTCCAACAGAATTGTTTTGACTCCAGAATATGCCACAACAATGATCCCATCGTAAATACAAACTAAATGCCAGACGATTATTGAGATATCTATTCTTGACATTAAGGCAGATCATGACCATGTACGCTGCTTAGAAAACCTGGTGAAACTGATGTTAGCGGAGTTATGAGGATAATGTTGGGATTAATACTGAAATTTGCGGCTGTGGGTGATTTATCACTGGAACCATATCACATCACTGCATTGTCATTGCATTCATTGCTGAACCATCTTTGGCTGCCTTATCAATTAATTCCTCACTGAAATAACTCCACAGAGACTGGTATCCTGTCACCAAGTCACCCTTTATTTACATGTGGAAAGTCCCTGACACCTTCAGAGCTAGCTCTCAGTGTGTCAGAGGTCTGACACTCCTGTTCTATTTTTTTCCTTTTTTTTATTAAACAACACAGTTTATGAAACAATTAACATTAACAGCTGTATGCAGAGAAACAGCAATTTACAAGCGAGAGGAGCGGCAAAGCCAGGCCCCAAACTCTAACGGTCAACCAGTTTTCAGGGAAATGAGGACAAATCCTGACACTCCTGTCAGTCCCTGATTGGACCAGCTTAACAGCCCCAATCAGAGAACTCATATTGTAAGAAGTCCACCTGGCTGACCTCGTTACAATCACTACACTCGCCATCATAAGATCAGAAATGATCCGGCTCACAATTGGATAGTACTCAGTTCATTGCACAAGTCCATCAATAACACTTACCTAAACAGGACTGGATTTCATCTTAGATCTTTACAGGAAGAAACATGATTAATATTGTATTGGAGCCATTGGGACACAATATGCACATTGGTTGATAGCGATAAAAGAAGTGAAAACCAAACACAAGACATTTTTGATAAAAGAATAGAATTAAAAAGGAAGTGATGTAAATTTCCATCAAACATTGGTTAAAGCACACTATAACAATTAACATCAACAAGTCATCAATTAAAGATCAGTTAATGGCCTCAAAAAGTGATTAATTCTCCATCTGTAAAACCATGGCAAACTGTCTCCCAAATTGAGGGTCCTCGAATTGCCCAAATCCAATGCCAATTGGAGAACAGTTGGGGGCAAGGGGGTGGCTTCTGAAAGCCATAACCCAGCCTCGGTTAATCCTGAAGCCATTCTCCCTATGACTGTCACGCTATGACAAGAAAATATACTGCATACATTCTAACTGCTGAATCCCAAAAGAGCCTGGACCAGTGGATCTTAGCATCCAGAACTGCTGACTAGAGTTTCATTGAATAATACAGTATAGAAGAGGCTCTTTGTCCCAATATATCTGTACCATCAAGGTTTTACCTTGGTCACGTATGAGCTCCTAATGAGTGTCTTGTGGATGATCTAGCCAGTGAGAGCGGCATATTAATTGCATTTAACACATTCACATCCAGACTTTTAAAATGAGAAAGAAAATTGCTCCTTTCAGGCTGTTCTGGCCAGTATTTTGCATAAAGCTAGTAGAAGTGGTGAAGAGACCACAGAGTGAATTTGCAAAGATAATGCCAGATGTGTGTGGGTATACATATCAAGAGAGGAAATGTTGTTGGGCAGGGTGTGGCATCCTTGTCTCTGAGTCAGAAACACAAGGTTCAGATCCTACGCCAGGACTTGAGGCAATGGGAGAGACTCCCGTTTAACCATGTGATGGAAGTAAATTAGTTCCAGGCTACAACATGCAAGTAAAAGTAAACATTACCACTGCAATTTGGTCTCTTTCAGAGGTTGGTTGACCTAATTAGGTGGATGGCTCAAAGAACCTGATTGGTGCCGATAGCATGGCGATCAATCCTCATTCAAAGTGGGATGGATTTGAGACCTTCCTTCCTACCCTATTCTTGGAAGAGATTGCAACATGGTGAATAGGATCTGTCTCTGGGCAAAGAACTCGAGATGGCACATTTCAGGAAATAATTGATGGACGGAACCTCTTCTCAAGAAAAAAAAGCACTGATCTCATAGAGGCTTTTAAAATTATGACAGATTTTGACAGATTAGGTACTGGGAGAATGTACTCTGTTATGGTGTAAAGCACAACTGGAGGCCATCATGCTGACATAGTCACCAGGAAATCCAACAGGGAATTTCAAAAGAAACCTTTTCTCCAAAGACTGGTAAGAGTATGGAATTTGCTACTGCAGGGGTTACAACCAAGTGAAGAAGGGGAATCTGCTCCTATCTTCTTCTTGGTCAGTTGCAACAAACTTTTTTTTGTAGTGAACCCTAAGAACTGTAATAAAAATATGGCATCAAATACATACATAAACACAAGAGTTAAGTTTAGAAAGGAAGGGTTTCTGATAAGGAAAGAAAGAAATCTAAAATAGGTATCCTCTAATTCTTATCCTTTCTGCCAATGTGAACAATTTCTACCTGCTACTCTGCTGAGATCCTTCATGGCTTTGTTTACACTAAGGGAGGCATGGTGGCTCAGCAGTTAGCACTGCTGCCCCACAGCACCAGGGACCCGGTTTCAATTCTAGCCTCAGGCGACTGTCTGTGTGGACTTTGCACATTCCTCCCATGTCTGTGTGGGGGTTTCCTCCCACAATCCAAAGATGTGCAGGTCAGGTGAATTGACCATGCTAAATTACCCATACTGTTAGGTGCATTAGTTAGGGGTAAATATAGGGTAGGAGAATGGGTCTGGGTGGGTTACTCTTCAGAGGGTCGATATGGACTTGTTGGGCTGAAGGACTTGTTTCCATTATGTAGGGAATCTAATCTAATCCAATCAGTTCTCCTCTGAATCTTCTCTTCTCCAAGAGCAGCAACACCCATTACTCCAAAATATCAATGTAAGTGATGCTATTCTCTCATGAACACTCACAAATATTTTCTGCACTCTTTCTAATACTTTTCCATCTTTCCTAAAATCTAGGTACGAAACCTTAGTTGAGGTACAAATCAGTATTACATATAAATTCATCTTAAATGACTTGTTTTTGCATAGTGTGCCTCTACCTATTATTATGCACAGGATCGTGCAAGTTTTACTCCTTCAACCTGCTCTGGTACTACCTTCAATGATTTAAGTACAAATCACCTGGTTCCTCTGGTCTTGCAACAACTTTAGAGCTGTACCCTTTATCTTATATTGCCTCTCCAAAATCTTCCAAGCCAAACAAATACTTCACAGTTCTCTGCCTTAACGTACATCTGCCACCCATCAGCCCAATCCACTACCCCGCCTATATCCCTTTGAAGGTTAATACCATTCTCCTTACAGTTCTCAATAACTTCCAAGTTTAATCATCCATAAGTTTCGAAAGTGTGCCTTGTGAGACAATGCTTCTCCTTTAACAAAGTTAGGTTGTTCTTGGTTATTTTTTTCAGAGGGGTCATAAATGCATAGGTTTTGACATGTCTGGTTTATGAGGGTTTTAAGGCCAATTTGGTTATGGCTGACAGATACTGCCTCTGGAAAAAGGCTTTCAAGTTTTAAAAAAAACACTTGTGCAATGAAATGTGAGTAGCCAGTTCTTCCAGCTTAGCTTTTCTCTGGTTTGGTTTGGCTTTAGCAAGCAGTCGGTTTTTTGAGGCTGCTGGTCAAAGAAACAAATCCATGCTGATCCATTCTACTCTCTGGCAGCTCTCCCGTAAGAACCTGTGTTTATTTTACCTTTTAGTTTGCTAAGGGGGTATTTATGGGAATATTGCAAGTATTTGGAACAGCTTCGTTAAGTTGTGAAAGAGTCGATTGGGTGTTTTAAATAGTTATGTTATTCTAAATTCAGTTTTCTTTTGTTCATGTGTAAATAAATACTGTTTTGTTCAAAAAACTGAGTGGTTGGGCCAGCTGCATCACTCCTGGAATATCTACTTAAAACAACTAAAACGTTAGGCTACCTTCTTGAAACATTTTGAGGGTGTCTGGCCTGGTCCATAAAACTTGTATACCAATGTCTAGGTCATTACAATATAAGAGGAGCAAACATCCAAACTCTAATCCTTGAGGATCCCCATTGTAAAGCTTCCTGCAGTCCAAAACAATGACTCACCATTACTCGTTGTTTCTTGTTACTCAGCCAACTTTATATCTTTTGTGCTACTGTTCCTTTTATTCTATGCACTCATAAGTCTGGGTCGACATTTGAGGTCCAGTGAATCTTCTTCAGAACAGAATCTGAAATGTTGACTCTGCTTTCTCTCCACAGATGCTGCCAGACCTGTTGAGTTTCTCCAACAATTTCTGTTTTTGTTTTAGATTTCCAGCAGTTCTGATTTCTGTTTTATTTTCCACTCGTACATCTGTTCTGCACATTATCAAATGCCTTTTGGAAATCTGAGTATATAACATTGGCCATATGTTACCTCTATGTTACTTCATCAAAAATCTGAAGTTAGTTAAACAAGAATTACCCTCTAATAAATCCATGCTGGCTTTTCTTAAACAGCCCACATTTGCCTCAGTGACTATGATTTGGTCCAAATTATAATTTCTAAAATATTCCCCTCACTGAGGACAAACAGCTTGGCCAGTAACTTAACAAAAAAGGTAGGCCCAAAAACATTCATATATTGCATCTGTAATGTTAGGATTTGGCTTGAAGAAATTGATCGTTATAAGGGTGTGATTAACAACATGGATAAATTACATATAATGATCGTAATGCTCATAACACATGCCATAAAAATTATATGATAGCATCAACTATTTTATACTTCAGTCAAACTTTTAAATATTAGTGCTTTACAATACATTGATTTTGATGTGCTACTTAAAACATTAATTTTAATAATCAACATTTTGCAGCTTGTAGCCTATTCAGGAAAATCTACTTTGCTAAATTACTATATTTCGTGGTCATGAAAAGCATACATTGCTTCTGGAAAAGCAATTGAGTCTAAATAGAATGATGTCTGAGAACAAGCAAATAGTTGTACATTGTTACTTAACTCTGCCACATGACTCCCTTACTTGTTTCTTGTGGTTTAGCAATGTTTATAATAAACAATGATTTTTACGGAACTACAAATCTACCCAGGTTTACTGACTTATGATGTTTTCTTTTGCTGTCTCCTGGCTTTTCATGTAAAATAAAAACTAAACTGAAATGAAAGCAGACTTTTGAAGGGGCTTGGGAGACATTCTTACCTTCAAAGCTTATAATTACTGGAACCCTTCACACAAAATTCCTCCATGGATTCCTGTTATCATAAACATAATTTCTCCATTTATCCATCAATTTTCAAAAACCCACAAACTGGTTGAAATCATCAACTTGGCACCTCACTTATCATTCCACAATGACCTTCCTTCCATCCTGGCATTGCGCACCCCCCACCCCCGCCCCCCCAATACACACACACACACAAGGAGCAACCTTCATGAGTAAGATCTGCCAACAGACTTACTTTGGATCGAGAGTGGGAAACATGGGAAGGCACTGGCAAATTTCTTGTGACAAACCCATCTGTCAAACGGCAGGCTTTGAACCACCATGAGAAAAAGGGTGGTTCCTCATTAACTAGGTTTGAGGAAAACTGGGGCCTCTGCACAGTAACGTCTATCACTGTGGCATCAGTAAAAACTTCATACGCACTTTTGGGAGACTCCAACAATGCTGCACAATATTGGGAACATAACCCTCTGTAGTCTAACTGGTAATCCAGTAATCTTTAACTCAACAATAAGCAAGCTATCACTTAGTTTCAGGAATTCACTAAATAAATAAGTCTTCCAAGTTAAGACTGAAAACAATTGAGCATTTGGGCTGGTTTCGTTCCAGGTTGGGTTGGGGCTCCATGGGGTCAGGTCACTGCAGGGTCAGAGTTCAGGCCTCAGTTCCAGGTTTCTTCATGGTTGGGAAGGTCAGGCCTGCAAAAGGCCAGTAGGTTTACTCTGGTCCTGTGAATCCAGTGCCGATAGTGCTCTGGTCTGGAAGTTCATCGGATCTTCAGACCTGTAAGTAGATTTCAGAGAACATTGTTAGTAATTTTTGCAGACTTGGAATTGAATTTCAAAAGTTGGAATGGTTGTAAGAAATGGACCTGTCTAATTTTAAATCTAATGTTGATCTTGCTATTGTGCACCTTTTTTGCAGCCATAATTTTGTATATCTCACTCAGCGTGTTTAGACAATGATCTATTTGTCCTTGTATGTTATGATGTATCTGTATTGCTTGCAAAACAAAACTTTTCACTGTACATAGGTACATGTGACAACAATAAATCAAATCAAAGAGACAAGTCTGGGACTAACACCAAATACCTTGAAGTGTTGGCAAGCTCAGATAGACAAAGCTTCTTCAGCTAAATGTGCATACAGTTCAAAAACTTAGAGGAAATTTGCCAATTTAGTTAGACATTTTGGAAGTGCCCATCAAGCTGTAGATATTAGACTCCAGACATTGCATTTTATTTAACACACAAAGGGACCTAAATTGCTCACAACCTCAAAACAAGTGTGATTCCAACAGTAGGACAGCAAGACAACAGAGAGGCTGGTGAACCAAGTTCAGTTCATAAGCAGGTATCAGCAGAATAAATCAAATGAATAAATGAGGGGCCTAAATCAGCTTTTAGGGTCTGACTAAGTTGTTTGCAGTCATTTGATGGAGCTAGAAGGTTAGGAACATTTTACTGTTGGTGGTACTGTTGGCACACAATCTGCGAGATGGCAGATCAGGATTTTAAAGGAAATGCTGCAGGTTCCCTTATTGAGAAATACAAGACAAACAGTCTAGCACTGACGGAACAGATGAAGGAAAGGGGGTTGGGACCCATCCCAGACACGAGTACAGCAGGGGAATGGGATTGACAAAGAAAAATGAAATAAAACTAAAAAAAAGCAGTAATGTTAGTGTACCAACTAGTAGGCCTGACTCAACAAATAGGTGCCCCTACTAGCATGGGGAGAAAAGACCAAGAACAAATTGAGGAGCTGGAGGATAGGATAAAGGAGCTCAAACAAAGATTAGAAAAAGTATAGGAGGAAAGGGAGACTGACTCTCTCCCCTCCTACAAAACTGTACTGCAGGGACCAACTGCTCCCTCAACAGAGCATGAGGTGCAAGAATATAATCTAGCACCAGTCACTAGAGGGGGGACAGAGTTGCAGCCAAAAGCAAATTATAAGCCCCTTACTTCAGGAGAAAGACAAGAGATCATGGCCTCCCAGGGCAAATATCAGCCCTGAAGTGTAAACATGAGGGGAAGAGCTAGACAGTGTATGGGTAGTGCACCAACTGCACTTGAGGGAAATACACCAGTTGGTCCAGGCAGCCTGCCCAGCAGACAAATGGTGACAGGTAGATGGTGAACCCAAAGCCACAGCAGCATGAGACTATGGGGAGGATGGTGGACACATGCTCTTGCCCTTACAGCTGAGATAGATGCCCAGCAGGCCCCCTTCATCCATTTTATAGAAGAGATCCAGCAGCTATTAGGAAATTCTCCCACGAACTGGAACAAAATCACAACCACTAAACAGCGTAAAGGGGAAGGAGCCTCTGAGTATGGGGAACAATTATTTAGGGTATACCAGGAGTGCTTAGGACAAGCAAAGCCAGATCATGGGAACAGACATTCATTCAGGCTTTTAGAGATGGGCTGTCTAGCGTCCATCAATCCATCCTGAAAATGGGAGTGATAATGTCCCAAACTTATAACGACCTGGTGGAGTGGTCTAGCGGGGTGCAGGAGGCAGAAGCTCCCGCAATACAAACAAAACTCGACAGAGCAGCCTACCGCAATGGAGGCGAAGACAGAAGCAAACTATCCAGTCACAACTGTTGCTGACAGGGACACGTTGCCAGAGACTGTTGGGCCCTCCAGCAGGGCATAGGACAAGGAACCGAGAAAAGTACTGCAGCCACTGCAACAGAACAGGTCATATAGAGGCAGTGTGCTGGGAAAAGCATGGGGAACCCCAAACAACTCATGGAACACTGTGGAACCGGGGGACCCCATTACAGGAACGGCCATATCTATCACCAACTTATCCTTACCCCACACAAATAAAATGATCCACCTTGCCAGAGTAGGAGCAGATAAGACACACGCTTACTTAAGCAAGACTACCCATATGGAAATCAATAACATTTATATCCCTATGAGATTTTATATGTGCCAAAATAATGAAGGCACGATAATAGGTAACAACTGTGCAAAAGGAAACTAATCAGGTCAAAACAGGACGGTTGAAAGTCTGAAATTGGGAAACTTACAAGTCACCTCAAGACTATTAAAGTAGCTACAGCCACCAGTAGGAACTGGAACCTCAAAAAGGGGGGATCTGGAGTCATCTGCGCCTTCATACCCAAGGCATGGGCAGAGATAAAACTAGACACAGGTTTAGTCGAGATAGACCCTGTAATGATGCACGGACCAGAGCATAAGCCCCACCAGCAGTACACAGTCAAGCCTGAAGCAGAGAAAGCAGTCGTGGAGATAGTTAAAGGATGAGTAAAACAGAGAATCATGAGAGCAACCACAAGTACAAACAATTCCACAACATGGCTAATAATAAAGCCTGATGGGAGCTACAGACTAATTGACTATATGGGACTAAACAAGGTCACCCCCAAATTGCATCCCATTGTAGCAGATTCCTCCACAATTCTAAATGGATTGGCCCCCAAGCACAACATTTTCACAGTATTAGACACAGCCAATGGTTCTGGTCCATCCCACTGCACCCTGGATCCCAGAATAAATTCACCTTCACAGTAAGGGGCAGGTAGTACACGTGGACTCGCCTGCCACAGGGGTTCACAACAGCCCCATTATTTTTCACTGAGTGATGAGTGACATCCTTAACAAAATAGATTTACCAGAAGGGAGCACTGCCCTACAATATATGGGCAATATCCTGATTGCTTTGGACAGGACACCAGGAAGCTTTATACCTCGTGCTGCACGAGCTGGCAGCCACAGAGTTAAAAGTCAGCCCTGCAAAAGCACAAATTGGACAAGCACAAGTCCTATACCTGGGACACCTTATATCCCAGGGACTCAAGGAAATGCCAAGTGACCGAAAGAAGGCAATTCAGCAAATGCCACAACCCGCTATTGTAAGGGGAGTCAGAAAGGTCTTGGGGCTATTTAACTATTGCCGGGGCTTTATACCAGCGTTCACAAAATTGGCTGAACTGATTCAAAAACTAATCAAAGGGGCAAGGCCATCTTGGAACCTGTGACCTGGGGACCAGAACAGGAAGAGGCTTACAGTGAGTTAAAAACACGGTTAATATCGGCCCCCGGGCTTGGGCTGCCAGATGCCAGTAAAGACTTCCATATACATTGTAATAATGAGGGAGGATTTGACTCTGCGGTGGTCACATAGGACCACAGTGTCAGGAGAAGACCTGTAGGGTATTACTTTACCACAGAAGGGCCAGTAGTCACCGGATTGCCCAGATGCATAGCGTCCTTAGACTGTGCTGCTTGGGCCTTGAGGGTCAGCGAACCCATAGTAATGGCAGGGAATGTTAACCTCCACACCAAACGCACCCTAGTGGAAATGTTAAACACCAGGAAGTTGAGGGCCAGCTCCAATATGAGAAGGGCAAAGTGAGAGGCAGTTTTCCTAATGAAGGGCTTTTGCCCGAAACATCGATTTCGAAGCTCCTTGGATGCTGCCTGAACTGCTGTGCTCTTCCAGCACCACTAATCCAGAATCTGGTTTCCAACATCTGCAGTCATTGTTTTTGCCTAGTTTTCCTCCCACCAATTCAGTCCGTGGTAATAGTTAGGGATACGGGAGAAAACCCAGCTGAGGGAATTCTGGACACGGGGAACCGCACAATTGCAGAGACATTGATGTGGATGAAAACAGGGGTAGGATAAATGATACCCCCCAGACACAGTTGAGGAGACCCTCTTCGTGGATGGTTCATGGAAATTTATAATGGGATTGCCCCAGACAGGATGGTCCATGGTAAACAATAAACTAGAGACCGTTATGTCAAGAAGGATTGACAGAAGTCAGTCTGCAAAAGTAGCAGAGATAGTAGCGCTAACATTTGAGCTGTCAAAGGGGAGAATTGTGGACATTTATACAGATAGCCAATATGTATTCAGAGTTGTACATGACTACATGGTTGCATGGGAGAAGAAGAGGGTTCACCACCACTTGAGGGAGCCCCTATCAAACGCCAGTTAAGAATCCTAGCACTGCTGAGTGCCAGTGAACAGCCAAAAGAGGCTGCAGTAATAAAAATCAAAGCGCACCAAAAGGAGCCAGGGAAAGAGTCCAGGCTGGCTGAAATTTAAAGGTAACCAAGCCACAGACTGAGCAGCCCAGCAAGCCTTAGAGCAGGAAACCATTGATGAGGTTCCAATAGCAACAATTGAACTAGCAGAAGATGCTATTCACATACAGCAGCTACAGGAGGACACCCTACAGGAAGACACCCTGCAGGAAGAGAGAGAGAGATGGAAAATGCAGGGAGCACTTAAAGAGGAGGACAGTGTTGGGAGGCAAGCGCTCAAGGTGGTAGCACCAGCATGCATACAAAACACCTTGCTCGAGCTACACCACGGGCTCTCACATACAGACAGGGAAGCTACGATAGCAAATCTAGGAAGAGAGTAGTAGTGGAAGGGAATGGGAAGAGATATAGCCAAACACTGCCGCAGGTGTATGGTTTGCGCACAGCACAACCCAGGTAGACCCATAAAAATTAGGATGGGACACCAACTAAGATCAAGGGGATTCTGGGACCACCTCCAAATGGATTTCACAGGGCCACTATCACCTTCCTGTGGAAAAATGTACTGCCTGGTCACCAGTTCACAAGAGCAAAAGGAGAAACCAGGTGAACTCAAAACCTTCCCTGAGGTCCCAGCAGCTGGGATCTGTGTTCTCGTATGAACCCTGCCTGACAAATCAGGCTTTGCCCCAAAATGGAATGGGCCATATGAAAGTTATGATCAGTGGTGATGACACCTGAGCCTGTATTGACATAAGGGGAAAAGGTACATGGAAGCACTGGACCCAACTCAAACCATGAAAGGACTCCTATGAACGAACTTATATGACAGGCACAGACAGGAACTGCGAGCAAGGCAGTGACCAAGGGGAGAGCTCCGATATTACAACCAAGCAAACCACCCAGAGGCACGATAAAACTGCTGACAAGATACAGAAATCACCTACTGTTGCCAACTTCTGGGTACCATTGTGAAAAAAAAGGGACACTGACTATTAACCTCTTTTAACTCTAACCATGTATGTACTCGAGTATATATTATTGTTTCTAACTGTTGTGATAGCCGGAAGCCTGTGGGATTTGACGATAACCTTTTTTACAAAACCCACTGAAATTTACATGGGAACTGAATTGTCTGTTTCCCACTGGCGTGATTGGTCGATTCCCTATTTGTGGCCACTCCTGTGTGGACCCCTCACAACTTATACACAATAGATACCCTGGGCGTGCCATATAAGGGACAGCCAGGAAAATACAAAAGGGGACTCCAGGGTAGGTGTGTGGAATTGGTTAAGCCCACTGGCCCATGGGGCTGGGTGGCCCAACAGGGGGAAGGAAAGACCTATTTAAACATCGCTGATTACCCACTCTGTTTCAAGGGGCAGGGATGGGGATGTGTTTATGCTCTGGTACCTAGAAACATTCATGTATGCAGACACAATGTACTCATCAGCACTGTACAATCATCTGGGAACAACTTACCTACACCTGCAGCAAGCTTGAACGTGACCACGGGAAGACAATTGATATGTAGACAGTGCAATAGCACTCACCTTAGCTCTGCCACATAGACATACCCACTGATGCCTACCAGCTGGTGGGAACAAATGGGGAGATGGGTAGACAACAGGCCCACGAACACGATACTGTGTGCTATCGAGCAGTGAAGGGATTCGTTTTCTTATTTTTAGGGGATTTATGCTACTGACACACCAAACCTCCTGAACCTTTTTAGCAGTAGGAACAATAGGACCCCTCACTATACCATGCCCCAGCTGGGGACATTTTCGGAGAAGGATAGTGAACCCGCTCCATCAGCCAGGAATTCTGCGCTAATTGGCAGATCCCCATTGGGGTACGGGTTTTTGGATCTCTGTCTGTCCTTGGGGGCCAGCAGGGGTTGTCAGTGCTAAAAACCAAAACTATATTGTGTGTGGATTGACAATCTTAGGGAACAATACATCAAAGGCTCTACAAGCAATCAATGGTGAATTGGCTGGACTCAGACTTTACGCACAGCAGACACATTACGTGGTGGATTATCAGTTAGCCCAGCAAGGGGGAGTATGTACAATCATTGGTGACAAGTAAATAACCCATGTCATTGATGAATCTTACAATATTACATAGGCGATCAAAAACAGTCGGGACCAGCCAGATGACTTCAGACAAGAAGCCACAGGAGGAGAGAGCTGGCCAGAATGGCTGATAGGCAAATCCTGGGGACCCTATTTGGCACACGGGATTGTTCCTCTTATTTCACTCATACTGGTATCCTGCCTAGACATTGGGTGTTTAAAGCTTTGCTGTAAGGTGCTCCAGGAGCAAGTGTCACCACAGAAGAGCCCGCAACGAAACTCATACTCCTTGAGACCCCGTCGGGATGGGGAAACCTTAGAAAAGGACTGCCTCTATGTGTGAGTTGGGTGGTCTGCAGGAGATCTCTGAAGTCACCTCCTTGACCACAAAGGGGGGAGTGAAGGGGGAGTTGACACAGGGCATGCTGACAAGGGGCACACAGACACAAGATGGCTGCTGAGTCATAAGTTGGTCACTTAGCACACAAGATGGCCGCTGAGCCAATACATGGAAAAGTATAGTGAAGCATACACAGATACTGCCTGAGGCCAACAGGATACTAGTATAATAGACACAGAACATTGATGATTAGTTTAAGGTGAGTTAGGAAGAGAATACACATCAAGAAAGTCTACTGCCCGCCAAAGTGTCTGAGTCCAGCCACCACCTTCAATAGAAATGTTAACTACCTGAGATTGCTTGTATACAAGTGTTAACATTTTAGATTTGCAGTGATGGAAAATGGTCTTCCCTCTCAGATCAAGAATGATCATGACCAATTACTGCAGCAATGGACTTCCGTGTGGCTGCTCAAGCTGACAATGACTCTGTAATGTTTTCTGTAAACAAACCATGCTGTACAAACAAAGACTCGGTATTTGGACCATTCTGCCATGAAGTGTATGAAATATGATGACATGTGCTCCGAGGGTGAGAGAAGGCTCGCAGCTGACAGCCGTGCTGCTGAACGTCTCTCTCTCTCTCTCTCTCTCTCTCTCTCCCCCCCCCAGAGCTCTGGTTTCTTTGTATAATAAACTCTGTCGTTGAATCCCAATTCTGACTCTGAGACTGGTGATTTTCCCTACAACAGACTTAACTCAAAAACAAATCCCGAGGAAGCCGTGGCACATATCTTTGGCCTTAGTGTAGTGCATGTAGCTAAGGTCAAAATTACTTTATCCTATAGTGAGTTTGCCAAGTGTCCTCTATTCTACTACTTGTGCAGCGATTTAAGCCACCTTGGGAAAATTATAGATAGACTCTTTTCTGCCTCCTTCGCAACTACCATGCACAATATCTATAGTGCCAATTTTAATCCAATTGACTACGTACATAATGATAGATATCAAATTTATATAGGCTAAGATAGAAAAAAAGAAAGTGCTGGAGAAACTCAGCAGGTCTAGCAGCATCAATGAAGAGAGAAAATATTAACTCTGTTTCTCTCTCCATAGATGCCGCCTGACCTGCTAAGTTTCTCCAGCACTTTTTTGCTTGCATTTCAAGTCTCCAGCATCCATCGTACTTTGCTTTATTACATACACAGGCTAAGGTCTGGATGGTGACAAAATATATTGTTATTTCTGAGATGGGCATTAAATACCAATCTGCCCATATCTTGATAATTCAATTTTCCAAAGATTATTCTTCATACAATTGATATATGCAAGGAACTTTAAATCAGATTAATGCCTATTTGACTGGCTACAAATAAAAGTATTGTTGAGCAGCATGAAAATTTCTATTAGTAAGAAGTTCCACTTTGGAGTTAAAGTATGGTGGCAAGATGTGTTAAAGGTTATCATTTCGACCTTGACCTAGGGCATGTGCCTTCATGCAATTAGGTACTTTTCACCTCATGGGCCCAGATATTTGGATCAGGTTTGGTAACCTTATTTTCCACCCTGATTGGTGGGTGGGTTGCCAAGTGGGCGGGATGCCAGATGTGATGGGTAAGGTACCAGGTAAGCAAATGAGTGCTCAGGGTAGGTCAGGTAAAGAGGAGCTGGGCAGTGGCAGGCAAGACAAGTCCCCAAGTAGCACATGGTCCATGTGATTTGAGATCAGACAAGGTATGGCACCTCCACTTGGTGGATATAATAATTAGTGCAGCCAAAACCTCCATCATTACCCTTCTTTGATTGCCTACTGAAGACCTAAGCAATACATTTCCTGAGAATATTTATTGCCATGTCAACAGAAAATTTCTACGGTGCAGTCAATGCACAATAGCACTGGAAGACATTTTAATGTACCTGAAAAATCTACAATTCTTAAATGGATAAAAACTTAGGGCTACATTAATCCTCCTGACTGGCAATTCTCAGAATGTTGGCTGTTACAAGCAACATCCTACAGACATTTGTTGGAATTTCAGCTACTTCTGTACCTGCAAAGCAGGTCTCAAAACTGTTTTATCTGGACAACTGCTGAACACAACTGAACAAATTTGTATGAATTTTCGGGCTTTGTTTTGATATGGACAGGGATAATACTTCAGTAAAATTAGACCTCCAATATTAACATTAAGATACCAGCTTTCTAAAACTTGAACATACTTGGAAGAAGGTTTCTTGACTTTTCTCTAAAATTCTTTAAAATAAAGTTTATTGTACAAACATTTTTCTATGAAAGATTTGGCAGCAACACAGGAATAGCACTAATGAAATAATTATGCTGACCCTTCAATATAAGAGTACTATACTGTGGGGGTTTCTCACAGTCTGTGTATTACCAGTTCCAGACACTCATTATATTAAAGCTTTCCCCTCTTGTTGCCATTGGTTTTTTTAGCAACCACCTCAGATTGGTGTCTTTTGGTTTATGGCCCCTCTGCCAATTTAAATTCATTCTCTTTATCGACTGTGCCTCATGATTTTAGACACTTTTACCTGCTCTCCTCTCTTCCCAATGGAAAATAATTCCACCTTCTCAGATCTATCTATCTATAAAATTGAAGTTCTTCATCCTTGGAACCCATTCTCATCAATCTTTACTGCACATCTCAAAAGCCTTTGCATCCTTCCTAGGGTGTGGTTCAATACTTCAGTGAGGCCAAGTCAGAATTTTATAAAGGCTCATCAAAACATCTTGCTTTTGTACTCCCGAGTTCCACTCTGTCAACTTGCCCTGACATCTTTGATGAATTGTGCACATGTACCATCCCTCTTCAAGTCATCAATTACCTCAAAGCAAACTAATCAAAAATAGTGTTCAAATTGCTTCAGCTTAGGCATGCAAATGTAGGCCATCATAGTCATTATAACAAACACATTAACAATTACAAAATCCTGAAAAGAGTCAGCAAACACAGAAAATTATCCATTTGAAATGCTTGCCAGATATTTTCTCTGCACAAAACTATCCTTCCTTAGGATAATTGGATTCTGAATTCAGCTTCAGTCTCAAAAGTTGGACTTCTTACTATCATTGATTTAATTAGTTACAGTGTCGAAATAGGCCCTTCGGCCCAACAAGTCCACACCGACCCTCCAAAGAACAACCCATCCAGACCCATTCCCCTACACCTAACACTACAGGCAATTTAGCATGGCCAATTCATCTAACCTGCATATTTTTTGGACTGTGGGAGGAAACCGGAACATCCGGAGGAAACCCACGCAGACACAGGGAGAATGTGCAAACTCCACACAGACAGTTGCCTGAGGTGGGAATTGGACCCGGGTCTCTGGCACTGTGAGGCAGCAGTGCTAACCACTGTGCCACCCACAAAGATTTGGAAGGTTTAGATTAGATTACTTACAGTGTGGAAGCAGGCCCTTCGGCCCAACAAGTCCACACCGACCCACCGAAGCGCAACCCACCCAGACCCATTCCCTTACACTTACCCCTTCACCTATGGGCAATTTAGCATGGCCAATTCACCTAACCTGCACTTTTTTGGACTGTGAGAGGAAACCTGAGGAAACCCACGCAGACACGGGGAGAATGCGCAAACTCCACACAGTCAGTCATCTGGGGCGGGAATTGAACCCAGGTCTCTGGCACTGTGAGGCAGCAGTGCTAACCACTGTGCCACCGTGCCGCCCTTTCTGCCTAAAATCCATGGGAGAAATACTTTTTCGGTTGCTCACACAGACTACCTGCTTCTCATCCCCAGCCTTATCTGTGCCTGGGTAACTGGAGAAGGTGCATAAGATGTCTGTCAGTATGTGTGAGACAGTCTGCAACTGCATGAAACCACACATACTGACATACTGGACAGCATGTTACAAGCAATTTTTTTTTATATAACCTGGTGTTTGGTATCTATGTCTCTTTACAAAAGGGATTCTTTTGTCAACTTGATTTCACTTGATGGCTCAATCATCCTGATTGGCAACTAGAAAGGGCTCGGCCTTCCTGATCTATTCCCACACTATTGACTAAACTTGTCCAAGTTCAGTTATATAGTCTGTTATCTATAGTAATCTAGAATAGATCCTTTCTTGTCACTTGATAAAACTAATTTTTCCCTGTACAGTGGTTAGAATCCTGAGGCCAAACTACAGTTTGAAAGCCAGCTGTGGAAGGTGAAGAGGATGGGGCAGACAGTACTAAATGTACAACCCTGAAAAAGAATGACAGCTTTCAAATTTAGGGTGAGGAGAGGTAGGGTTAAAGGAATTAACAAAGTATTGGGGCGGTAAAATGGCTCAGTGGTTAGCACTGTAGCCTCACTATGCCAGGGACCCGGGTTCAATTCTAACCTCAGGAGACTGTCTGTGTTGAGTTTGCACGTTCTCCTTATGTCTGTGTTTCCACCCAGAGGAAACCCACTCAGAGTGCTCTGGTTTCCTCCCACAGTCCAAAGATGTTCAGAGTTAGGTGGATTAGCCATGCTAAATTGCTCATAATGTCCAGGGATGTGCAGGCTGGGTGGATTAGCCATGGGATATGCAGGGATAGGATAGAGAGGGTGGTCCTGGGTGGGATACTCTTCGGAGAGTCAGTGTAGACTCAATTGGCTGAATGGCTTACTCTCACACTGTTGAGATTCCATGAAATTGAACATGAAAGATGCATTTGGAAAATGCAAATAATTCTGAAAACAAATGGTTTGGGTTAACAGAGGACAATGATATATAAATTGTAAAGATCCCTTTTCTTTTATCAACTGTAGAGTGAAAATGGGAAAAAAATAGTGCCTGAAACCAAGGGACGTGGAAGAAGATGTTGCAATTTTTTTTTACAAAAGGATTTACCAGAATTCGTATTGCATTATTTAAACAACAGCGGTGAGAGGGACGATGTTAGACATCTCAGCTCCAGAGTGTATAGAGATGTTTGATTAGTTTTTAAACCAAGACTAGATGTAGATGTAGGTGTTGATTTGTGTTGAGCATAGTAACAAGTTGTTGATTGTTTTCTGGGTGAGAGGCTACAGTGTGGCGCTTGGACAACATGCAAACTGTGAAATAGAAAGCACCCAATCTCTTTCTCTTTCTCTCTCTCTCTCCCTCCCTCTCTCTAGGAACATTGTAAGCACCTATCCCGCTCCCTCTCCTTTTCTCTGTAAATTCTTTTGCTGGAGCATGGATAGGGTAAATAGATAAGGTCTTTCCCCTGGGGTGGGGGAGTCCAGAACTAGAGGCCATAGGTTTAGGGTGAGAGGCAAAAAATTTGAAAGGGACTTTTTCATGGAGAGGGTGATGCATGTACGGAATGAGCTGCCAGAGGAAGTGGTGGATGGGTTATACCCGAAACGCTGGACTTCTCCACCTCTTGATGCTGCCTGGCTTGCTGTGCTCTTCCAGCCTCCTGCTTGTCTACGGAGGAAGTGGTGGAGACTGGTACAATTACAACATTTAAAATGCATCTGGATAGGTATATAAATAGGAAGGATTTAAAGGGATATGGGCCAAGTGTTGCCAAATGAGACTAGATTAGTTTAGGATATCTGGTCGGCATGGACAAGTTGGACCGAAGGGTCTGTTTCAGTGCTGTACATCTCTAAGCCTCTATGACTCCAATAGGGGAAAAAACTACTGTCAGAGACTTTGAAAGTACAAATTTGCAACCACTTATTGAAAGATCAAAAATCTTGTGTCCACAACCCTATGTCTTCATTAAAGAATCGAATGGAATTGGAAGGGAACTGGAGGAAAAAAACAACTCACCAATGCCTGTAATTTAGACTGATGCCAAAACTTTACTGATCTTTTTGTTAACTTTGGTTTTTGGTCTTATCTCTTTGTATCTCTTTATATGTCTACTTGAAAGTGTATGAAAAATTTTTAAAAGGGTAGAGTTTATGTTATAGAATTATAAATGATCAATTAATGTTTCTTTCTTGTAATGGTTAAAACTTTGATTGCACTAAATAATAATAATTTGCTTGTTAATGATATAAACCTGGTGTGCATATTCTTTAAACCTGAATTTGACAATTATGTAAAGTTGTTCAATTCAGGGGTTTAATCAAATTTTCACATTTGTAATAACCCCAGGATTAGTGGGGATAGATTTTGTAACACACTAGCCAAGGAATCATAATAAAACCTTAAGCAGTTTTCTTGTGAAGTTGTATGTAAGGAATTATTGTAAACTCACAACAGTCCACTGTACCACCAAAGTGCAGTCAAGCTTGGTCCTCCCAGATCTCATCACAAATCTAGGACCTGTTAGTGCAGTGAGGGAAAATACAAGACCATTTGTGGTGCTCCTTAGATATATATATATCTCCTGTGGAGACCTGAAATCACCAAATGGTTTTTTGCTGCTTTTTGAACCAGCATCAAGGGGTGATGAAATGGGCCTTTCTGGCCATGTTTACCTGAAGGAAAAGTTTCCTTTCTATACTTATCATTAACTTAATTGGTCAGCTGTTCTGTGCTATTGTGTAACTGTACTAGGGCAAAAGAGATATAACTGGTGAGTATCATAGCCACCTCCTTTTCTGATAATAGATTGGAAATTAAAGGCAACTGTACTCCGAGCAGAATTTCACCCTGGATCCTGTACCAAATTCAAACACCGTTGCTTGATGTTCACCAAATCTGGGAATTTCAGGGATATTTTATGTATTAGCACCATATTTTAGCAGCAAGTTACATTATATCTTATGTAATATAGCCAACTTGGTAAATGACAAGAAGAAACAGGCTGCACACTGACGTGGTAAACTTCACAAGGTAACTTGTCCACTTGAGGGCATCATCAGAGAGAGAAAAAAAAGTCTGACTTTTTTTTAAAAAGACATTGGTCTGTAACATGGAGAATATTCCTGGCAAGCTTACTACATTTGTGCCTTTCAAAATTATTTATTTATGGTGACATCTTGTGAAAATCTTCATCAAA
Source organism: Chiloscyllium punctatum (assembly GCF_047496795.1). Taxonomy (NCBI): domain Eukaryota; kingdom Metazoa; phylum Chordata; class Chondrichthyes; order Orectolobiformes; family Hemiscylliidae; genus Chiloscyllium; species Chiloscyllium punctatum. The sequence goes on along the minus strand of NC_092741.1, from coordinate 132,555,244 downwards.
AACATTACATCAACAGCAAATACAATTAGGAGAGAAGAACTGTTAATGTTTCAAGTGCAGTACAGCTAGTTATATAAGGCCGATAATATATCCATGGATACTGGAATTATCAAAGAGTTTTTTTGGTGTGTGTGTGTGTGTGTGTATAGGATGGGAGAAGGGTGGTGGTGGTGATGAAATGGGTCTTTCGGGTGGTGATGAAATGGGTCTTTCTAAAGGTAACATTTCCTTTCTAAACTTATCATTTAAGCTGCCAAGCATGATCAACTTGGGACAGGGGCAATGCAAGGTCAGCAGAAAATTCTTCTTTGAACTGATCGTAGCATTTACTGCTGGGGCTTACACGTTGAGGATTGTCGTGTTTTGGTTATGGGCAAGAATGAGCCGAAGTATCATAAATCATTTATTTATACTGCAAGGAGAGTTCTGATGTGGCCAAGCATATGGGCAAAAACTTGGCAGATGGAATAGAATGTGGGAAAATGTGAGGTTATATACTTTGACAAAAAGAGTAGAGGAGTTGAAAATTATTTAAATCTCAAAAAGCTAACATCAAAGTTGTTTGGAGAAGGCAAATAGAATGTTGGTCTTTATTTTAAAAGGAATGAAGTTTAAAAATAAGAAGGTTATTCATTACAAGAATCTGTTTGACCACTTCATCATCCGACTGAGGGGCTGGTAGGATGTGTGTCTAACCCACACCATGACATGAGCTGATGACTGCTGGACAGATCACTACCTAATTCACTGTCATCAACATCAGCGTAGCCCCAAAGCAACTTCAGCAATGAAAATATTGTCTCAAGAAAATCACTATTGAGGCACTCAGAGGCCCTGATAAGAGAGCCCTATTCAGCCAGAACCTCACTGTCAGTGACACCTGGTGATACAGAGATGCAGAGAATCCCCAGGTCCTGGTCAGCTCTCAAGGCCTCCTTCATCAGCACCTGTGAAGAGGTGCTCAGTTACTCAACTAGCAAACACCAGGACTGGTTCAATGAGAATATAGGAGATCCAGGATCAAGGCATTTCTGAACCGGAGACAGCAACCCAACTTGAGAACTAGAAAACAGATGACTGAAGACAAGATCCAGAAAAACGGAAAATTGCGCCTAAAAAACATGCAGCAGGGAGAGTTCCCTCAACTTTTTTTTTCTGCACGGACTTCCAAGGTCCATGCATGGTAGTGAATTCTGAAACTGGAAATTATTACTGTGATCTGTGTAGGAACTCAAAGTAGTTACATGTGCCCACAGTCATACAGCTGAAAGGGAATGTTGATGGTGGGTGAAAAGACTGCAGGAGATCCAGCAGTCAGCCAGTAACCAAGATATGTGTACTTTCTTCAGTACATACACTCCATGCACCCAAGGTCCCACTTCGCTGCTGACCACGAAAGGGGAGGGACTGATTAAGATCAGAATGACAGTTGGTAATGACTGGAATGAGCACTTCCAAGGTCTCCTTAGCAGAGACTCCACCTTCAACGTAAGTGCTGTTGACTTCTGTAGCACGCTACACACCACCATCTCAGCACAACACCTCCAAGTGTGAGGTAGAAAAAGCCATACAACAGCTAAAATCCATCAAGGTGGAAGGAGCAGAAAGAATCTCTGCCAAAGCATTAAAACATGGTGGGAAACACATGCCTAGGCTAGAAGGAGGAGAGCACTGGGACCTCTCACAGATGCCATAATTGTGACCATCTTCAAGAAAAGTGACAAGTTCATCTACAGTAACTACAGAGAAATTTCCCTGCTACCTGCCACAAGGCAAGTTATTGCAAGAACCCTCCTCAATCTCTTTTTCCTGTAACTGAAAAGTTCCTTCTAGAGTCACAATGTTGATTCCACGTTCTAAGGAACACATCAATGCATGATCTTCACTGTGCTACAATTGGAAGAGATATACAGAGAAACGTGTCCTTCCTTGCTCTTACAAATTCCTCTAACAGCATCATGTGGACAGTCCTCCTCCTTTTCAGCTGCCCTGGAAAGTTTGTTACCATTGTCCACCTGTTCCCATGATGATATACAAGCCTAAGCAATGGATCCAGCACAGACTCAATTCATGATCAGACTAGGGTCAAGCAAGGCTGTATCATCACACTGACTCTCTTCTCTATCTTCCTTGCTGCAATGTTCACTTTACCCTCAGCAAGCTCCCTGCTGGACTGGAGCTAATCTACAGAATAAAGGGAAGCTTGCTCAATCTGGGCCACTTCCAGGCCAGATATAAGTGTAGAGGGGAAAATCACCAGCCTCAGAGCCAGAGTCGGAGTTCAACGACAGAGTTTATTGTACAAGGAAATACCGGAGCACCAGGGAGAGAAAGACACCAACAGCACAGTGGTCAGTTGTGAGTCTTCTCTCAACCTGGAGCACAGGTCAAGATACTTTTATATATTTTGCAATATAATAGGCCAGTGATGAGGTTCTTGTCTCCATAGTTTGTTTATTGTAAATATTGCAGAATCGTTGATAGTTTTGGTGCAGTCATTGTCAGTTCCTGCGCAGCCTTTGTTAATTTCAGTGTGTTCGTTGTCAGTTTCAGTGCGGACATGGTCAGTTTTAATGTCTGCATGGAAGTCCATTGCTGTGGTAATGAGTACTAATGGCTCTTCCTGAGAAGGACAATTACTGCAGCCCTGGCTATTACACTTTGTATTGAGTCCATAACAAACTGTTAGCATTTCTACCAAAGGTGCTGACTGGATCCAGACACTTCGGCGAGCAGTATACGCTACTCATGTGTATTCTCTCCCCCACCTGCTTTAAACTAATCAACTAGGTTGTGAGTGTATTGTGCAGAAAGTGAGGACTGCAGATGCTGGAGATCAGAGCTGAAAATGTGTTGCTGGAAAAGCGCAGCAGGTCAAGCAGCATCCAAGGAGCAGGAGAATTGACGTTTCGGGCATGAGCCCTTCTTCAGGCCCTCTTCAGCCCTTTCCTGAAGAAGGGCTCATGCCCAAAATGTCGATTCTCCTGCTCCTTGGATGCTGTAAGTGTATTGTGCTGGTATTCTGGTGGTCCCAGGCACTGTCTGTGTTTGCTCTGCTGTCTCTTCCCATATTGTGGTGCGGCGGCCATCTTGTGTGTCAAGTGGCCAACTTATGGCTCAGCGGCCATCTTGCGTGCCTTTCTGCCTAGTGTCACTCTGCCCCGTGCCATCTCACACCGCTCCCCCCTTTATGGTCAAGGACGCAACTTTGGATAAGTCCAGCACCCAACCTTCATGTAGAGGTAGGTCATCTCTAGTAGCTCCTCCTCCCGAGGGGTGTCATGGAGTGCCAATTTTGTTGGGGGCTCTTCCATGGCGACACTCGCTACAGGTACAGTTCTCGTCAGTAGTGCCTTACAGCAGAGCTTTAAACACCTGAGGCCCACTCACAATATCAGCATGAGTGCAATGTGGAGAACTATCATGTGTGCCAGATAGGATCCCAAAGATTTACCTATCAAACCAATTTAGCCAGCTGTCTGTAATTGTAGCTCCCTGTCAAAAATTATCTAGCTGGTCTTGGATATTCTTGATGGCCTCTGTAATGTTATAAGAGGCATCAATAACATGGGTGATACAATTGTCTCCAATAATTGCACAAACTCTCCTTTGCTGTGCTAATTGATAATCATCTGCATAACGTGTCTACTGTATGTAGAGTCTGAGTTCAGCCAGCTCTTTGTTAATTGCTTTGAGGTACTATTGCCTAAGATAATGAGGCCACATACAAGGTAATTTCGTTTTTTAGCGCTGACGACCCCTGCTGCACCCCCCAAAGATAGAGATCCCAAGAATCCATATCCCAATGATGACCCCAAAGTGGTGGGGACCTGCCAGTCAGCACAGATCCCCTGGTTGACGGAGCGGGTCACTATCCTTCTACGAACATATCCCCAACTGGGGCATGGTAAAGTAGGGGGAGCAATTGTCCCTACCGAGAACAGGTTTGGGAGGTCTGGAATGACTGTCGCATAAGTCACCTTAAATAGAAAAACAAATCCCTTTGCTGCTCAGTAATATACATCATCCTAACCTTCCGTCTGTCTGTCCACTCATGTTGCCCCGATCCTGTGGCTGCCCTCCACTCCTCCCCCCCAAGCTGATAAGTGTCGGACGGGTACGTCTCAAATGGCAGAGCTGAAATGGGTACCATTGCACTGACCACATATGAATTGTCTGCCTGCAGTCACATTCAAGCATGCCTGCTCGCTGCAGGTGCAGGTAAACTGTCCCCTAGTGACTATATAGTGCTAATAAATGCACTGTGTCTGGACACATGGGCATAAACACATCCCCATCCCTGCCCTGTGGAACAGAGTGGATAATTACCGGGTTTTAAATGCGTCTTCCCTTCTCTAGGCTGGGGGGGGCCTGGCCCCATGGGCTGGTGGTCCTGCCCAGCTGCACACATCTACCCTGGAGTCCCCATTTGTACTTCCCTATCTGCCCCTTACACGGCGCTCCTGAGGTGTCCAGGTCATGAGGGGTCCACACCGAGGTGGCCATAAATAGTGATTCCACTGATCATGCCAGTGGGTAGCAGACAGTTCAGTTCCCATGTAAACTTAGGTGGGTTTTATGGAAGAAGTTATCTTCAAATCCTGGCATGCTCCCGACAGTCATGACACTTAAACACAGTGAAATACATACAGGTATATAGATTTTTCAGTTAAAATAAAGTTATGAGTCAAAATCTTTGTTTTCGTCAGGTGGGGCTGACTTTTAACCCTGCAGTTGCCAATTCCTGTAATACTAGACATAAAGCTTCCTGGTGTCCCGACTCGGACTCTGAGGCAATTAGGACATCATCTACATACTGGAAGGCAGTGCTACCCTCTGGTAAATCTATTCTCTTGAGAATGTCGCTCATCACCATTTGAAAAATAGTGGGGCTGTTATGGAACTCTTGTGTTAGGCAAGTCCACATATACTGCCTGTCCCTTACTGTAAAAGTGAATTTATTCTGGGACTCAGGGTGTAATGGGATAGACCAGAACCCATTGGCTATGTCTAAAACAGTAAAAGTCTTGTGTGTGGGGGCCAAGCTGTTTAAAATGTTGGAGAGATCTGCTACAATGGGGTGCAATTTGGGGGTGACCTTATTTAGTCCTGTATAATCAATGGTGAGCCTGTAGCTCCCATCAGGCTTTATTACTGGCCACATCGGGGAGTTAGTTGTACTGGTGGTTGCTTTCAGGATTCCCTGTTTCACTATTCTTTCACTATCTCCGCAACTGCTTTTCCTGCTTCGGGTTTATTGTATATTGCCAGTGGGGCTGAAGCTCCGGTCCGGGAACCTTATCAGGTCTATATTAACTAGACTTGTATCTAACTGTTTCTGCCAATGCTCCAGGGACGGAGGCGTAGATGGCTCCGGATCCCTCCTTTTCAAGGTTCCAGTCCCTACTGGTGCCTGTAGCTACTTTCATAGTTTCAAGGTGTCTTGCAAGTTTCCCAATCTCGGTCTTTCGACTGTCTGGTCTGGGCCAAATCAATTTCCCTTCTGTACAATTGATTAGAACATTATATTCTCTCATGAGATCATTGCCCATTATGGTGCTCTCAATGTTTTGGCATGCATAGAGTCTCATGGAGATATGTATGTTATTTATTTCTGCAAGGGTAGTTTCACTAAGGTAGGCGAGTGTTTTATGACCTCCTACCCCAGTTACATGATTCATTTTGTTTGAGTGGGGTAAGGGTAGGTTTGTGATGGATACAGCAGCTCTTGTATTCACTAGCATCTCACATTTCCTCCCTTCTATTATTGTGGGTACATAAATTCTCCCCTTTCCCTTACCCTCACGAATGTGGTTAGCTGGCTGTTAGCTCTACTGACCTCGGGTCTACCATGGTTCCGCAGTGTTCCGGGTGGGGGTGCACCATGCTTTTCCCAGCACACTGCTTCTGTGTGCAGTGGCTGCCATTTTTTATATTGTTCCCTGGTCTATCTCCTGCTTGTGGGACCCTACTTTCTCTAGCAAAGTGTCCTTGCCGGCCACAGTAGTGGCAGAATAGTTTTATTCTACTCTCACCTCTATTCCGGTAGGCTGCTTTGTCAGGTCTTGCCTTTATCGCAGGAGCTTCTGCCTCCCACACCCTGCTAGCACAATCAACTAGATCATCATAATCCTGGGACATTATTGTTCTCATTTTCAGTATGGATGGTGGGCGCTAGAGTGCCCACCTCTAAAAGGATGAATGCCTGGTTCCCCCCGATCTGAGTTCTCTTGCCCTGAGTATTCCTGATAGACCCTAAATAATTGTTCCCCATACTCAGAGGCTCCTTCCCCTTTAAGTTGCTTCGTGATGGGGATCTTGCTCCAGTTCATGGGAACATTTCCTAGCACCCTCTGAATTTCTTCCTTAAAATCAGTGAAGGGCATCTATCTCTGCTATAAGGGTAAAAGCATGTGTCCACCGTCCTCCCCTAAAATCTCAGGCTGCTGTGGCATTGGGTCCACCAAGTACCTACCTAGCAAGCTGCCCAGACCAGCTGGGGTATATTTCTCAGGTGTAGTTGGTGCCCTACCCATAAACGATCCAGCTCTTCCCAGAATCTGGTGTTTATGCTCCAGGGCTGTAATTTGCCCAGGGAGGCCATAATTTGCTGCCTCTCCCCTGGGGTGAAGGGTTTATAATTCACTTTGTGCTGTGAGTCTGTTCCTCCTCCAGTAGCGGGTGATAAGTTATACTCTTGCTGTTCGTCCAAAAGAGGGAGCAGTTGGTCCCTGCTGGACAGTTTCATAGGAGGGGAAAGACTCAATCCATTTTTCCTCCTGTACTTTTTCTAAACTTTGTTCCAGCTTCTTTATCTTGTTCTCCAGCTCCTCAATTAGTTCTTGGCCTTTTCTCCATCTGCTAGTGGAGGCACCTACTTGTTCAATTAGGCCTGCTAATTGGTACACTAACATTACCCCAATCTTTTTAGTTTTATTTCAGTTTTGTTTATCTATCCAGTCTATCTGTTCTGCTAATGTCTGGGTTGGATCCCAACTACTTTTCTTCATTTGCTCTGTCAACCTTTGTCTGTCTGCCTTGTATTTCTCAATAAGGGAACCTGCAGTATCCCCCTTAAAACTTTGATCTGTCATTTAGCAATTTTCTACCCCCGGATACCACCAACAGTAAAGTGTTCCTAACCAGTGGGGACTTCGCTACCCCCTGGCCAATAATACTGTCCCAACACCATCCACACAGCTGTAGCAGCCTCCTAGCAAGGTATGCTGTCTACCGGTGGGACTTCTCTACCTTCCTGGCCACCACGACTAGTCAGTACCTACTGGTCAGCTGGGAATGTTGGCTCAATAGGGTGTGCTCTCTACTGGGATTCCTCTATCCTCCTGGCCACCTCGATGGACTGAACACCTCCCGATAGGCCCAAAAACTTACCTCTAGCCCAGTGTGCTCTCTACCAGTGGGACTGTTTACCTTCCCAGCCACCACCACTATTCAAGTTCTGTTGTTCTACTATGGACTGACAGGGTATCACGGTTACTCACAATGTCCATGCTCCCCACCTTGGTTACATGCGTGCCACTGGTCAGAGTGATCAGCTCCTCTACCTCACCACATTGGAAATTACAAATACAAACAGCACCCAACTTTTAACTTAAACTCTAACCGGACTCTGCGTGTTCACCCCTACAGAGTGCAGTGTTACCTGACGTTGCCATTTGTGCTTCACAACTCCTAGTGCCCTTGGCGTTTCAATTCCCACTTCAAATCCCAACCTTCGCGTTGTGGTGGTGATGGTGATGGTGGTGCGGTGTGCAGGGAGGGGCTAACCCTCTTAACAACCAGTTTAGAGGAGGGTTTTTGAGACAGGCACTACCTTGTCCTCTGGCTGTTTCAGCACAAGCAGCAGATTCTTATAAAAGTCAATACAGTTAACACTTATTCTCCACAGACATGCACTTAATTTTTTAAAAACTCAGTACTGGAGCAAGTTGGACATTATAATCGGTATACCTTTGAAAATGTGTCTTTAGCCCGGTCTGACTCTTCCCGTTTGCAGGTACAAATGGTTCTCACTCCGGCTCCCCGATTGTGGCCTTCGACCAGGGCACCAGTAATACAAACCCTGCTCACAGCACCAATTGTTGTGGGTGGAAATCACCAACCTTGAAGTCAGAGTCGAGGTTCAGTGACAAGAGTTTATTGTACAAGGGAATACTGGAGCTCCAGGGAGAGAAAGACACCAACAGCACAGTGTTCAGCTGTGAGTCTTCTCTCAACCTGGAGCATATGTCAAGATACTTTTACATATTTTGTAATATAATAGGCCAGTGATGAGGTTCTTGTCTCCATAGTTTGCTTATTGTAAATATTGCAGAATCGTTGATAGTTTTGGTGCAGTCATTGTCAGTTCCAGTGCACCCTTTGTTAATTTCAGTGCATTCGTTGTCAGTTTCAGTGCAGACATGGTCAGTTTCAATGTCTGCGTGGAAGTCCATTGCTGCAGTATTGGGCACTAATGGCTCTTCCTGAGAAGGATGATTACTGCAGCCCTGGCTATTAAACTTTGTATTGAGTCCACATCAATCTGTTAACATTTCTACCAAAGGTGTTGACTGGACCCAGACACTTCAGCGGGCAGTATACGCTACTCATGTGTATTCTCTCCCCCACCCACCTTAAACTAATCAACTAAGTTGTGAGTGCATTGTGCTGGCATTGTGGTGGCCCCAGATAGTGTCTTTGTTTGATCTGCTGTCTCTTCCCATGTTGTGGTCCGGCGGCCATATTGTGTGTCAAGTGGCCAACTTATGGCTCGGCAGCCATCTTGTGTGTTCGTGTGCCTAGTGACACCCTGCCCTGTGCCATTTCCCCCTTCACAAGGTTGTCTCATCCTTTGTCATTGAACTACAACAGTTTGGAGATGATGTTCACATTTGCACGCACTTGGAAGTTGAAGTCATGAATACCTTCGCTGAGACATACAAGAGCAATGGCCTTACATTAAACATTCAAAAGACAAAGGTCCTATACCAATCCGCCTCTGCCACACCACATTGCCCAATTGGCTATCATAAGGTTACTCACCTCAACTACCTTCCTGGCCGTGCATTCTAAACTCTTGCCACTCTCTGTCCTACCCAAGTCTGCTCATACCTCATGAACAAATAAAAAAAACTTAAGTTTGTGTCAGCTCCCCTCTGGATTTGAATCTGTAATCTCCAGAAATTAGGACTAAATCCTACAAAGTGGGTAAAATTTGACATTACAGAAGAAAATGCAATAATTAATTGTAAACTATAACTTACTGACAGCACAACAGGAGTTGTGTAACCTATATCAGAAGTGAAGCTTCATTAATTATCATGTCCTTATGGCTTCCCTCATGTCCGATTTCTATCCCATCCTACCACATGCCATTCCCACAACCACTCACATGTCAGCAGATATTCAATCCCTCTTGTGCCTGGATCATCTTTGAAAGACAAGAATTGGCAGTCCTGCTTCATTGCCAACATAATGGCGCAGAAGTCTCAAAGCCAATTAGCCCCAGTCCATAGCCAGCATGGCTAACACTCCATTGCACATACAACCAATACTCTTGCTCTAGTTTTTGTTTCACCACCACCACACAAAGTGTATCTATCCTTAGTGACATGCATCGAATTACCCTCAATAACCCATAGCTACTTTGTGCCCACAGGACACCTGCAACTTGTCACTGTCCATTAGAGGAACATCCCACGCCAGCAAATAATCCAAAAAAAAGATATAAATGTGACACATAAACAGAAGTTGCTGGAAAAGCTCAGCAGATCTGGCAGCATCTGTGAAGAGAAATCAAAGTTAACATTTTGGGTCAAGTGATCTGAAGTTTCCCACATAATGCTTACAACATTTCTGTATCATGATCAAAGACTATTTTCCAGTCAACAATTATCTACTGCAGCCAGCTGTCACCTAATGTAAATGAGGTTTTGTCTAGCTTTTGCGTTCAACTGCGCTGAGCTCTATCATGGACAATAGTAGCTTTCTCCTCCTCAAACTGCTCTTGTTCCCCCAGTTCCTCAGGATTCATCATATCACTTTGTTGCCTGCTACAGTTGTACATAGCATGCCAGGATAATGCAGCGCACGCTGCCTGGACTATATTGATGGCACTCAAACAGACCATTCCAAATAACAAAACCATGTCTTCAGCAGCCCAATCACCTGCTCCACCACAACCCTGGTGAGGACATGGGCAACATTGTTTTTGCATTCTACTTCGGTCATAGGATTGCGCAAAGCTGTCATAAGCCACAGTTGCAGTTGTGACTTTAGCCATCTAAGTATGAAAAATGTTGTTGGCGGTACAATTGTAAGCATGGTACTTAGAATCATAGAATTCTTACAGTGTGGAAACAGGCCCTTCAGCCCAACAAGTCCACACCAACCCTCCAAACAGTATCCCACCCAGACCCATTCCCCTACTCTATTATCCTATATTTACCCTTGACTAATGCACATAACCTACACATCCCTGAACACTATGGACAATTTAACATGGCTAATTCACCTAATCTGTACATTTTTGGATTGTGGGAGGAAAATGGAGCACCCGGAGGAAACCCATGCAGACACAGGGAGAATGTGTATTCCCCCATTGACCGGCCTTGTAAGGCATGTTCTTCATTAAATGCACCAGGTATGTGAGGGTGCTGCAGAATGTACGAGTCGTGGCAAGTGCCAGGAAAGCAAGCATTACTAACAGTGAATGTACGTACCTGAACAGTTCAAGTACCATGCTTATAATTGTACCCCAACAACATTTGTCATATTTGGATGGCTAAAGTCCTGCCTTAGCAGAACTCAAAGGGCAATTTGATCATTTTCTTTTTGTCAACAGATTAAACTTTTATGCAATGTGCACATACGTGAAATACAAAGTATTTTTCAAATACTATGACAAAGGTAATCAAAGCATCAATGGATCTCAGCAGCAAATGATGAAGTCAGATGCATGTTAGATTTTCCAAAAAAACTGAAAATGCATGAGGCAAAGTGACAAGGTGATTTTGAGTAACATTATTTATAGCTTTTATTATACGACCTGAAAATGCATCAGAGTGACAAGATGAATCTGATTAGCATTATTTATACTTTTTTTTATGCAGCACAAATCCATTTAATTCCCTTAAATCTGACAGGAACTGTGCAGCCTGGCATCAGCTTAGTGTCAATTCCTTTTAGTCGATCCAAGTATCAGTGCTTATGAAATCCACTTACACGTTGGCAGTGTGTCATGATATCTGAAATATCTTTTAAATCTGGAAAAATGTTTTTGAAGCTAAACCAATTGAAAATTGTAAAATTACTGTTGAGAGAGTTGTTGGTAGCTAGGGGTCTTAAGGGATATTGGGATGGGGAAGGTGAACCTCATAAGACCTTAAGAAATAGAAACAGGAGTAGGTTGTTTGGCCCCTCGAGCCTGCTCTGCCATTCAATAGGATCATGGCTGATTTGATATTCCTCATGTCCACTTTCCTGCCCTTTCCCCATAACCCTTGATCCCTCCACTGATCAAGAATCTATCACCCTCAGTCTTAAATGTACACCATGACTCAGCCCCATGGCTCTATGGTAAGGAGCTCCAAATGCTGACAGCCTTCTGAGAGAAGAACTTCTTCCTCATCTTAGTCTTACATTGACACCACTTTACTCTTGAGACTAGGCCTTCTTGCTTAACTCTCTAGTGAGGGGAAACATCTTCTCAGCATTTACCCTGTCAAGCCTCTTAAGGATCCGATATGTTTCAAAGAGATCACTTCTCCAAACTCCCAAGTGAGCAGATTCCCAATCATCCAAGTGAACCTTCTCTGAACAGCTTCCAATGAAATAGTATCTTTTCTTTATTAGAACATAGAACATTACAGTGCAGTACAGGCCCTTTGGCTCTCGATGTTGCACTGACCTGTGGAATCAATCTGAAGCCCATCTAACCTACACAATTCCATTCTCATCCATATCCAATGACCATTTAAATGCCCTTAAAGTTGGCAAGTTGACGACTATTGCAAGGGTGTAGAATCATGATCAAGCATTCCTGCAAAACCCAAGCAAGTCTGTAACAATACTGATTCAAGACAAATAATTCAGCGCTCTGCAGTGTTTCTTTTTTTTAACAATAGCAACTGTTCCTTGACACTACAAAACAAAGTTACTTTCAATGAGATTAACTTGTACATAAATGTTTTAATATGAGTAGAATGGAAGATTGCTGTGCCGCAATATTTGTGTATTCCATGTGCTCAAATCCATACAATACATGAGTGAGACGATTCAGGCAATTATTGACCTGTTAGTTTAGCATCTGGCTATGTTATTAGAATTTATAATTAAGTGAGGGAGTGGGAGTGGGATCATGGTTAGTTCAGCTCGCTAGATGGCAAGCATGTGGTTCAGATTAATGTTAATAATGTGAGTTTGATTCCTGCACCAGCCAAGGTAGACTTGGGTCTTACCTCCTTCCCCCTCCTCTGAAAGTGGATCAATACAGTACTGACAAAAATGGTCAGGAAAACTGCTCAAGATGAAGGATCAGCAGACAATGAACCAAAGGTTTATTTTCAGGCAGAGTACACTGAGGAACTTAGGGACTGAAGGATCCTGCCACCTTTCAATTTTCTTTGACTGGGTGGAAAGGTAAAGGAACTTTCACTATTTCTTCTTAACATGAAAAGGTTATTGTCCTGAGGTGTAACATGTTGGATAATAGCAATCAGGAACATATTGCATTAACCAGTTATGCACAGTTGCTAACATTATTGATAGGTGGAGAATTTTTCCACTTTAAGATCCAGACCTACTGTCCTGATATCCCTACCAAAGCCTGTATAGCATCACAGATTGGGTGGAGCTTAATGCAGTCTCCAACATTAACCCTTTCAGAACTATCATCTCATACAACACACACAAATGACATAACAGATTTGAAAGCAGAGTAACTGAACATTTGAAGAAATTTTAGCTGATTAGAGAGCCAACAAAGATTCGTAAAATGGTAGACAATTCTACCAAATCTAATTTAATTTTTTGATCAAATTCAGAGAGGGAAATGTCTCTGACTGTCATTTAGTTTTACTACGAGAAGGCATTCAAGAATATTCCGCAAAGGACATGTCAGTTAAAATTACAACTCATGGAAATTCACAGCAGATTATGTGGGGTTTGGAGAACGGTTAGACAGTAGAAGGCAGAGAATGGACATAATGGACTCTATTTTTCCTGATCTGCGGAGGCATCTTTGGAATTATGGGGAGTGATTGGTGACTTGGGGCTGGTGTGGGTGGGCAGGGGCATGAAAATTTTAATGAAATCACATCTTACAGCTCCACAACACGCTCCCTCTTCCATGTTCTTTATCCAAAGGTTAGTTCCTTGCAGTGTGTAAGAGACTACACTTTTTTATTGTCCAACTATGGACTGAAAATGAGAAAAAAATGGATGTTGCTTTTAAAAGGGGGAGAATATACAACAACTTGTTTGCAACATGACAAACAACAAGTGAAGCTAACTGGTGCATAAGAGACAGTGTTACTTTCTGGAGACTTTAATTCCATACCATCTGTCACCATTTGTTGTGGAATCAGGTGGGTTCTACATGGTAACAACCCTCTGATTGGTCAGGCTGCAGTTTACCACAGATCCTGTGAGGAAAACAAAACAGACAGAAGTAAAGAAACCTCCAGATGTTAACTGCATCAATTTCTCTCTCAGTAAAAGTTGCTCTCTCCAATTTTCTGTCAAACAGGAAAAACTACATTCGGAGATACTACTAGAAACAAGTCTAAAACCCAGAGGCGTCCAGAAAGATCTGGGTTCAACCAAACAACCAGTGAACTACAGACTGATCACCACTATATAGGCTTCCATCAAGAAATCAAAAAAAGTTGTGACACCAATTCATCTGGTTTTGTAACTTGGACTGGCAATACGGAACTGTTGTTCTCATGATTATTTTGTTACCCTTCACTCATATTTGTGTTTTGCCTATATTCTTCTTTGTGCATCTGAATTTAAGAGCGGGTAACTTTAAGACACATAAATTAGAAATCCTATTCTTTTACTATTCTGGTTGAAGTTGAGTGTTACAACAAATTTTTGGTTTTAGAACAGTACTGAAGGAACCTGGTGGGGTTTGCTTTTATCCTCCACAGTAAGCGGCAAATTGATATTTTGGTAGTTTCATTAAATCTTCACATTTGTGGTCACTCCAGGAATATGGAACTTCATTTCCAACACATTATCCCATTGAGTAATGCAAGTGTCAGCTACTGACTATGTGAAGCCAATCAGAGTAACTTATAGGAAAGTCAGTCCTTTTTTTAGCAGTGGGTTGAAATTGTGACAGTGATGCACAGGCCCCTTGATGTGCCCGGAGCCCAGAAATGCAGCAAAGACAGCTTCACAACAGGTGGTCAGGATCCGAAATACTTCAGACCTGTAATTATATTGTCAACAGTAATTCGAAATGCTCAGATTTCCCCAAGCAAAAGACATCCCATTGCAGGCCCTTTAGTAAAGACAAATAATGTTGTCAAGAGTGATTTGCCTAAGTCTGACAATTGATGGTGTGATAAGTATTGTTGACTGGGGACCATACAATTTCAAAGAGGCATTGATAGAATAAGTGATGGAAACAGCAGGTAAGTGTGAGAGAAAAACACAAAGTAATAAAGAATGAATCCTGCTCAAAAAAAAGGGAACAAGAGCAAGTTCCGCATTACAGCCTTGGTTTAAACATGGGCAAATGAGCTGAATTCCAGAGGTCAGGTGAGAGTGACAGCCCTTGACAGCAAGGCTACATTCGAACAAGTGTGGTATCAAGGACCCCTAGCAAAACTGGCATCAGTGGGAATCAGGGAGCAAACTCTCCGGCGATTGGAGTCATACCTGGCACACAGGAAGTGGTTGTGGTTGATGGAGATCAGTCATCTCAGCTCCAGGACATCTCTGCAGGAGTTCCTCAGGGTGGTGTCTTAGACCTAACCATCAACGACTTCCATCATAACATCAGAAGTAAGGATGTTTGCCAGTGATTACACAATGTTTAGCACAATTCACAAGTCCTCAGATACTGAAGCAGTCCATGTTCAAATGCAACAAAATCTGGACAATATTCAGGCTTAGGCTGATAAGTGGCAAATAACATTTGTGCAATACAAATGCCAGGCAATGACCATAAGAGACAATCTAACTATTGCCACTCAACATTCAATGATGTTGTCATAACTGAATCTTCCACATCAACACCCCAGAGGTTCACTAGGAACTCAAGTGGACCCAACACATAAATGCAGTGGCTACTAGAGCAGGTGAGGAATACTGTGGTGAGTAATTCATCTCCTGACTCACCAAAGCTGCCCACCATCTACAATGCACAAGTCAGGAATGCATTGGAATTCTTCCCACTTGCCTAAATGGGTGCAGCTCCAACAACACCCAAGAAGATGGACACCATTCAGGGCAAAGCAGTCTATTTGCTTGGCACTGTATCCAAATATCCAGGCCCTCCATCAACAATGCTCAGTAGCAACAGTGTGTACTACCTATAAGATGCACTGCAGAAATTTACCAAAAATCCTGAGACAAGACCTTCCAAAACCTGACCACTTCCATCTTGAAGGATAAGAGCAGCAGATACATGGGAACACCACCACCCTTCCAAAATATTACCTAAGCTGACTTGGAAATATATTACTGTTCCTTAACTGTCATTCGGTCAAAATCCTGAAATTCCCTCCCTGAGAGTAATGTGGTGTCAATCTACAGCAGGTGACTACAGAAGGAAGCTTGACAACATCTTGTCAAGGACATTGAAGGATTGGCAATAAATGTTGGCCAGCCAGTGACACCCATTTCCCATAAATGAATAGAAAAAAGGGTTTAGATTAAAAGTGATGTGCAAAGGACGCTAGGGATATGTGAGAATACAATTTTTACACTGCAAGTGGTTAGCATACAGAGTGCACATATGGAGTCTGGTCCAGTGAAGGCATTCAAGAGAAATTTTGGATTAGTCTTTGAATAGAAACATTGAGCAATAGTATGGGGATAAAGGACCTAAGCATCAGGTAATGATTCTCATTTGAAGAGCCAGTGCAGATGTAATGGGCCAAATAGTCTCCTCCTGCACTATAACAATTCAGTAAATGTGTGTATCATACAGAGCAGTAGGACTAATGCAATATTAGCCTTTAAAAGGTGTACCACATTCAGAAACACGTACTACCTAACACAATAGCAATATGTTCCTATCCAAAGGAGCCCAAGTGAATGCCAATTTGACACCCACTTGCAAACAAGTAACAATGCTGATTAGAATACATCTAGAATACTGTGGCATCTCCCGTGATATTGAGATTCATTGGCTTCCCCACTACCGTCAAGGGATCACCAGAAACCTAACTAATCAGGCCACATAAGAACTACAGTTTCCTAAGATTGTGTCATTTGCAGCAATCTATTTGTGATGGAATATTCTCCACTTGCCTCAAACAGTTCAGCTCCAGCAATGCTCAAGAAGATAAGTACCACAATGCAATTCTTGTCCAAGACTAGAGGCATAAGTTTAGAGTGAGAGGGGAAAGATATAAAAGAGACGTAAAGGGCAACATTTTCATGTAGAGGGTGGTGCGTGTATGGAATGAGCTGCCAGAGGAAGTGGTGGAGGCTGGTACAATTGCAACATTTAAAAGGCATCTGGATGGGTGTATGAATAGGAAGGGGTTAGAGAGATGTGGGTCAAGTGCTGGCAAATGGGACTAGATTAGGTTGGGATGTCTGGTCAGCATGGACGAGTTGGACGGAAAGGTCTGTTTTTGTTCTGTACATCTCCACGGCTCTATGACTCTATATAAA